>NW_006432447.1:11788846-11884520 GCF_000325575.1 Pteropus alecto | reverse complement strand
TATACTGACTGGCCACATGTGCTCCCCTGGAGCTGAGAGGTGGGTCAGTCCCTCCCAAGGCCATGGACTGCAGGCAGAGGAAGGATATTCTCCAAAGGAAAGAAGAGGAATGGATGTCGAGCAGGCAGAAATGATAGATGTCTCCTACAAAGACCAATGTAGTCATTTTAAAATGTAATTAAGGCTCAAATTTAAAGCTCTTGGGCATTGAGGTGGCAATCAAGCTGTACATCAAAGCACAATGGAATCTTAAAGGAGGACGAAGCAATTTGTTCTCCGTGGAAGGGGATGGGGAGTGCTCTGCAAATTTGCATAGAAGAGGTTTTCTTTGAGCTTGGACTTAGAAAAGGAGTAGGGGTATGACAGAGACAGTGCTCACAAAATAGGCATGCACTCTCTGACTGTTCCCAGCCTCCTTTGCAGTTAGGTTGAAGCCATATGGGCTTTGAATGGAAGTGACAAGTTTCCAGGGAAAGACAGTTTAAAAAGCCAGTGTGTCTCATCCATTTCACTGTTTCCCTTTGGCAGCCTTTGTGGATGTTGAAATTGTAGAGCCTCAAGATGGAATCCATGAATTACTTCATGGAGGAGAGCCACTCAATAAAAATGCCCAACCCACACTGATCTTTGCATGGGTGAGAAAACACTGTAGTGGTAAGTTATTGAGATTTAGAGTTAACATAAGATCGCCATATAGGGTCTGCTTTATGTTACTCTTGTCTATACATAGTAAACTTCATAAATTTCATAGACTTCATCTAAGCAACTCTGCTCTACTCTATATGTCTGTCTTTCTCCTTAGACCAGTGAGTAAGATATCCGGGTCATGTTCTTGTGGTGATGGGACAGGCACATGAGAGTGAATGAAAATGTACAAGACCTTACCAGGCCTAGGCTCAGAACTGAAGCCCGGTCATTTATGCTGTTATGCCATCAGCCAAAGCAAAGTTATGTGGCCAAGCTGAAAGTCAAGGGGTGGAGAGATTTGTTCAACCCATGACAAATCCATGGAAATGGTGTAAAGCTAGGGACAGTAACGACTGGGACCAATAATGCCACCTACGCCTTAGTTATGTTATGGGAACTCATGAAAACCTCAGAAGACATCTGCAGGGAATATCAAGGTTCTCCCAGACTACAAAATCAAACATAACTACCCCCAACCTTCAGAATTTTCCTCATTTGGGATGCTCAAAGGCCATATGTGTCTCTCTCAACCTCTTTGGCTTTCTCTGCCCACCAAAACATTTTGTCCATGTTGTTACAAGCCGCCCACAGATCAGGAGTCTGTGAGTTTATTCACCCTGTTGACGAGCAAGGGGATGTAAATAGGCCATAAGGAAAGCTGCTTTTTCATTTGCACTACTTCATTAGTTTTGTATTTGTAAGATATACAGCCCAGGGAAGCTATAAATAAGAGGTTAGAAACAGCTTGAGGGGCTGGTGATGGATTCACAAATCACTAGAGTTACATCTTCATCTGTACCCTGATGTAGAACCTTTATAATTGCCAAAATATATTTATCTCTGCTCAGGCTACACAATTTGTATACTAGAAGCTAAAACTAAGTGACCTCAACTTTCTTAAAATTTCTATGAAGTTTCATATCGATCAGCTCAAATCAGATGGAAATTCTTGCCCAAGGCAAAGTTGGCCATGCCTCTGTTTATATGTGTTTCCATGTGTCCTTTTCCTGCTTTCAGTATTATATAAGACTCCCAAGTGAGCCAGAATGTGATGTGAGGCTTTAGGCTGACCAGTCTCTTAACCCTGATATAAATTCTTACCAATTGATTTCCTTCGTGATTTATAGCATAAATTGGGGAAGATAAGGGGAAGTAAGGAGTGTTGTCTCTAAAACACCTCACTTATAATATATCTAAGATTGTCTGAAACTAATTTATTTACCCTCCGCATTAGAAAAACAAAATCATTTTCAGAAAATCAAGCTGCTGCTGGATTTGAGAGGATGAGAAGCACATTTTGTTAGGAAGAGAAGCCTGGATGCCAGAAGGTTCTAGAGGTAAGAAGGCAGAGGATTCTCAATGGACAAAACTCGGTACGCCCGTGGGACACACTAAGAAGGGAAGATGGACTTATGACAAGAAGGAACAATAAATTAAAACAAAATATGACAGAGATAGATTTCGCTTTCTTCATAATGTTGTTTAAGCCTCACCCTGCAAACCAGATTCACGCTAATGGCCAGCACTTACTGAGGAGTTGCTCTAAGCCAGACATTGTGTTAAGTGTGTTATGTGCCCCATCTCATTTATTCTTCACAATTTTCAGATCAGAAAATTGAGGCTTAAGAGAGAGTGAATGATTTGCCCAAGGTCACACAACTAGTAGGTAGCAATGGGATGAGAGTTAGGGATGGGTACGAGGATTTAACCAAAGCAGTCTAACTCTTGATTCAAGAATATAATCATTGTACTTCATTTCCCTAATTTTCTTTAAAGAAATGGGCTGACCTGGCCATTGGGATGCTAAGAAAGCAGATGAGAGAAAAAGCAATCTACGACAACAACAACAACAAAAAATCAAACAAATAATGAGAGAGAAAAAGTACTGAACTTGGAGTCAAAAAATCAGTGTTTTGGTCCTGGCTCTTCCATTTAATTATTTGAAAGGCCAAGCACAGATTCTCTGGGCCCCAATCTCTCGCACAAAAAGCTTGCAAATAGAATCATGGAATGTTGAGCGAAACTTTTTCTGTTGCTCAGAATTGATGACAGGGCACAAAGTAGAGGACAAAGAGGAGTCAAGTACTCCACATTCTGAAGACAGCCATAAATGATTGGGGCCAGATATCTACTCCAGCGATTACTAAGAGGCAGGCAAACAGGCTTTACTACCTCGAATTATCACCTATAAATTACTGTCAGTGTCCTATCCAATCCCCTCAGCATTCACCATTTCCACACACTCCTTCAGTTTTCTACAAAAAGAACTTGCTATTCTCTACCTGTGAACCTTCTGCTTCTGTAGGAGCATGTTCAGCATAAAGTATTCTGGAAGTACAGAGTTGTTATTTCTTCCAGGAGCAGCCCTTAGCCAAGGATGGAAAGGAATTGATAGGAAAATAAACCAGCTTCCTTTCCTTCAGGAAATGCCTCCATGAATTTCGCCCACTTACTCTCATTCAGAAATGTCACCATGTATGCTTGGAAACTCCTTAAATTAATCATAATAAGATTAGCTAAACTGTTGTAACAAGTAACTCTAAATTTCAAAAAACACAATAGAAGTTGTGTCACCTGTGCAAAGATCCATGTGGTTGGGATTCAATCTTGAGGCTTTACAATTTCAACACACAGCTTCCACAGACACTGCCAAAGAGGAAGAAAGAAATTAATGAGATACACTTTCATTGCCTGGAAGCTTGTCATTTCCATTCAAAGCCCATTGGTCAGAACTAGTCATATGGTTCCAAACTAACTGTCACACCCTTACTTACTCTTCCTTCGAACCTAGCTCAAAGAGTGCCTCCTGCATGAAGACTTGCACGACTCCTCCTGGCCCCTTCCAAGGAGAAAAATAGCTTTACTCACCTTTATATTTCCCACAGCAATTTGATGCATGTCTCTAACTTAGAATTATCAGATTGCCTTATTATTTTGCTTTTCCAAAATTATTTTCTGAGACCCAGAAAGGCAATAAACATGTTCGTATCTTTTTCTAGCCCCATCACAGTGTCAGAGAAGTCATAGGGTTTAGTAAATAGAAGAATGAATAAATGAATGGCTTCATAAATAGCTATGACCATGGAAGTTTTCTGCTGTACCTAATCATAAGGGCATGCAATCAACATTTCCTTGAAGCCGTACCTGACCCTTCTAATGTGGAAATATCCCTTGAATACATTTCTCCTTCTGGGAATGGCAAGGAACCAAAGTCAAGGAAATAGCAGATAACAGTAAAACCCAGGATCAGGAGCGTTGAATCAGAAGCCTCCAGGCATTAACATGCTCTCCAAAATGGCACTGCTACATCCCCTGCTCCAGTCCCCACCAAACACACAGAGTACCCAGTTGAAAACCCCTAGGGCAGCTGGCATTACCAAGACCACAGTCCAAACCTTTACAAGAGATGAGTTGAGCCAAGTCAATACTCAACTGGCAAGAATGAATGAAGAAACCAGATAATTCTAAGCTGAGGAGCCTCTGAAGAAAGCAAAACTTTAAGATTCCCAAGATTCAATACTCTTGCCATATGCTGTGACTTTTTCATTCACACCAGCACTTGTGGAAATTTCAGCTTCTGAATATATTGAAAAATTAACTAAGAGTTTATAAATAAGCCCTGACTCAGAGTAGGGCCTTTGTTAATGTTCTTCAAGCCTTGTGGGAACTGATACTTCCACCTAGGTCCTCACTGTTTGGGACAATTCCCACCAGGAAGACGGTCCTCACTACCCTTGCCATCCTTCTGCTCTGATATTAGACCTGACACTCTCTGGGATGCAGCTTTTACCAAAAATCAAAACAGACTGGGCCAAGACAAGAGCTGAGAGAAGGACAGAGGATGAAAATGTGAGAAGCAGAAGAAAATATTGAAGCAAGCTAGTTCTTTGTGCTCAGGCCAAAGTAGGACCACGCCTAGAGTATGTGGAGCCTTTGACTATAAAAGCAATTTGAGTCACCCAGAATTAGTGTGTCAGCACCATTCTAGCAGTCTGGCCTCACCTGTACTCTCTAGTGTGAGAAATCTTGGCAGCCTGCCTTCCTGGAACCGAGTCCCCGGGAGATCCCTTAGACACAAGTCCTAGAGTTCTTCAGGACATCTGGTCAACCCCACACGGGGGTTAGATGGTCAGAGAGAGCCTGGGAATCACTTTTTGCTCTGGACCCATAGCACCCAGCCCAGATGTCATTGCCTTTGGGTTTGGCTACATGATTTTCAGGGCCCAGTGCAAAAAGTAAAGGTAGAACACCTTGTTTAAAAATGATTTATAATTTCAAGGCAGTGACAACAGTGTATTAAACACAAAAGCCCTTCTGAGCATGGGGCTCTGTGTGATTGTATAGGTTGCAGCTGATGAAGCTAGCCCTGACTGCTGGCCTGGGCTTGCCCCAGGCATTAAAGGGGAACTTAGAAAATTTTGAGGAGGTTTTATAAAGTGTAGGACCCCCTCAAACATGGGGACTGGGATTGGAGCCATTCTTGCGAAGATTTCAGAAATGGGGGGCAAGATTCAAAGTAATTTACCACTATTTGTGCCCAAATCCCCAATGTCAAGGAACTCGTAATAGAAAATGGCTAAGCAATTATGAGGTACTCGCCCACTAGAATATTACACAGTTATCAAAAAATGATATTTACAAGGGATTTCTAATAATACAGGACAAAATTATTGCAATATAATGTCAAGTGAGTTAAACACAATCACAATTATGTGAATATGTATGTATAAAAAGTAGTTTCAAATAGTGTATAATTTTAACAGTGAGTAATCCAGTTGGAAATATTAAAATGATATTGGTTATCTTCTTTATATTTTTCTATGACTCAAATTTCCATCAGTGAACAAAAATGAATTTTATAAAGAAAACAAAATTTCAAAAATACTTGAAGCTACAAACTCTAGCTATATATGGTACCTCAAGACTTCTCACTTTTGATGAGTTCTAGAAAAATTTTATTATGAAGTTTTATAAGAAGTTAACACTATGCTATTCTGAGTGTATAAACTCAAATTTTCTGATGCCCTTTATTCACAAAACTCAGTTGAGAGAAATAAGAGACATGGAGGATTTCATGAAAAATATCAGAATTTGATTCCTCTAGATACTGCAAACCTAATCTTTGGAATAAGCAGAAGATGAGAAATAAGCAGAAGTTGTTCTGGCATATCAAGTGATTTGCTGGGCTCAGCTATGATGTTCCCCTTACCAGTGTATTTGAAAGAAGATATAAGAAATAACCTTAAATGTGACACTCGATTTAAGTAGGGACAGTGAGGACTACATGGTCAATTAAGAAAACCCACTAGGTACATTTCTGTCAGGTGTTCATTAGAAACAATTTGTTTTATTTTATAGATATTTTCACCATGGAAAGAATCACATTTACCTCTTTGCTTTGGCTGATAGGATGCTCGGAGCCAAATTTATAGTTCATCTTTAATAAGTGCATAATTCAAAACATGCATTTCATTCACTAATCTTATGTTTAGTTCAACAAACTTTTCCTTTCCTTATTTTTCCTTAGTCCCAGTTTTTTCACTACTTAGTTTTGAAACAATGATGCTCTCCTTGAATATCCAGCACCCTCATAGTCAAAGGAGCTGTAACTACTCTATCTCATGTGAACCTCTTGTAGATACTTCTATTGAAGACTGTTTTAAAACATGAATGTCTCTCCCAGTGGACTGTACTTCTTAAGAGCATAAACTAAGTCTTACTAATTGGCACACTTCACATATGACAGGCAGTTGAAAAATGTTTGCTTGTGTGAATGAGTGAAAGTTTTTTTTTGAAAATGATTGAAAAATGTGCAAACGTGACTTACAATGTGGTATTCGTTGCACATGACAGTTTGCTTTAAAACATTGTGATAATTTTATCATAAGCTAGCTCTATAAAAAATAGGATAAAATTTTAACATCAGATTTTTCAGTGCTATCCACAAAGTCTTGTTCTGCAAAATGACTGTCTGGATGAAAACATGTTTGATGCTATTTATTCATTGTGAATGAAACATGTAGCTCCATGATGCAGGTCCTATTGAGTAAGATCTTCTGGGAACTTGAAGATTTTTTTCTTCAAGTCACAAAGTCTTTAAGCAAAAATGCTTTAGAGTTTCAGTTAATGGCAAAACCAGCAAATCTTTTCTATGGAGAAACTAGCACAGTCTAGACTTGTAAATTATACTCATCTTCCCCTGAGTGACCCTGGAAGCCACCACCTCAGTACATCCTAAACCCATTGCTTCCGTGGGCTTTGTAAAGGTTTCTATAGACTTAACCACCATGATAACAGATAATGGCTTATATTTGCATAGTACTTTGTAGCCTCCCAAACTCTATACCTGGTACCTACTGCCTAAACATTTACTATGAGCCAAGCACTAAGATAAACACTTTACATATATTTAGCAGGAAAAACATTGACATTAACAATCATCCCTAATAGCAAAAAAGAAACTCCCAAGATCCCCTTTGTGCAGAGAAGATGATAGGTGGGATGCAAATGAGGAATCTGATAGAGAGCTAAATTACTCTACGCAAGAAAAGAAACAGAAAGACCCAGAAGGAAGATGTAAGAAGGTGAGGAGCTCAAAAACAGCAAAGGGGGGGACAAGAGAGACTTCAAAAAGAATGGTATGAGATAAGAAGAGAGAAGGGAACCTGAGAAGGAAGTAACAACTGCTGTGAAGAAATAGAAGTTTAAATAGGACAGAAGTTTCATGATGTGGTTTGCAATGTAATCCTTTCACGAAATCTACAATAAAAACATGTAAGGAGTTTCAACACAAAAATATGTGAGGTGTGTGAGAAGTGTGAATACCAAAACACACCCAGGTTACATATATTATCTCTTTAATATCTCCTTTTATATAATTCATTACCGTAGACCAGGTGTCAGAAAACTACAGCCCATCATCAAAATCTAGCCAACCTGGTTTTGCAAATAAAGTTTTATCAGAACACAGACACCTTCACTTATCTTAAGTATTTATCATGGCTGCTTTCACACTACAATGGAAGAGGTGAGTAGTTGGGAGATTTGCAGCCCTTTATTTACTTTCTGGACCTTTACAGAAAGTTTGCCGACTCCTCCTCTCAGTTCCTAAATAAGAAATATAGAAGGATCAGTAAAAGGGAAAATATTTTATCAGTCATTATTTTATTGTTTCCGTGGCCAAGCTTTCTCCTCTGTAACATGGGATTAATAATACATGCTTTATAGAGTTATAAAGAGACTCGAATGTGAAAATCATTTATTAAAATATGCTTGTAGCTCATAAACGTTAGAGAAATGTCAAGTATTGCTGATAATGGTTCATAAGTGGCTTACAATTTGTAAATAAATAAACACAACAGAAGCTTCAGGTATCGGTGGTGTATATATCACCCACCACGACATCATTGGACACGAAGAGACTGAACAAAGAGCCTTGTAAAGGTTCTTGAAAAGATATTTGCTCTTTCTACTAGAATTATCGGTATAACACTTTTTGTCTTAAAAGTTTTTATCAAGAGTTTACTTTGAAATTTTCCTCTGTGAGTACTTTCCATTTCCAGGAAGACTATCAACTATGAAGTTCATTCACACACAGAAATTTCACCAGGCTGAGGAATAAAGATGAGGAGGCAATACAACTGTAAATAAAGGTTTATGTTAAAGCAATGAAAATGAAGCCATTACAATGACTTAACCATGAAAAGACTAAAAGCATTTTCGTCTTTCAGTAAATAAAGTGTGTTCATAAAGTCCTCCCTTTTTTTTAAACTTTAGAGCTTAAATTGTGGGTTTGAGAGACAACGAATATATTAATGGCATTTGAAAGCAAATTCATAAATGCTTTTAGGACAAGAATATATCTCAGCATAACCACCATCCATCATGACAATGCTCAGATATTCAGTTCATTCTTTCAGTTTCTTGAAGACTAACTACCTTGAATTCCATCTTGAAATATAATTTTGTTGCATCAACAAAGTCTTTAATATGCCCTTATAAAATATGATAGATCAGGTGAGTGAGTGGCCAAGCAATTGATTTACCTTTCTCTAAGTGACATTTAAGTGCTTATTTATTAAAGTTTAGGATAGCTAGAATAGATCATTACACACTTCCACATGACCATCTATCTTTCCTGTTGCCCATGTGCTCCTGAAAAGACACAAGAGCCTCTTTATTGATTTGTCATTGATGAAATCTATTTCGGTAAATTTCTTCCAAGTAGCGGTCAAAATGTTGTGCATTACACTACTTTGGTTGAGAGCAGAGAATTTTCATCTCATAATTGATATAGATAAAACTTCAATTTGCTAGCCATCTAGAAGTCATCACTGCAATTATAATTACCCTGCTTTATCGGGCTTCGAAAAAATAATAAATTGAATATTATGAACTGTCCTAGACTACTTTAATAAATTTGCTTTTCAATGGTATTCAGAGGGTACCTAGGCATTAAAGATAAAAAATATACAATGAATTTACAATAAATCTATATCTGGAATAACCAATGTTGGTTTAGAATTTCTTCTAATACCATAGCTATCTTTTCTCAAGGCATTCTTTCAAATGGAGGAGGAAAGAGAAAAATCTTTAAAAACTATAAATCACTTTTAGTGCAATGAATAGTGTTCCCAAACATGATTGCCCACCAGAATCATCTGAGAACTATTGAAAATACAGATTCCTAAGTCCACTCAAACCAATCAAATCAAGATCTGTGGGGGTTTGGACTCTAGTCATTTTCTTTTTAACTAAGTGTCCAGACCACTCTTTAACAGCCAGTTCAACACCAGACTGTGAAAAATGCTTTAGGAAGCAACTGCTTCAAACAATACCACATGGCATGTCCTCATTCCAATGGACTAACCTTGTGCTATTGAGAAAGCATTAATGGTTCATGGAAAAGACAAAGGTCAGAAATTAATCTAAAAATTAATATGTGAGAACTCTGTAGATGAAAATACATAATTATATTACAATGCATTAAAATATCATAGTAAAATGAGAGACAGTTTATGCTCTTGGATAGGATGATTTACTTATTAAAGATGTCAATTCTCCCCAAATGCAATTCCAATTGTTATTCTAAAATTTATATAAAAAGTGTTCATGAATAGCTAATTAAAGAGAATTAAAGAGAAAATATGAGAAGGGGGCTGCCATACCAAATATTAAAACCTATTATAAAACCATAGTATTTGAAAGCAATATGGTACCTGTACAAGAATAGACAAATAGGCCTATGGAAGACAATGGATAGTTTAGAGACAGACCCATATATAAATGAAAATGTTTGTACAATTGAGATCCATACGAAAAGATAGCATATGTAATAGAATAAGTTGGGGAACTGGTTCACTATAAGCAGAACAAAACTGGATCCCTACCTAACACCGCAGGCAAGATAGATATAAGGTGGATTAAAGTCTTAGATGTGAAAGGTAGAAGTAGTAGATTTTAACATGTCAGAGGACATGTTTAGGATCTAATAGTGAGGAAGGGCTTCTTAAACAAAATCCAAAAGCACAAACTATCTGAAACAAACTGAAATTAATTAATTCCATCAAAATGAAGGTTATTAGTTCAAAGAAGAAAATTATGGACAAAATTAATAGATACTTGACACTGGGAGATACAGAGGCCGTGTCTAAAACTGTAAAGTAACTAGTATGTATAACATGTTTTTTAAAAAAGAAAGAAGACAGAGAGAGAGAGAGAGAGAGAGAAAGAGAGAGAGAGAGAGAGAGAAAGAAGGAGGGAGGGAGAAAGGGAGGAAAAGAAAGAAAGAGAGAGAGAGAGAGAGAAAGAAAGAAAGAAAGAAAGAAAGAAAGAAAGAAAGAAAGAAAGAAAGAAAGAAAGAAAGAAAGAAAGAAAGAAAGAAAGAAAGAGAAAGAAATAGGAAGGAAGAAGAGGAAAAGATGAACAGAAAAAGCTCTTACATACCAATATGAAAATTTCACAAACCCTAACAGGCAAAAGATATGAATAGGCAATTATTAAAAAAGAAAACACAGAGTCTGGTAAACACATTAAAAAACCCCTTCAAACTAATAATTAGAGAAAGGCAAATTATAACTATAAGATGTCACTTTATACCATCGGATTGGTAAAAATTAGATGCCAGGATAATGACAAATGTTGGCAGCATGTGGCTACAGGAATTCTCATGCAGGTGTGATACAGAATGTGCAGCCCTATTGGAGAGCCATAACACTGCGATCAAATTAAGTTAGTCATACCCTATGACCCAACTTTTAGCTTCTGGGAATGTTCCTGTGAAATTCCTACGCAGGTCAATAAAGGTACAGTAGTTCCCCCTTATTTGTTGTAGTTTTACTTTCTGTGGTTTCAGTTACTTGTCGGTCCAAAAATGTTAACTGGAAAATTTCAGAAACGGACAATTCATAAGTTTTAAATTGCACGCCATCCTGATGGAGGATGATGAAATCTCATGCTGCCCTGTTCCACCCCACCCAGGATGTGAACCAACCCTTTGTCTAGCATACCCATGCTATATATGCTATGCACCCATTAGTCACTTAGTAGCCATCTCAGTACTCAGATCAGTTATTAGAGAGAGAGAGAGAGAGAGAGAGAGACAACATTCAGATAACTTTATTACAGTATATTGTTATCATTGTTCTATTTTTTTATTAGTTATTGTTGTTAATCTCTTATTTGCCTAATTTATAAATTAAACTTTATGTATGTATAGGAAAAACAGAATATATAAGGCTCGGTACAATCCATGGTTTTAGGCAGCCACTGGAGATCCCAAAATATATTCCCCATGGATAAGGAAAGACAACTCTATGTGCATGAATATATTCATAACAGCATTGCTTATGGTGGTAGAAAATTGGAAGCAATCCTTGTGTCCAATTCTGGAAGATGCTTAAGTTTAATGTGGAATATTACACAACACTTAGAATCAACAGGCAGATATATACAAAGCTACATGGAAAGATTAAAAAGTGTTGAACATAAAAATAAAAAGAATGAAATCTATAACACAATACTATTCATATAAATGAAAAGCAAAAACAATAATACACATTTTATAAGAGCATATACAAATAAAAGGGTACACATCAATCATTTAAAAATGGTTGACTATGGATGGGTGAGGAAAATGCGAGGGGGAATGAAGATGAAAGAAGAAAGAGAGGGGAGAGAAAGGCAAGAGAGTGGAGGGGAGTGCAGAAGGGAAAGGGGAGAATAATGACGAAGGGAAAGATAAGGACCTTGCTCTCGACCAATGACAATTGTGTGCCATGAAATGAGAACTGTGATTAAGTGAATTCTCTGAGTCTGAGGGCCGAAGAAAGAGAAATGGAGGGAAAATTCAATATCCTAAGCATTTATCCCTTTGCATCTGAATTGCGGTTTAGCCTAAGCAATTTTAAATATGGGTAAATGTTAGTTCTTAGAAAGTTCAAATGGTGTGTGAGACCACCCAGGCCTGTAAATCCCTTCAATCTTGACCACTGAATTCACTAGGAAGGGCCAGATACTTGTCTCAAATTCCTTGCCCAGCGGCCTTAGAGCCGGATTCCGATCTTTCATCCCTCTGTTTGTCTGTGAATAAATATATACATTATTCTTGTTCTTTTAATTCTGTAACCTCTTCAGAGCAGTTAAAAATTATGTTAAAAACTCATTAACTTTGACGAGATATTGATGATGCCAGCGGTTAATTACGAGCCAGCTGGTGTTATGGCAAGAATTAAAAAGTTAGACATTGGAAGTTTGTTTAAAAAAACACACACACATACACGCATACTGCATTCAGTTGGAGGATTGTTGGGGGATTGTTGAAATAGTGTCACTCACTGATGACCTTACAACAAAGGTCAAGGAGAGACGTGTGGACCAACAGATCAAATTGCATCCCCTTACTCCATTACAGCATTGGCGTCTTCCAGATTCTCCCTTGCTGAGAAAATAAAAAGTAAGGGCGATAAATTCCCATGCTTCATAGTGTTAATTGATTGCAAGCTGGGGTCAGAAAGACATTTCTCCCCAAGGAGCACTCCTGCACGATTTAGAGGCACCGCGGGGGTTCTAACATGCCTAAAAAGTATTAAACAGTGGTCACTATCAAGTACTAAGTAGCAAAATTTAGTATGCATTTGGTTTGTGCTCACAAGGGAAGCACGAGAGTACTCAGGGTTCCTCATCTCCTTAAGAATGAGGGTTTTTAATAAGCCTATCACTCAATGAGGTCTTTCCTCTTGTAGCCAAAAGAGGTACATTCTTTTTTTAAAGAGAAAATAGACGGTACGATACGGTCATGGTTTTTTAAAAAGAAGGAAAACAGAAAGAAAAAGTTCATCTTTTTCAAAAGACTTTATAATGCATAGATAAAAAGAGTGTAGGTGGGCAACACAGAACAAAGATGTAGGGTGCTGATTTTGGTTTCATCAGACCTCATTAAAGCAAGGAAGTAGCCTGCCTTGCTCAACTGACACAGGTGAGTTACTGAAACTAAATAAGCCTCAGTCCCTTATCTGTAACATGGGCATCATCAGCTTTGTATCAGCAAATGAGATGATATACATAGATTGGATAGTATAGGAAACACACAGTAAATATTCATTATTTATTTCCCAGGTAGGCAGTAGAGCACAGGGCCTGGAATCAAGGTGCCAAGGTACACCTCCATTGATTTGCCATTTACTTCCAATGAAACTGGCCAGGTTAAGGAACCTCTTCAGGCTTCAGTCTCCTCATCAATAAAATAAATAATAGTAGCATTGTATTAAGATCAAATAAAATAATCTGTGAAAAGCATTAAAATGTCTGGCGCATAGTGATTTCTCCCTAATGTTAGCTGTTACTTACTGCTATTATTATTACTGTGACTATTAGTTCTCTTCTGCAAGGGCTCAGAATGAGCCACCCCAGTAGGTGCCTCAGTGGTATGTGGATTATTTCGAGCTAAAGTCAATTGAAACCCTGTGGGCTCAAGAGAAACTTCTGTGCCCAACCTTAACTACCTACAAGAATTTAAATTCGGGGTCTGGCCCCACGATAAGAGTTACCGCCAGATATGACTTTTTACCTACCTATATGGCAGGGCAAACTACTCATTACTGAAGATGTGCTTTCCCTGCAATTACCTTCTGAAGCCCAAAGATATCTTATCTTATCCGTAGCTGAGAATGTCCTATTTATCTTATTTTCCCCTTCTGTCTGAATCCCTCATGTATGTGGGGTCTCTGACTCGCTCATGTATGTGGCATTCCCATACATATGTATGTAATTAAATTTGGTCATTGTCTCTTACTAATCTGTTTCTATTTGATTATTAGACCAGCGAAAAAACCTTGAAGGTAGAGGCAAGTTTCTTCCTCCTCCAGAGCTACTATATGAATAAACCCTTTATTGATACTAACACACGCAGCAGGGATCAAAATGCTTTGTGGAACTTTGTAACACATGTAGAAAATTGTGTGCAGATGAAAAGTATAAAATCGTTTTTTTCCTAAGGCCTTTAAGGCACCCAAGCAGAAAGTGAATGCTTATTTCCAGCGCTTTTGGTTCCTTACTCCTCTATTTAGGCTGTTTAAGCAGTTATGTCTCTACAGCCTTCTTCCTCCCAAGTCTCACCTTGTGGGGGCAACGGGCAGCCTGTGAGCTGTGAGCATCTTTCCCACTTATTATCACTGTTCTCCCACCCCCATTATTTGTGGCTTGCACTTCCCCTGGCCAGGGATGGCACGGTATGCAGCTCTCTAGCTGAGCACCTAATGGTGGATTCGGCCATTATCATTTCTCACCCATCAGTGAATAATCATTATTGTTTACTCACTTCTCTTTTTATGAGGAGCACAGTTATGAAGATGGTTTTCCTTTCTTGTTTCCCATGCGGCTCTTTATTTTATAGACCTTCTCTGAACTTAGCACAGCTTTATTCCGTTCCAGAAAACTACTCATCATTTAATGATGTTCAACATTAAAAAAAAAAAAAGGTTTTCTTTTCTGCTGCAAATCAAAATGTTCAGCGCAAGCCTTACTGATCTTGACCTCCCTTGTTCGTGTGAAAGCAAACCTTCCAAACTTGTCTCAGAACATTTGCTTTTTTCTGTACCTATTCCATATGGCTTCTCTCTCCTAATGTTATTCACTTTGAGAAAATGAGGGGAGGCGGGCTTGTGTGGGAAACGTCATGAAAAATGAAGCTTAAGACATTGTAAATGATAATTAGTTCTGAATACTGGGGCAAATAAATCCTTTTGTTTCCTCAGAAGTCATAGAAATTACCTTGTCTTACCAACCCCCACAGATGACCCTCATAAGCCCCTAGTAATCAAATACTTTGAACCACAAACAATCTGCATCTAAATTCAGAAATAAAAACAAGCAACAATAGTTGCTTGGGACACCACCCTCAATTCTTCTCAATTATATTCTCACAGCTAATTTTCTCTATTTTCAGATTTTTTTTTCCTTTTTACTATGAGCATGTATTACTTTTATAATCAGGGAGGAAGAAAACACCTTTTAAACAACTTTTTATTGGTAAAATTGAAAGAAGTAGGCAGACGATCTCACCAAACCAATGTTTTTCTCTTCTCTCCTTTTCTGGAGATATTGGGGAGTAATTACTAATAGCAGCAATGCCTGACTGTTTGTGTCACAGACAGGATCTCGGAAGGCTTACAATATAATCTTTCTGCCAAGCATTCGATATCACATTTTTAGCTTACTGTTTGGGGTCTCATGTTTTCGCAATCCAACTCTTGACTCATTGTATGTGTGTATGCACACTTTGTTCCAGACTGTCTGTCAGAAGAACACTTCTTTCTAAATGAAGGAAAGTGTTTCTGGTGAATGCCAAGACTATATGAGGAATCATAGTGGGGAGTTGCTATTTCTTTGTTCCTGCTGCTTAATTGCTCTAAAGACAAAAATCAAGGGCAAGTATGCCACTAAGAAATTCTTTTGTAAGGCAGACACCACTTGTACCTTTCGAATGATCTCAAACTGCATTTTGCCAACTTTTGATCAAGGTGACAAATCTTGGCTCAGAAAAGAAATTTAGCTATGTGTCAGCCCCATCAATAAGCTCTAAGGAAAAGTAATTTATTCTTAATGGAAATTCTGTTTACAAAATAGACTAGGTATATAACCAAACTCTAAGAGGAGATAACTCACCCTGGCAAATAGGCTACATACCTAATAGAGTAAAATAAAAGTGAAGCAGAACACATTGTACTTACAAAAATGAAGTACACGTAACATTTTATATTTACTACAACAGTGATTTTACATCATATAGAAGCTTTCATGTTCAGCCTTGATTTAGATTCAAGAAGGAGAAAAAAAAAGTTGGGAAAGATGAAAAAGGAACAGAGCCATTATATTAAGTAAAATTTTATCCCTGTTTTTCAAAAATCCTTAGACCATTACAAATTCTTTTTGCTGCCTAGAATTTACTGAGTCTTTGCAGTTTCTGTTTTCCACTGGTCTAGCTACTCTTGCTCCTTACTAAATCATTCTCATTGCAGATATTAGTAAGACATTTTCTAAATTCTTTTGTTCTATTCTTTAATTTGCTTTTCACTACAACCCTATAGACAAGTAGGGTAGTTAGCATTATTCCCAGTTGTCAAATGAGGAAGTTGAGGTACCCAATGGCTCTGCTGCCTGCTGAATATGATTGAAATAATCCACCCAACAATTCTGGGTATTCTCTAATCTCATTTACCCGGAAAAGGAACAGATAAATGACACTACCATTTGGCTAAATAAACATAAGTTTTCTCTAAATGTATTCAATTTCTACCACAAACTCAGAAACAAAGGGAATAAACAGAGTCCTCAGAAGGTACGGAAACAAAAGTCACAGCCTTATTAATCTACTATAACATGTGAGGTTGGAGTAATAAAAAGAGGCACACACAGGATAACCAGTGGATATAACTGAAATCACCAAGGATATTAAAAATATTTCAAAGATTTAAAGAATAGCAAATTATAAAAAAATAAAAAACAAAAACAAAAAAGATTGAGGTAGGAGTTTAGGGAAGTAAGATACAGAAATGAAAATGCATAATGCTAAAAATAACACAGTGATAGTTTATGTTCCACTGAGGCCAGTTATTCCCCAGCTCTTAGCTCCTGGTTTGTAATACTCAATAATTTCTGATGAAATAGTAAATGCTGAAAGGTCCCTCTTTCTATGGGTCTAGATCTAGCAGAGAACTAAACATGAAAGTAAATTGTTACAAACTGCATAATCTCGATAATAATAGCTAACAATTTTTAAGCACTTTAGGACTGCAGTCATTGTGTGCAGTACTTCATTAAGTCTTCACATTGGCCCTGTGAGTTAGGGCCTATTCACAGCCTTACTCTGCAGATAAGTAAACTGAGGCACAGTGTCACACAGATGGTGAAGTGCAAAACTGTAATGAGAATCTGACACTGGTAGTATAATATTGAAAACAATTGGTACCACTTAGTATAACAATATTCTGAGTTATGAAGGTCTGAGACTCTATGTTAAATTATGTCCATTGGGGTAGATTGCAAAAATAGCCACAATTGTTCATTCTCCTTTTTCCGTGCTCTTTGCAGTTGACTTTGCATTTCCTCCCATTGAAATGTAAAATGTGTTTCCCAATCCCATCAGTCTTGGCTGGTCCTGTAACTTATTTTGGCCAACAGAATGTGGTGGGAGTGACAGATATTTCAGTTTTCAGCCTGGGACTCTAAAGGTCTTGCTTCTGTTCATTTTCTTGGGACCCTGACAGTGCCATGTGAATAAGCCTGGGATAGTTTGCTGGATCGTCATCACATGGAACACAATTGAGTCAGTTGGTATATCCCAGCTGAAGCCTCAGAAATGTGAGAGTCTATCCAAGACCAATGAAGCCTATTAGATGACCTGCCATTGATAGCAGATGCATGAAGGAGTACAACTGAGATTAGAACTACCCAGATGAGCCCAGCCTAAACTGCCAACCCACAGAATCAGGGGCTAGTTATTGTTTTAAGCCACTTATGTTTTAAGGTGGTCTTTTACACAAAAGTACTAAATGATACACCCACCATATCAAAAATCTGCTTAAATTTTAAGTCAAATAAATAATCTGAAAGGGGGAACATACTTTAGAATTGCCAAAATAAAAATATTTTTGGAAGACCAATATGACAAACTGTTAAGATCTGATAGCAAGACCATCTCAAAGATATAATCAAAATAAATCGAGACAAGGACCTTCACAGTTCCTATTTAGTTATGTGGTAGGCTGCTTCTAAATTGGTCCCCAATAATCCCCAAGCTATAATTAATATGTCAGTTGGGTCTGTTACCTCATCTGAATGCTCGGCTAGGGAATCAGCTTCCAAGCTCACTACCTGACCGTTGGCAGGATCCAGTTCTCAAGGGTTGTAGGACTGAGGTCCTCAGTTTCTTGCGAGCTGTTAGCCAGAACCACCCTCAGCTCTTTGCCTTAAACCCTTTACAGAGTGGCTTACAACATGGTAGGTTCACTTCTGTGTAACAAGCACATGAAAAAGGTGAGAGAGGGAGAGTGCAAAAAAAATGGAAGTCACAGTCTTTTATACCCTAATCTTTAAATTGCTATTTCATCACATTTGCCACAATTTATTCATTAGAAGCAAGTCACTAGGTCTAGCCCAGGCATGAGGGGCGTGAATTATATAAAGGCATAAGTAACAGGATTTGGGGCTCATCGGGAAGCAATTTTGAAGCATAATTATGTTAATAATTACATAATTAAATTCTAAGAAAAGGTGAAGATAGTTTTGTAAATAGGGACTTATTTATCAAATCTCAAAATGTTAAGCCTCAAGAAGCAACTCTTAAAAGTTGAAGAAAATTATTTATTTTAATACAAATTACGCAGTGATCTTACTGTTCCAAAAGAATAAAAAAGGGTGAAACTATAAATAAGTTTTAAAAGGTTTAGAAAAATTCTCAGATGCTGGTTCTATAATGGAATATTAAAGGGGTGTAGGGAGTGTGTACAGTCGATCCCTAATGTTTTCAGAGTTACATCAAGAGAGACAACCTTAGCTCTCTACAAAACGTCCCTCAGAGGCAGGCAAGATGGACCATTGGCCTAATCCATTGTGGCATTTCTTATATACTTATGCATAACACTATGTGGGAATGCAATAAAAATTTAAACAAGGTACTAGAGTTCAACGAAATAGGAGGATGAAGCTTTTGAAAAATAGAGACATGACATTCCTACATGGTCTCTAAGACATCTGATGTGCCAGTGCTCTTTTACATTACCATCTACTGAAGCTCATCTAAATCGTAGATTCAAAAAACACATCTTAGTTCCTCACAGAATTAAAGAGAGAAAAAAAAACATGGTTTTGTAGAGTATTACTGTTAGAGAGGAGGAAAATATCTGACTCCATATGACAGGGCTCTCTTTTATACCTACATTATGTTCGAGTGTTTAAAACAGCAAAGCCATCTATTTAGCCCTCAGGCATGTCTAAGTAGATATTTTAGGCATACTCTTGGGGTTTGGGGGGATTTGTTTTCCCTCAAGTTTTTAAAGAGAAGAATAAAGACGAGTATATTGAAGGCTTACGCTTCACAATACACATAGTAGGGCAAATAAATGTTCATTGCTAATGCAGTAGCACTTAATTAGAAGGTAAACATCCCTCAGTGAAAAGAATGAATTTAAAAGTTTCCACATAAGCGGAGTCATACATTTTGACATTGTAAGAGCGGTAGCTTCTGTCAATCAACCTGAATTCTCTTTAAGCCTTTAACATATAAGTCACATTGAGAGGGTTATGCATTTCACAAGTGGATTTATATATAAATACTTTTGCTGGCTCCAGTTCAACACAACAAAAGAAGTCAAACATTAGTCTGTATTTGTATTTCTTTGCTGAAGTGTTTTGACATAAACTGCACACAATCCTGAAGCTGAAGAGCAGCAGGCAGTTTGGAACTAACTGCTCCTCACACTTGCATTCTTTGTGATATGAATTTTTTCTACTTGGAAAATTAGAAAGCTTATGAGTGAAAAGTTTGCTCAAACTTGAGAGAAGGATTTTTAAAAGTAGCATAGCATTTTTGAAAATTTCGAGCTTCAAACAAATTCACTTTCTGCACTTGAGAATGCTTATAAGTATCGAATCCCCAAATTCTAATTGCACAATTTATAGTCAGCATTTATACTGTTTGAACACAGAAGGTAATACATATATATCTAGAAGTCACTCAGAATACCCATTTTAACCAATTCACTTCTTCCAATGCACAGAAAAGACATTCTTAGTTAAAACCTCTAAATACCCATGGTACATTGCAAAATACTGTTGGAGACACTTATGGAAAATAATATTTTTAGAAATTTTCAAGTCATATATGTCTGCATGAATTTAGGGGGGAAAATCTCTGGAGATAACTTGTACTAGTCAGTTATTGACACAATAATGCTGTATAACAAACCATCCTAAAACTCGTAAACTTAAAACAACAATCATTTATTCTCACACTCATCAGCCGCAGGCTGGCTGCTGTGACTGAGCTAGGTTGAACTAAAGACTCCAGGTTGTGGGTGAGGTTCAGATCTACCCCATGTTTCTTATCCAACTTGGAACAACAGTTGCCAGGGACATGTGTTCAGTTCCGCATTTCTCATTCTGGATCTCAGGCTGAAGCTCCAGTGGCTAATGACGTGTGCTGTCCTTCCTGAGGATCACCAAAGTGCAAAAAGGCAAGCCCAATCACGCAAGGATACAAAGCCTCTGCTTGCATCATGTGTACTAACATCACTTTGGCTAACACAACATACGCAATCAAGCCCGAAGTCTGGGAGTAGGAAATTATACTTTGCCACAATGAGTTCATGGCAGTAAATCAGTCTTACACAATATCATTACTGGGTGTTACTGCCAAACTCAAATAGTCAATGGAAGAATTCTGCTTTCCTCCATATTGAGGATAACATTATTGTTGTATTTAAAAATTAAGAACCCAGAGGGCATATTCTTTCAAAAAAATTTTGTACTTCATTGGAAATCTGAATACAAAGGGCAATTCCATGATATTTAAAAATGCCCATGGTTATGAGTTTTACACAAAATACGAATGCATGAATATACGATTCATATGTACAGATATAGTTTAAGTTTAGAATTACATTTAGATTTAGATATCTAACTTTTTTACCATTTGCTTTCTTTTCTGAATAGTTTAGTTGGAAGTTAACAGGGCTGTAGCCCACACCTTATTAAGTTCCAAAGAAGATAAATTTTAAACAAAACAAAATGAAAATAAGCTAAAATAAATGCTAAAATTCAAATTGCATTTTGCCCATTGGTTCCCAAACTGGCTCCCCATACAGGAAGGTGAGGACAGATGAAGAAAAAGAGGAGGAGATCGGCAGCTTTAGAAACTTGACCTGGTTGTGCATACCATACATGCTGGCTGGAGGAGACAGCACTGACAGGTATGAGGAGATGGACTAGAGATGGGATATGCCAAAACAGGACACCACCATCTCCCCTCTCTCAATGGTACAGTTGCGTTCCAGGTATAATGTGCTTCAATAGGTTCCTGCTCTCCCACCTTGTCTGTGAGCCCCAAAGCTAGAAAAGTAGCGGACAGTTACATGTCCTTCTCTAACCTAAGTTCTTCTTCTCACTTTCTAACTTAAGCTTTCGCCTCCACTTGGGCATCAGTGGCCAGCCAAGCTGACCACAATAAAGATCTGCCCACTGCAGCAGCCATTCCTTTCCTTCCCTTCCCACAGTGAACTGTGCAGTTCCTCAAAAAGCACATTAGACCAGCCAGCATTTGGAGGGCATCCCTATACTTATGCAGCAGTCCACAAGCATCTAACGTAAACAAGCATCTACACGTATGTGGGCCACCCCTCCCCACAAAGAGGTCAATGGCCAACTTGGGATTCCTCCTGTCGATGCCTCTTTCTCAAGGCCCATTTCTTTGGTCTCCTGACTGGCTCACCAATTGTTGGTTTGCAAACTGGCCCTTGTACAGGGAGGGCAAGAAGAGACCAAAGAAAGAGGCAGGCCACTCCAGGATGGTAAGTGGCAGGTTTAGCAAGAAAGTAAACTTACTTATGATATTTGTCTTCAGCGGCCCCAAGAGTCTTAAAAATTTGTATAGAGGCCTTAAAGGGGTTCAATCACACCTATACCGTGCAGGTCCAGATGGCTTCAACAACACATTGCTCTCTCAAGGCCGAGTCTTTGAAAATGGCCCCACTGTGTGAACAGTGGGTAGAATATACAGTCTAAAGACAGAGGAGGAGTGAGGAGCATCTGATTGCCCAGGTCAAGCTCAAGGGTCAACAAGTGGTCATATCTCCTCAAAGACTTCCTCCAACATTGCCAAAAAAATAAATAAAGTTGACATTTTAGTCTCCCTGAGACAAAGCAGCAATTTAAACTTTTCATGTAGGTTGGAGGCTTTATATAACAATCCCAAGTTAAAATGGCCCAACACCTATACACTCTTCCTCCAGAAACTTGGATTGGCTGAATTTTGGTAGCCTGATTAGCTGCAAAGTTTCTTAGTCTAGAATATACTAGTTTTTAAAGCAAATAGATATGTGAGGTTGACACAGCAATCTTGTTGTTCTGGAGCAAATTATAAAATATTTTATAATAGAGCGATAGTAAAAACACCCATTTCTCTTTATTCTATATAAACCCTGTCTCAGTTGGTTTGGGGTTTAATTCACATATTACTTCAATAGGAGTTCAGTATAGAGGTTTTGTCTCTTACAGACTACATCTACTTAGGAGGAGGAAAGAATAATTTTATCTGTGTATATTTTTTCTGTTTGTTCATAATTTGACTGCAAGTTCCTTCAAGTGAAGGATTATTCTCTTTCCATCCTTGAAAATATCTTCCACTATGCCTTATATTTGAGGAATCTGCCCAAATAAACCGAATCATTGGATTCTACCTTTTAAAAATCCATTGGCTTAAAGGAGTATTTACTAGTCTCTCGGGAAGATGATTGTTTTTGACAGCAGTCGGTAAATTATGAAAAATGAGGAAAATCACCAGGACGAGAGACAAAACTATGAGTCCAATATATTTTGGCTCCAACCAAAATGTCCAGGAGAAACTGTATTGGCTTTATGGGGAGCCACTGGAACTAGATTTCATCTCCTGTCTTGAAAGAGAATCTTCATTTCTACAAACATGAAGAGAGTGAGTGCCCTGGTAATACATTAGACTCAACACAACTGTGCTGCTTGCAAAGAAATTTATCCATGTGGTGAAAGAAAAATCGTGAAAGCTAGATAATTTAAAAGGTACCATAGACGCTATCTAGAATACAAACCTGTAGACTTATGTGTAAATTCGGTTAACTTAAGTAACGACATGCTCAAATGTCCAAGTAACTCCCACTCTATCAGGTAAAATCTAATAAAATCTTGGTTTTGCTTTCAGAAAATAGCTTAACAAAATTCTTATGGGAACTGAGACTCTGATGTGATTTTTATGTAGTAATTACCTACTTAAAATAGTATTCTGGCTTTCTTTCATAAGTTCAAAAATAATCATTACAAAATAAACTTACATGGTTAAAGGTACATATCACCACATATTAATTTTGTTTTAATTTTGTTAAAATACATACAGATAAGCACTAAAAATAATCATATGGCAATTATTACTCCTTTTATTAACAAATGATTAAAATTTAAACTGATGTTAAGTCCTTCCTCTCAATATAAGTTCCTCAACCATCAAGCATTCAGATACCACTTTCCACATAAAATCATCCAATTAACACACTTTTCTTCCCCAGTATCCATTTATTGATCAAATAAGCATTTGCCCTTGACTAAATGATTACCTCTCCAATTTCCTGGAATTCTAGACAAACTAATAAATTTTAAGGCTTTTTATTTTAGAAAACTTTAGACATATACAAAGTAAACACAAATTATTAGTTCAGGATAACGAGTCTCTGATAAGGTAACTCCCATTGATTCCCAAGTCTTACTTGATAGACCTGCAAGTCAGTCCTTAACCCAGCATCCCATTTCTTTTTGTCCACAAACTTGTTTGTTATTAGAATTCCAAGGGATAGAAGAACAAGTGATGCTCTGAATTCCCCTCAACTCCACTCTGGGATTTTGTTCTGCAGCATTCTTCACCGATCCTCACATGCAACTCAATCTCTCTTAATCACAAGGAATTTTTTAAAATGAGATCGGAGAAAAAAAATGGCATAGATGATAGAGGCTCTGTTCATCCCTCTGGCAACCAAATCAAAGTTGTGACAGAAACAAGAAGCAAGCAGCAAGGAAAAATCTCCTGGGATCTAGATGCACAAGCCATACAACTAGGAAGAAATCCAAGAAACCACCCTGCAACGGCAGAAGGTAGGGCCGGGCGAGGAAGCAGAGCTTCCTGGTCTTGAACAGTTGAGTAAGACCAAGGCTGTGTGCAGGGGGTACCAGGGACTTACAGGGAGACATTGTCAGAGTGAGGGCCGAGGCAGACTTGCTCTGTACAGAAGTACCAGCGGTATCCATTGTTTCCTGTTGAACCCTCCCCGCTCCCAGAGCATGGACACAGTGCCACCATAGCCAAAACTTCATTAAACTGGATAACAGAGGTTTCTCCACCCAGAGGATTCCCTGAAACCTCCCCCTCCCAACTCGTGGCCCCACCCAAGCCACATCCAAGTATATCCTCAAGTACTCAGGTGCTCTTAGCTGAGCAGTGCCTAGACTCACACTGGAGGCAGCTGGCCTCGGTTTCTGGTGTGGCCTTATGAGGCAACTATAAACATAGCATCTGTGAACTGCTTGCTGAATCTTAACAGGTGGCCCTGGAGGGGCAGAGGCTCAGGCTAAATTTGGCCTGCAGCTGAACTCCTCTCAGGATTGTGCCACTGGACAGGCTTTGCTTAGTACATAGAAACAGACACAGAAAGGCAGACAAAATGGGAAGGCAAAGAAGCAGAAACCACATGAGAGAACAGAACAAAGATCCAGATATAATAGAGTCAAGTCATCTAACAGATGCAGAGTTAAAAACACTAGTTATAAAGATGCTCAATGAACTTTTGGGAAGTGTAGATAAATTCAGTGAGTCTTTCAACAAAGACATTAAAAAGAAACAAAAACATAAAAATGGAAATGGAAATTATAAAAGGGAACCAGTCTGAAATGAAGAACACATTATCTGAGATGAAGAGTATATTAAATGGAATAAACAAAGGAATAAACAAAGTGAATAAAGAAAAGGATCAAATGCCCTATCTAGAGGGTGGGAAAGCCAAGGACACTCAATCAGAATGGCAAGAAGAAAGATGCCAAGACTATAAAAATAATTTAAGGAGCATATGGGACACTTTTAAAGGTCAAAATATCCATCTGATCCACGTACCTGATGGAAAAACAAGATGTTGAACAGCTGTTTGAAGAAATAATGATAGAAGACTTCCCTCACCTGGTGAAAGAAATGGACATAAAACCCCAGAAAGCTCAGAGAATCCCCAAAACCAGGGATCCAAAGAGACCCACACCAAGACACATCATAATTAAAATGCCAAAGTTTAAATACGAAGAAAGGATATTAAAAGCAGCAGGAGAAAAGGAGATAGTTACCTACAAGGGATCATCCATAAGACCGGCAGCAGATTTCTCAAAAGAACCTATGCAGGACAGAAGGGTTTGGCATAAAATATTCGACGTGATTAAGACCCAGGATCTACAACCAAAAATACTTTATCCAGCAAAGCTATCATTTAGAGTTGAAGGGCAGATAAAGCACTTCCCAGTCAGAAATAAGCTAAAGGAATTTATTACCACCAAGCCAGTATTACAGGAAATGTTGTTCACTTATATGCGGAATCTAAGGAATAAAAAGAACAAACTAATCAAAAACAAGCTCACAAATATAGTGGAAAATTTGGTGACGGACAGAGGGGAGGGAGGTTTGGGGGACTGGGAGAATGGGATGAAGGGTTAAAGAAGTACAAATTAGAAGCTTACGGATGGTCACAGGGATGGGGAGCGTGGCAGAGGGAATGCAGTTAGCATTAATACGTTGGCTAGGTGGAGGGTCAGGGAAGGAAGGGAGAAATTGGGGGGATCGTTTTATGAACTATATTGATGTCTAACCAATGTACTGGATACTTGAAACTAATTAAAATAAATAAATTAAAAAAAAAATGAAAAGCAACTCATTTCATTCCTTCATTCACTCACTCATTCACCAGCTATTTGTGATTATGTATCAGGAACTGCAACAGGTAGTGGGGATTCTACACAGAAATTGGACATGATTTCCATCCCATATGGAGCTAATAAGCTAATTAGGGAGAACAAAAGATAGGTGATTACAATGAGGTGTGATAAGCACTATAATGGGGACATCTTACTCTTGAAGTGGAGAGGAGGACTCTACACAGACAGGTGGAGAGGCTGAGTGGCCAGGGAGAATTATTTGGAAGAAGTGTTATCTAAGCAAAGATTTAAAGGGTGATTAGAAATTAACCAGGCAAAGATATAAAGGGAAAGTATTTAAAGCAGAGAGAAAAGCACATACAAATGCCCAGATATATGAGAGCTTGGTACATTTTTAAAAAAATAATCAAAGTTTAATATGGGGAAAGGGATTTGGGGAGAAAATAGGGAATAAGCGAGGCTAGGAAGATAATCAGGGATAGTTTCTGTAGCACTTTATATTTCAAGTGAAGGGAGTTTGGATTTTATCTTGAGAACAATGGGAACCATTGATGAATAATAAGCAGGACCATAACATAACCAGGTTTGATTTTAGAGTGATCGCTCTTGCCACATGTGAAGAATAGACTGAGCAGGAAGGTGGGAAGAGACAAGCAAAGGAAAGGGATACTTGTTAGAGGCTCTAGCAGTACTGTAGGTGAGAGATGAGGGTGGCTTCCTCTGGGGTGGAGGGAGTGGAGATGGAGACAGGTGGAAGGATTCAAGGAGTACTGTGGAAGGAAAGACAATGAGGTTTATTGAATAGTTAGTTCTGGGAGGAGAAAAAGAAACCATGATGCTCAGCTTCCTGCTTAGCCAAAAGAGTAGTACCATTTGCTGATAGAGTCCACACTGACGTCCAGTGTCCCTGGGATATGTCAGTAGTTACACTGGGTCTTGGATGAATAAAACCAGATTGGATAAATGCAGATCACAGGAATCATCATGGAAGTTTGACGGCTGATGGTCATTTGCCCTATTATTTTTAAGTGTCCCCTATTTGGACATTTTCCCTTTTACCATAGGTTACCAACCTGATGAAGGGGAAGGGATCTGGATTAAGAATCAGGAGACTTGGGTTCTTGTCCAAGGTCTGCCACCCAGAGACTGTATGGCCCTGAGGAAATCCCTTTCAGTCTCTGGGTTTCATTGTCTGCAGAATAACAAGATTAAAATGATCCTCAAGTCCATTTCAGTCCATAACATTCTATTGTCATGGTTCCAGTTGGTTCATTCAAATGTACTCTTCAAAAATAAACTGTTAGTAAGACACTGAACAAAAAAAAATGTCATAGACAGCAAAACTCCCCTTTTTTGATATCAGAAATACTTTTTAAAATCTTTTTGATAGTAAAAAGGTATCCTGATTTAATACTGATCTCTTGGTTTGGTTATTCTAGCAATAGCTGACGCTTTGTCATTTAGCTTTTCCTGCTGTCTCACACAGGTACCCATAACACTGTACCTGCATAACACAGTACCAGAAATTTAAACCCCTAAATTTTTAATAAACAAGAAAATATCAATAAACACTTAACTTTGAAAATTATCTTCCCATCTATTTTCTAGTATTATTTTGAGTCACAATAAAAGAACAAAGAAAAAGAAAAGCAGTTTCCAACTTGTTTCATTCCTTCTGGAAGACTATATTCCAGGTCTCATTTCTTGATAATAATTTCCTTTGCTATTGTGAGTCCCTTGCAGAAAATATATCTGAAATAGCTATGGAGACTGCTTCCTTCCATGGTTACATGGTCAGTAGTAGCAACCCGATTCGACAGAAAATAAAATCAAAGCAAATTTGCTCTCGCATCTACTTTAAACTCCATGACCTGTAGAATATTTCCATTGCCTTGTCTCATGCCACCTCAACACAGTGGCACAATGCCTGGCACATGGTAACAAGAGCTGTCATTATTGAGTCTTTCGTAATGCCAAGGACCGTACTATGAGCTTACCATACATATCTTAGTTTTCACATCTATCCTCTGAGGCAAGTTTTATTATTATCCACGTTGTACAGATGAGGAAATTAAGACTCAGACAGTAACTTTCCCAAAGTCCCTTCACAAGTAAAAAGTGATAGAGCCTAGGGCTCAAACTCAAGCCATCCGAAGTCAGAGTTTGAGCCCTGACAACTGGTCTCTATGGCTTCCATGTAAGCAGTCAATGAGTATTAGAGTTAAAAGGATGGGTAGATGCATGGATGCTGTCATCATTTCCTCCCAGGACAGCGTGTCCCCACTTCCCTGTTTCTGTTGGTCCACACTGTAGTCCTGACAACCTATAGCTTAAGAGTGCTTCCTACCCTATATCCCTTGACACAGTCCACACATCAGATCATATTCTAGAAGCAATAAGGTCTTTGCTCTCCAGAGCTTACATTCTAGAGGAGGAGGCAGACAATAAATGAGCAAACGAAGGACTTGCAGGTTGTAGAAAGTGTTTGGAAGGCAATAAAATATGACAAGAGGATAGTGAAAGTGATTGGAAAAAGAGCTATTTTCATTTGTCTTATTAATGTTCTTTCCTCTAGCTATTCCCACTGCCAGATCTCAAAAAGAAGTCCAGATCTTAGAATCTTTATTCTCACAATAGTCTCATAACTGGTCTCTCTGCTTTCAGGTTCTTTTTCCTTTGTTTTATCATGACGACCTTTTTAGAATAATATTCCCAAAATGTTACTTTGTCATCGTGCTTTTTGCTGTACAATAGGTTTAAACATCTGGTCTTACAGCCAAGTCCCTCCAGCATTTGGTCTCATTTTACACACCCCAAAACATCTTTCTTCAACAAATGTATTTGAATCATCTATCACATGTTAGCCATGATACATACCTCAACACAAGCCACCTGGTGCTTTTGGCCAAGCTTCTTGAGTCCCCTACATATTCTATGTTCATTCCCACATGCCTGACACCAGAATAGTCTTTTCCGCTATCTACCTATCAAACTTTCTTTGTCATTTCAAGGCCAGCTCAAGTTCCAGTTTTGCAACTAAGTTTTCTCCATTTATGCTATTCTGCACTAATATCTTTTTTAAAATCACATTGGTTTCCATAGCTTTCTATTGCTATGCAATACTCCCCTATCATCACATGAATGTGTCTGTTTATACAACTGGGTTGACTGAAGGCTGTACATTTGGTCAGGACAAATTCCCTAGTGTCAATGGTCACAACAGCAGCAAAAATGTGTTTGAAACTTACCATGTGCAAAGCACTGTGCTAAGTGTTTTATACGTTTTATTACTCCTCCCACAGCTTTACGAAGAGATCACCCTTACTACCAGATAAGGAAACTAAGGCTTGGAGACATGAAATGACTTGCGTAAGGAGACACCGTTAGCAAATAGCAGACCTTGAATTTAAGCCTAGAGTGTGTAGTTTTAAAGTCTGCAACCTAACCTCTAAGCCATGCTGCCTGAACACAACCCTCCATGTTGTTTTATAATCCCTATTTGTAGCTGCTTCCTACAAAGACTCAAGACTCTTACAGGAAAAGACATGGTGCCAGGAGTGGTGTAATGAGGAAGAGGGACCATGTGTGACTCCTGTGCAGGGGTCCTTACTGTGAGGACTCAGTGAGGAGAAGCTGCAGCCACATCAGACCAGGAAGCAAACCTTCAACTGAGGAATGGGTAGATAAAAAGGAAAATACCTTGAACTCAAAGTCAATGCACAGGACAGCTGCGAGAGTCACTTCCAGGTGAAGATGACAAACACATCAAGAAACTCAAAAGAATCATACTAGTAACATCAGGGGGGATTCCAATGAACTTCCTCAGGTTTCTTCTTGAAGGTCAGTGGATCTGTGATAGCCCTGCTCCAAAAGAACTGGGAATGGAGGAAGGAGAGATGATTGACATTTATCAAGAACAAACAGCAAGCCATCCAACGGTTTAGACATTCTTTTAATTTTTTTCCTTTCCTTCATCCTTTTCTATTTTTAAAAATAGTTCTTTTATAATGTGATATTCAATGCTGAGTTGAAGCAGATCTCCATTCTCTCAGAGTTTCCCTTTAAAACATCTGGTGTTTTGAATCTCAATGCATATTATTCATTTTCATTGGATTTCCCCTTGCTAGGTTCTTGGGATCCAACTCCAGCCTCCTTCACATTGCCCTCACCTTTTCTAGAACTGGGAGTTTTCATGCTTTTCTGGGATGGGACCAATGGGAATGCACCCAGTGATTTCCCCATGGGCCTAAAGTTCTGACCAGTGACTGCTTCACCACTGGACCTTCTGTGGATGTCTCAGTTCGTTCAGGATGCCATAACAAAATACCACAGACTGGGTTGTTTATAAACAAATATCTATTTTTTCATAGTTCGGGAGGCTGGAAGTCCAAGATCAGGGTACCAGCACAGTTGGATGTGGGCCCTCTTCCTGGTTAGACTTCTTGTGTCCTTGCATGGACACAAGATGGAAAAGGAGAGGGATCTTTCTGGAGCCTCTTTTATAAGTGCACTAATCCATTCCTGAGGGCTCCATCCTCATGACCTAATCACTTCCCAGAGGCCTACCTCCAAATACTATCACCTTGAAAGTTAGGATTTCAACATACGAATTTGAGAGAGACAGATCCCAACCATTGCAGTGGGAGATGAAATTTTTAAGAGGACTGCAAGGGGAAAAGGAAAGGTGTTTCCATAACTTGAACATACCTTTAAAATCTGATGGTCTGGACTAGAAGAAGAAAAATCAGGTTGGAAGTGAGGAAGATAGTTCAGGGGTAATAATAATAATCAGATCCAAAGGTGTCTTTTCTGAAGAGACAACACATTTTAGAAGTTTTAAAAATCTTGTCAGAGGATCCCAAATAATAAAGGAAGTGATACAGAAGCATCTTCAAAAGAACACTGCCATCCTTGCATTTTTGGCCTGGGGATGAATTTTAAATGGTAATTGTCTATACTAGCTACTTAAAATAAGCAAAATATTTGTACAGTCTGTTAAATTTTTTAAAGCACCATGTAATAGGAGTATATAAATAAAAAACTAAAAATCATATAGAGGAAAGATGGCAATCAACATACCAAAAATTGAAATGAATATCAGGTTTAGTGTAAATCTCCCAGCAGCTAAAGCAAAGAGAAAATGTCGATCAGTTTTAAAGGTCTGAATTTCATGGCATCACCTGCCATAGGGAGAAAATTATTTCTGCTTTTATTTTCACACACACACACAAAAATGTCTTCATTGCCCTGTGTTCCCCAAGCATACATACAGTACAAATACTTTTGGAGACTTTAGGGGGTTTCCCCCTTATTTCTAAATATACAAACTCAAATATCATCCCAGGCATATAGCCAATATCCAGTAGTCTATCAAGTTCAACATGTTAAGACTTTCTGATTTTGATTAAAACTTATACCTGAGAAATTCATGAATATACTATGTTTTCTTCAAGTCATTCCTAAATGCCTCACACAGCCATAACCAACATGTGCTAAGTTATTTAATTATATCCTAAGGAGATGAGGCTGGCAGAGTGTAAGGTGATAGCCTTGAAGAATGGGGTTCAAAGACAAATCACGCCTGCCCAGGAGCCAAGTCCTCACACAGACCCTGAATCCTAAACTAAACCCATTTAGCAATCTGAGAAGCAGCCTCTTCGAGTATGTGCCCTGCAATGGCATGCATGCCCTGAGAGGAGACAAAACCACTGCTTTGTCTCTTTCATGCACTATCAAGCTTCAATGAATGACATCCTTTTGGTCTTTCCTAGGCTGTTTTTAATAGGTTTAAAACCCCGAGGCTGCTGATATGTGATTATATAAACATATATTTTTTTCAAGATACACATTTTCTCAAGTCTAAATAAATAGCATATATTCTCTTTGTAACTGGCTTTTATCAGGAGTCAATCCTCCTCTTGCTTAAAAATAGTCTGGCTTTGTTGTTCTCATTCAAAGTCCTTTTTAAAGAAGAAAAAAATGTATGTATTAAAGGTACAGTAAGCTTCAGTGTTTTACGTCAATTGTTCTCTGCCAAGAAACACATTTTAAATGTTTTATTTTGTCCCCAAAATTTTGTAAAGGAACAAAGTGGATATTATTCTTTAAATCTAAGTTTAAACAGCGTAATGAGTGGAGCCAATTGAAGTAAATCATAATTGCTAAACAGGATTAAGTTTACAACGGCCTTGTGAAAGTCTGCAGAAAAGCACAACACAAAAATTGACCCAGACAACGAAATGAATTTGTATGGGGCTGCTGTCCAAAGACTCCTTTCTCTAAAATGTCAGTATTATGAATCAGTGTGTGTAAAACAGTAATCTTCGTGGTACCGCGTTCTCACTTGATCCATAGTATTTATGTTCCACGGCTTATTATGTAACTGGCAAACATTTTCAAGTAGTTAAGACTCACATGCCACCAGTGGTGATGTACAATCAGGCTGAATTACTTTCTCCTGCATTAGGAAATTAGGGCACACCCACCTAGTCATACTCACTTATACACCCTTTGTACTACACAATTTATCTTTAGACTAATGAATTTTATGCAGGTGATCAAAAGTTGCGAGCTTACATTTTGATTCAATTAGCTAAATTATTTCTTACCATTTCAAGTCATAGCCTAAGGCTCCAAGGCAGCATTTTTTTTAAAAAAATTAAAAGTGGGACCATTCAAGCTCAGCCATCAGACCTATAGTAAGAAAAGACCAAGCCCTGATAAGATCAAAAGGACAGGAAGTAGGTGAACTGGAACTGCTGCCAGCCCACCTGTACAATTTTGTAAGCCCTCCAACCCTAACTATTGACTTGCACTTTCTCTTGAGTCTTCAATAAAGCCCTGAGTTAGAGCAAACACTTTGGGGCAATATTTCTCAACATGCCTTCATCAGAAAACCATTCCTACCAGATGCTCAGGAAAAGTGGGTTCTGTGATTTAATAAGTTTGAGAAATGTGAATTTCACAAAGATCGCTGGCATACTTAAAGCTCCCAGAAGTCCTACATAAACTTTGAATTTAGCTGAGTTAACTTAGCCGAGTCCCGTGTTTCCCAAAATTAAGAAACCAGAGAATCTCATTTTCAACATAACATTCCACAGAACCAGTATTCTGCCAGGATTCACTTTGGGAAATCCAATGTCAGTGTGCCAACTTTGGCTTTCTGCTTACATTGTCTTTACTAATTCAATCTGGACAATATGTTGCAAATAATCTGCTATGGCTTTGTGAAGAACACCATCATCTCGAGTTTTGTGGATGTTGTGAATTTTTACATAAACTGGAATTTCTTTTGATGTCTAAGCAACTTGCTAATTTTTTGTTTAAGGCATTCATTCTCTGTTACAGTCCACCTTGGTGCACAGAGTAAAGGTTTTCAGAGTGTGTCCTGTGATCTGCAACTTTTACAGATGCTTCATTTTCGCCCAACACTAAGCCTCACTTTACAGTCTTTACAGTATTAAGGCAGCCGAAATGAACTAATACTCACTCTCACTCTATTGAACCCAGTTCCAGGCTCTCCACAGCTATGACCCACTCTTGATTGATTACGCCAAGCCTCGTAAATCTGATTTCCTACTCTATAGTCAAGTAACATCCTTGGAACACAACATTCTATGTGATCAAGCTGTGCTGATGCCATAGACCCTCAACTCCTCAAATTCAGAAAGCTGCAAACAGCGTCTCCATCATCAATGTGATTCAGTGAGGATCTAGCATAATAAAGTCTTAGCTCCAAAATGCTAAGTTTTGCCAGAGCATATGGGATTATAAAAGCAAATGTGTATTCTGCATACTATTATGTCACATTATCGGGCACATTTTTTAAAAAGGCAACACCCACAGGTCTGAACAACTTCAGTTTTATGCAAATTCTGCAAGCACTAAGACGTGCTTACTTGTCACTTTTTCGTTGTGTCAGCATAGCGCCCCTGGGAGGTATCATCTCTCACTTTGCCATTATTAGTTGGTACCTTTGCAAACACGGAACTTTCCCCACTTGCTATAGGACTTCTGGCTCCGCACAAGAGTTCTCAATTCACATTCTTCTTTTGTGACTGGCAGAGAGGAGCTTCTGTGAGTACAATGATGCAACTCAATCCTCCTTGGGAATTCAATATGCTATACCAATGATGCCCAACCCCGCACGCTTTTTATAATCATAGCCATCATCTTTTTATTATGTCTTGGACTTGAGGAGGCCTGAAAGCAGATGTAACTCATGATGACCTGACTTCAATGGGAAAATGAACCAGGTGGCTAATTGTCTCTAAAACAAATACACTGATAATTAGCAGGAGAGCACAATGCAACAGAAGCCTAACCACCAACCTTTATTTAAGTTAAGCAAATGGGTGAGCAAATGATGCAGCTGCACCACACTTTGACAAGTTAATAAGGGAGCCATACTTCATCTCCTCAGCCACACTAGCCAAAGCATGCCCTCAGGACTTGGTATCAGTGATGCTAAAACTGTGAACTTAGGAAACTGTCAATGCTCACAGTGGAAACCCCTTGTCTGAGTATTTTGTGGAGCCAGGGTTTAAGGTGCTAGATTTTCTCACCTATGGAATGTTGGGGTCAAAGCTGAGACAATAGAAAGATGGTGAGATCTCACTCAGACACATCGGAAGTGTGAATAATTGTAGCACTCTAAGAATGCTAATTTAGTGACAACGTCATTGCAAATTTCATTTTTCTAGAGTTCAAATTACTCAGCTTAGAGTGGCTAACGTCTAGACGAAGATTCAGTAAACTTTTTCTGTAAAAGGCCAAATTGTAAATATAATGGGCCTTGTGGGCCTTAAGATCTCCGTCGAAATTACTTAGCTCTGTCATTCTAGCACTAAAGCAGCCATAGATAGGATGTAAATAAATGAGTCTAATTCTATTCTAATTGAACTTTATTTATGGACACAGAAATTAAATTTCATATGATTCAAGAAATATTATTTTTCTTTTGATTTTTTTCAAGCATTGACAGACATAGGAACAATTCTTAGCTAATGGGCCAGCATAAATATAGGCTGGATTGGACCCATGGACAATAGTGAAGGTTAGACTGGAGTTAAGGTTTTAGTGATAACGCAAAGTTATATTCTCTCTCTGGTTTTCTGCTCATCTGTTTCTTAGCTGTACAAGGGAAATCATTGCACGAGGTAGCTAGAATTGAGGCCATGGGAAAGAAATATTTAAATCACTTGATTCAATAACTATATATTGATATTCTGCTATACAAGTCATCGGTCCCGAAGGACACAGACTATGAAGGAGGTTACGATTCAGAGTGCCAGTCGGAAGCAGATCACCCTTGGAACTTGGGCAAGGAGGTGCTTCCCTGGATGACTTGTCAATAGGCATTAAGATACACAGATTCTTTAACCCGAATACTTCATTTCTGGGAATTTATCCTAAAGAAATCATTAAAATTGCATTCAAAAATTGAAGAATAACATAAAGGATGTTTAATACAGTATTATTTACAAAAGCAAAAACATTAGGAACCTAAATGTCAAACAATAGGAACCTAAACAACTCAGCAATATTCTATAAAACGGATTATTATGTAACCATTAAAAGTATGATGGGAGGATCTTCATCTTGAGGGAGGTGGCAAGCATACAACAAAACAATAAAGTCAAAATATATATATATTTTTTTTAGAATTCAGAAAATATCTAGAAGCATATAACATGGGAGGATCTTCATCTTGAGGGAGGTGGCAAGCATACAACAAAACAATAAAGTCAAAATATATATATATTTTTTTAGAATTGCAGAAAATATCTAGAAGCATATAACCAAAATGTGGCGTGTTAGTGTTCATCTCTGGTGGGTGGCTTTATAACTGGTTATTAATTTTCCTTCCTACGTGTTATATTTTCTAATAATTTTTAATCCTTCATTTATTCAATGTATGTTTGTTAAGCACTTACTATATTCTAGGCCCTGGTTTACACAGGGGAGATGTTATATTTTCTAATTCTTAAAAATCCAAAAATTTAAAAGAAGAAGCTATCCTCCTAAGTTAGTGTAAGAATGCTTACAAGCAGCTGGGGAGAGCCACATGGGAGCCCACATCAAAGAAGAGACACTGGGGAGGATGAGGACCAGAGAGAATGAGGCAGAAGCAGCTGGGAACTGGGCATTGGAGATATCTAAAGCTACATGGGTAGCCATTTTAGCAATACTGCATATAATTTTGTCACTCTTTCTACTATTTTTCAAAAGCAGCCGTTAAAACCATCTCCCAATCTTATTAAAGGGCCGATAGATGAGATACTAAGACACAGCAAAGATCTAGCCTAATGATACAGGCCTTTAAATGCCTCTTTCTTCTGAAAAAGAAGAAACAAATGAGAGATTTGGGGAGTCAACTTATTCAATTTGGGTATCTTCCCGAGGGGAAAAAAAAATAGAATATTCTCATCATAGTGAGTCTAGACTGCACTGCATTATTTGGGCTGATTTTGACATCTTTTGTCAATCAGAGTGTATTTTAAAGCACATACAGCAAAGTACCAGAATGGTGTTGACGGAGGAGTAGAAAAGCAAACATTTCCATGTTTTCCCACAGAATTCTTTGATTTGTTGGTCTTACTGAGGTATGTAATCTTTTCAGGTGCTGAGCCTAAATATTTGTACATTCAAGTACGTCAGTCATTTTTTACTGCATTTTGAGGTTATACCTGCTATGTGGTTCAAAAACCACTGATATAAGAAGTATTTACAAGGTTATTTGAAGATATGAACTACGACCCTCAAGCCACTGTACAACATAGATATATTTCAGTGGTGAGATTTTTATTATGAAAACTCAGGTACAATAACAATTGAACTTGAATACCAGAATGCATTGCTTTCAGTGAGTTCTCATGTGAATTCAGACAGTTGGCTGAAGCTTCAACGACACTGATGCGTTATCTAAAGCATTTCTACAAAAGATATATGATAGGCTTCCTATGGAGAGGAACAAGAGGTCCAAGAAAACTGGGGAACTTCTTGAGTAGAACTGATAGTGCACCTCACTCTTTGTTTCCATGCCCTCCCCAACACACACATACAGAGTGTCTGTTTCATTCCCTGCATCTCTCCCTTCCCGTTGATGTTGTATAATTCGTTTCCAGCCTCCTGAAATGATAGTTCTGATGTGTGGCTGGCTGACAATCCAACATACAATCAAAACCATGCTGGCCAGATATGTGTAACTGCTTCTCAGCCATTGCTGATCCATCTGTCACTTTCCGTACATTGAGTTGGAAAAAGCTTCCAGTGAGCAGAGAAAGTCTACCAAGCATGCCCGCATGTACATATCACACAGACAGACACACACACTCAGTTGTCCTCTATGGAGACTGTGTGTATGTGTATTTATCTAGAGCATAAGCCAATATTTTTCAACAACAGTTTTACCTACATTTATACAACAGTTTTTTGTTTTGTTTTGTTTTTTTAATTTCAAAATAAACTATACTCCCAAAGGAAAAACTCTGGAATGTTGCTTTCATCACTGTCCTTTTACAAAAGACCCTCATCTGTACTCCAGGTTGAACCAGGTTGGGGCACAAATATTTGCACCAGCTATTTTGCTATACATTCAAAACAGCAACAATAGCAGGAACAAAAGAGAAACCTAGAAACAGTTGTTTTAGTCTTTAATATAACACTTAATTTTCACATTAATGTAAGAAAATTCTCCAGAGGCTGGTTATGAGCTTGCATTGCTATTTTTATTTTTATCAGTAATAATAGTGGCTTTTATTGGGCACTTCTTTTCCAGAGAGCTCTAAGTTTATGCAAATCATCTTTTCGTCCTCACATCATCTCTGAGGCATAGCCAAAGGGTAGATCATTTTATCTCAATTGAAAAGATAAAAAGGAATTGGTAGAGATGTCAGCACAGGGGAGGATAACTGGCTCTGGATTTGATTTGAGGTTTTATTCTTTCTCTCTTCCAACCAGTTCTCACTCCAGCCATTGCCACTCCGGTAAACAGAGTGATCTTTTTAAAAATAAGTTAGGTTATGTCATTCTCCTGCTGTTCTGTGGCTGCAACACCTTGCCTGATGTGTCTATCTCTAGAACCTTACCTCATACCTCCTTCTTCACTCGCTATGCTCCAGTGTTACTGGCTGCCTGAGACTGGGAACCTCAGAATCATCTCCAGAGACAATTATTCATGTGAGAATCATTTATTAGAGAGTGTTCCAAGAAAAATCAGCAGAAGAGTGAGGAAGTGGCAACAGGAAAAGAAGAAAAAGCAAGTGAGGGTGAGAAATCAAACAAAGTTCCAATGAGGACAACTCTAGCTCATTCCTGCAAGGGGGAGGTGGGGGACGGAGTCTGGGGAGATGATCCCATTAGGGCAAAGGAGCTGGGGAATTTATACTCTTTCACCCATCAGTCACTGGTAAAGGGCTGCCCCGGAGCATGGACATTCCTGGAACTTCCAATTCTTGGGACTTGCTCGCAAAGTGAATTCTGGCAGCCTGAAGAAGCCCTTCAACAGAGATGCAGGTACTGCTAGTGAGAGGGAGAGAACACCGGAGGTTAATGAATCTAAATGGATATGAGCAAAGTAGTGATGGTGCCTGAGACACTCAGTTTCTCTTCTGAAAACACTCCACAGAGACATCTTGAGGCTTCATCAAGGTCTGCTCTGCTCTGGACCTCTCACTCTCTTGCACAGATGCCTTCTTTTTCTTAAGCTAGTCTCTGCTTCATTTTTGCCTCCTTCGCTCCTATAAATGGAAGTGGAACTGCCTCTGTTTGAACAAAGCTTTCCAAGGCCCTGCTTTACCCTCGTAGCACTTATCACAATCAGTCATGGTTTGCTTGCTTCCTGTCTGTCACCCCAGTGAAATGTAAGCTCCAGAGGGCAGGGATTTTGTTTAACTTGCTCTCCACATATACTGATCACCTAGCTCATATCCTCCTACCCAGGAGGCACTCACTCATTCTGTAGGTCTAAAAGAAGTGAATAATTGCATCATATTTTCCCTTTTCACACAATAATTTCAAGTATTCTACTATGGGTAGCAAGAAGTTCATTTTAAGATACCTAAAAACTAAGTCAGAGGAATAGAAAATATTCCAATGATATTAAAAGCCTAAACTACACAGTTATATATTAATAAACAAAACCCAAAATAATTCAAGTATAATCAAACCAAAAAAAGTAAGTTAATATGAAAGTTTCTCTCTCTACATTGAGTGGAAAAGTCAACAAATGGTAGAAACGAGAAAACTAAAAACAGATATGGGGGGGTGAGATGCTTCTATTTTAATAAACCAGATTGTTTCTAAATCGGGTATGGGAACTTCTTTCACACATAATGTTTATTTTTATATTACTCTCCCCCCTAAAAATAAGGTGTTTACCATGTGAGCTGAGCATACTCAAGTTTTCTGCGGTGCGTGGATGCAAATATGGCCCCAATTCTTTCCTCCTGCATCCAGTAGGAGTTTGTAGCTCCTCTCACCAAGAGCCATGATCTATTTCCCCTCCTCTTGAATTAGGGCTTGCTTTTGTCTTTAGAGTCAGGTCAAAGCGACAATGTTCCAATTCAGACCCTAGGCCTAAAAAGACCTACCACGATTCCACTCTCTATAGGAACCCTGCCACCATCATGTGAATAAATCCAGACGGCCTGCTGGAAGAATAAGACACCACATGGAGCCAAGCTGATTCATCCTAGCCCTGAGCATCCTAGACCAGCCAGCCCCAACCAACCCTCCAGCTGACCCCAGGGCCATGAGTGAGTCTAGCCCAGACCAAGGGATCCACCCAACAGTTGGTACTGACTTGTCAGGAATAATAAATGGTTATTTGTAGTCACTAAGTTTTGAGGGAGTTGTTACACTACAACAGTTAAATGAAGCATTTCCCAAATTGTTATGTTAGGGAACCAGTGGAATCTGAATCTCATAACAGCTGTGGCAGATCTCGGATCTCCATTTCATTGTTATTGCTGTTGTAGTGGCTTTTCAAGTCAGTTTAAGAAAAAAAGCCATCTTAGAATTATTTAGTGTAAGTGATGAACATTAAAAACCTCAACAGGTAAGGTCTGTTAGAACAATAGCTCCTTCAAAACTCCAATAGTTAACTGAGTCTTAAAGAGTAAGAGTTCATCTTGGGCAAAAGAGATAAAAAAACACACATGCCAAAATAAAGTAAAATAAAGAATCCTGTCTAGTCCCATCCCCTATTTACCAATCAACCATATTCACTAAGACCTATGTACTTTCTTCCTTTTTTACAAATAATTAGCTATTATTTAATGGTAATAAGATTAAATGAGTTACTGTTCTCTTCATTTTAATATCAGTTGTACATGAGATTCTGTTCTTGTTTTTACCAGATCACCTGTCATTTCATTGTCCTGTGCAAAGATAAAAATCTAGGCACCTGCCAAATCAAAAGAAAAAAAAAAAGAAAATAGGAAGAAGGAGGGGGCAGAAGGAAGCTTTGTTCAATTGAATTGCTCATTGGCCTACATGAAAAAGAATAACGAATAAACAACCTGACACAAATTGAGGTGTATCTGAAGGTACAGACTTTTATAGTGTGTTTCAGTTGCCACAGTTACCATTTTGCAAAATGTAGCAATGGAATTATCAAATGAAATGCTGGCTGTATTTCTCATGGGGGTCCAATATATTGTTTTTTGATATTGATAGCCTTTTCCTCCACATTTGGTGTGAAAGTTTCAGTTCTAATTGTGCACTGTTTTAAAGAATGGCTCATTTTCGGATGTATTTTTACTATGTCAAAAGCTGAGATTTTTTAAATCATCCTTTTTGTTTCTGTTTGTCTTCTTCTTCCAAATATATATATGCCTATATATGTATTGTTTATTGATTTATAATTGAATAAAGAATAGTCTTAGTGCTACATAATAAGTTTTGGAAATTCAGAGTTTACCTCCTTATTATATATATATAATCTGTCATTTTACTTACCAAATTTTGGAGTTGTGCCCCGCCCCCGCCATGATTTGTTAATGTATCCTGTAAACCTTAATTTGTCCAATGTAAACCATTCAAGACTCAAATGACTCTTTGTCTTTGTCCTTCATTGTGGAAACTTTTTTTTTTTTTTTGCAAGAATCTCTAGAACCCAATCCCCGCTTCTCCCTTACTAACTTCACTCTGAATTTATGAGACAGCTCTTTAGGTGGGACTGACTCAACTCCCAGTTGCACCCAGTGACTGTATTTGCTTAAGCTAATCAGCATATCCCAGATATAGTGTATTTTCTTAGGCCTATCAATGTATTTCATTCACCTAGCTGCAGGAATTAGTTCAGAGATAGAAGCATGAACTAAGGCAAGCCAATAAGGGATGAGAACATGACATAAGCAGACCAATGAAAGCTGGAACATGAGCCAATTAGGGCAGGAGGCCCTCCATGTCAGGATTTGTTTGAGCTTTTTTTATGAGCTTCTGAGAGCCAACTTTAGACCACAAGAAGGGCTTACCTCAGGATGGTAACAACCCTGAAGAAGATGTATTAAGAAACGAAGGGGGGTGGAGTGGAGGATGGGATCACAGACACATCGTTTGAGCCCAGAGAGAATCTGAGTTGGAGTTTTCAAAATAAAGTGTTCTAATCAAAATTTTAGGATTCAAAACAGAACTACCTAAAGATAAAATGGCAAACCTTGGAAATTAATGAGTTTCTCATGAAGAGTATCTAAGCAGGATTGTGACAGCAGAGAAGAAATTAAAGTGTCAGAGGAATGGTTTTGTTTTAAGATTACTGTCAACCCTTTTGGTCCTGAGTAGTAGATCAAAGTATATGAGGGCCAGTTTAATACTAAATCCACAGCCCATCTCACTCAGATAGATAATCAGGCCACAGACAAGTCAAGTCTAGAGGATAAACTCAAGTCAAACTCACAGGTATCCTTGAAGTAAGTGACATACCAAATAATCACCCAATTCGCTCTTTGTTTCACTATAGTCTGCGGGAGCCAACCAGGAAAACAGAAACCACTCTAGACATTAAACTGAGAAGCCAAACAAGGACAGGATGGCAACCCAGAGATTAGCAGCTGCAGCAAGTTGGAGACTCCCCTAGGCTGGAGGTTCAAAGGGAAGAGGTAGTTTTCACAGAGCCCAACAAGGGGGAGAGGGGGATGAGAGAGAGAGAGAGAGAGAGAGAGAGACCAGAACCACAGGGGGCCTGTCCAGTGGGAGCTGGTGTGACAGAGGATTTTCAGCCACTGCTAGTGATGATGAATAAATCGGACAAAGAGGAAGAGAAATATTCTGCTTTTTTCCTCCTCTCATGCTCTAGTATCTTATGAGGACCTCCCAGTACCAACACAACCAAAAGTCCCCTGAGCAGAAGCCCAGGAAATACAGCCTGCAATTATCAGCTCCTCTATGATACAGAGCAGAGCAGAAGGGCAATGAATAAATATGAACTGAGAACCAGCACAGAACCTAATCCACACTGGGCTATGATCTCCCACAAATGGAAGCATGTTTACCTCAGTTAGCACATCCTGATGAGAAATAAAATCATAGAATGTTCTTTGTCTCCATCCACAGTCATATTGAAGCCAACATTCAAAAGAGTTTGTAAAATTCCCAAGAACTTTGTTAAACTTAATGTTACTTATTCGATCATATGCTGCTAATGATTTATAATAGAAATATTCCATACTCCAGATCACCCTGCTCAGAGCCTACTTCTTTCACAACTTTCCCTGTCTCACTGAATAGCAGCCCTATCCTACGAGTTGCATAGGCCAAAAACCTTGTCTTCTTTCTATCTCTTTCCCCAGATCCCATCGAATAGATCTACCTTCAAAATATATCTAGAACCTAAATATACCTCCATTTGTGGTGCTACTGCTCTAATCCCAGCCACCATCATCTCTGTTTGTATCACTGCCATCACCTCATAACAGATCTCCTTGCCTCTTCTCTGTCCTTCCTCACTCTACACCACAGAATAGCCAGGGCGATCCTTTTAAAATGTAAATTTGTACCTGTCATACCTCCACTCAAACCTCCAATGGCTCCCACCTCCTTCTATGTGTTTTAAGTCCAAGGAGATCATTGAGGCACAAGACCGCTTCAAGTCCAGCAAATTTATCTTGGATAATTACCCCACTGTTATTAAATTCATGAGAGTGGTCTACAGTTTTGTGGGTTTAAAAAAAAAAAAAACAGCTCTAACCATAAGTAGTCTGAGCGAACAATAGAACAGAAGTTCTTTGGTCAAATTATTTAGATAGGATTTTGAAAGTAATTCATCCAAATTATGATCTAAGCTATTTATAAAGTAAACTATGTTATATAACATATTTTTGCAAATCTGCAACTATATGAGCTTGGATAAAAATGGTTAGAAAGGATGAGAATTAACCCACACAATATAGATCTTTCCAAATAAGAAATTTGGAAACTTCTGCCCAGAGATAAACTCTATAGTTTAACCAAGCTACCTTGAGCAAAGTTGATCATTGAATTAATGCACAAGCCAGCCAATCCCCTTCACATGAATGAGCAGACTGAGACCTAAACAAGTTCATGCAATCAATTTATTTAAGAAATAATTATTGCTAACCCACTATAGGTCAGATACCAGTAGGACATGGAAAATAACAACACAAAGAGGACATAGATGCTGGGCTCATAAGATCCTGGGAGAGACTGAATTTAAACAATAAGTGATCTGCATACTAGACATACAGAGACAGAGGGTACTGTGGGAAATACAGCAAAAGGAGCAAACTAAGTCTAAGAGTTTAGGATGGGACCTAAAGAAGATACCAGAACAAGTTAGTTCAGTGGTTCCCAAATTTTAGCATGCCTCAGAATCACCTGGAGAGCTTGTTAAAATATCAGTTTGTGGGAAGCCCTTTGTACGAAAGAGTATGAAATTGAAATAATGCTTTGTATCATTCAGGGTCCCAGCAAAAAACAGTGATAAAAGAGAAATTTAGAAGAGTTTAATGAAGTGACTATAAACGAAGGTTTAGACAGGAGTAAGGGAAGCAAATAAGCGAAAGAATGGTAAAACATCAAAGACTCACAACAACAAGGAGCCTGTACCAGTCCTGACACTAAGGGACATGGGAAGGGAGCAGTAAGGGACACCAGAGAGAGCTGGATTCATAAGAGCAAGACACCTACAGGTCCTATGGCCTTCGGTTGAGAAACATAGCTGTTGCTAACCTACAACCCAGCAGGGAGGGAGCTGGATTCATCTTCTACTTCCCATTTCTCAACCTCATTTCAGCACCAATCAAAAGCCAGAGGTCAAGGAAGCTCAGTAGATGTGGTCCCTAGAAGTCAGCCTCCTCCTGGGGCCCAGAGAAGGAAGGAGATGCATGCAGAATGAAATCTGGAAGGGCAGAAAGAGAACATTAGACTTGGGCTTGAAGACATAGGCAGTCGGGATATCGTGAAAGACTTTGTAACCAGTTTCTTTTTGCTGTGCAACAAATTCCCACATACTTAGCAGCTTGAAATAATACCCATTTATTATCTCACAGTTCTGTGGATCAGTAGTCTAGGCATGCTCAGCAGGTTTTCTGCTTTAGGGTCTTACCAAGCTGTAACAAGGTGTTGGCCAGGCTGCATTCTCATCTGGAGGTTTGACTGGGGAAAGTTCGGCTGCCAGACTCATTCAGGTTGTTGGCAGAATTGAATTCCTTGTGGTTATGGGACTGAGGTCCTCAATTCTTATAGCCTTCCTCTATTTATCTGACATGTGAGCCTTTCAACAGACAGTTCACAATGGCTATTGTTTCTTCAAGGCCAGCAGAACAAGAGTGACCTAGAGAGATGGAGTCTTAAATAACATAACATGAACACTGGAGTGACATCCCACCATCTTTGCCATAATCTATTGATTAGAAGCAAGTCATAAGTCCCACTCCCACTTAAGGGGAGTGGATTACATACTAATGTGAATAACAGCGAACAGGGGTCATTGGAGGTTACCTTATAGTTTGTCTGCCATACCAAGTAACATTGTAAATATTAAGAATTTGAGATTTTTATCCTATCACCAATCATGGGAACTCATTCGAAAAAGATATTGAATAGAGGAATAGCATAAGCAGGTCTGCACTTTGAGGCTCACTCTGGCTCTTAGCCAGACGCTCAACAGAAAATGCAGGAAGTCTAACCTTCAGGTCACAGAGTTAGTAGCTAAGTCAAGGCTACAGCCATTTGAGAATTACCATGCTCCAGTAATATCGCAAATTCCCCTTCATTCCATGATGCCATATTTCTCTGAATACATGAGATGATTAAATGTCATATTTAATAGCATTGCATCAATATAAAAGTGAAGTAACAGAGAGACTATTTTGGTTAGCAAATATTTGGACTTAGTCTTACATAAAATCTAAAACAAATTCTGAGTTTAGTTTTTCCCCTTTTACAACATTTATACGTGTGGAAAAGCTTTTTAGGAAAAAAAGAAAAAAGTAATTTCTCCTACATATTATCAGGGATGGCACTGATCCCTTAGAATGAAAGAACTCGTGAGTGTATTTACCTTCCATCTCAGCTGCTGGCCTACCTGAGGCTGCCAACCCTAAGCAGGATCTAAGTAGGCCATCTCACTTGCTGTTAGTAAGGAATGTAATTAGTTTCAACCTTTCCAGAGAGAAACAGCTAAATATGTATCTAGAACCTTGCACTGGTGTGCTGGCTCGCAAGAACCAATTGTTAAATTTTCAAGAGTTTTTAAAGTAGGTGATAAACCATCAGTAGCTTGAAATTAGTGTTGGTACCACGGAAATTGGCAAATGCTACAAATCAGGGCTTTGTTGGCCCCTGCAAGCCCGTTGTTAAACATTTACCAGCCCAGCACTGCTTTATGATGTTCAAACTCTTAATCTCAACAACTCTAATCTAAAAAGTATTCAGAGAAGCATACAAATATTTACATATAAGAAAGCTTTTTGTAGAAAAGAAAGTTAAAAATAATCTAAATATCAAAGAGAAAGCAGCAGGTTAAAATGCTATGCAGCCATGAAAAAATGATGACATGAAAAAATATTCAGTATATAATAAGAGGAAATCAGAATATTCCAAACATAACATAAAAAAATTCTGTGGGAAAATAGTAGGTATATATAAAACTTTATTTCATTTTTTCATGTTTTGTTGAGATATAATTGACATATAACACAATATAGGTTTAAGTTATACAACTTGAGTCGATATATAGATAGATTATGAAATGATTACCACAATAAGTTTAGTTACCATTTATACAAGTATTAAAAAAAAAAAAACCAAATGGGTTCAATGATTTCCGTGATAGGATAAAAGGTGACTTTTATTTTCTTTATATTGTTGTGTATTTTCTAAATATTCTATGATAAACACGTATTGCATTTGTATTCATGCAAAAAAAAGAGAAAATACTATCGAGAAAAAAATAAAGTCAGAAGAACCTGAAAACATAGGCACATTTCCTGCTAACCAGACATCTGATGTACCAAATTGACACCTACCAATCAAGGATAGACTACACACTTTCTGCATAATAGGATAGTGACTCTGGAGTGTGGTGGCTCTGTGCCTTTTCAGTTCTCTGCGCTCTTCAGGATGTGGCCAATTTTCAGAACATTGTATACAAATGCACTTCTAATCTCAAGCCCATAAAAGCAGTGAATTAAGCATATAATTTACCACTTACAAACTTAATTTCCATTTAACATCCTTTTCTAGGCCTCTCTGTTAGAGAAGGGCCTCATGTTTCCATGTAGAAGGACGTTATTCTCTGGGCTCCGTCTGGAGCTCACTCCTCTCCTGGCTGTTGTGATTACCTGATCGGAGAGTTAAGGAGAGCCTCTTTTGGTGCCAGCCTGTCCAGAGGATGCATGCATTCTAATCTGCTCTCTGCCATGGAGATTGCCTCCCATGCCCTCATCATAGGGGATGCCTGCGGTTTACCAGCTGTGCCAAGTGTCCAGCAGTAAGTGCTGACTCCACTGGTGGACAGGCAAATCTGTCTGGCCAGAGGTATAACCCTCATTCTCCAATCAACTTTATTAGTAATCAAGGTGATCTGATTTCCTGCTCTCCAGCATTTATCAATTCATTCCACATGTGGAGGAAGAAAGACGAGGTACTTATTACCGGCCTCCTTGAACACTACCCACCAGTGTCTCTAGAATGGATATTTATGCACATAGAAGTGCTCTGTAGAAGACTGGGGTATGAGGGATAAGGGGAGGCTGGTCAAAAAAATGATACAGAATGGAATCTCTTTACCTCTTACTCTTATTCCTACTGAATTCAGTGAGAGTGAGACCCTTCTCTCAGGCAGATTTTGGCCCATTATCACCATTCTTGGTTAATGAATGGCATAGCATTTGTGGCTTAAATAATTTATAGTGATCAATGGGAACTAACACAAGGTGAAATTGGGTCTCATCTGAGAAAAATCCTTAGTAATGACAGACAGGGGAGAGGTATGGCCATCAGCTCTTAATTACATTCTGTCTCCTCTTGGCTGTCTCCTGCTTTCTCTTCTCTCTCTCCTTTAACACATATTTTAAATAAAGTGAAATTTTTAAATGGGAGCAACCTCTTAGTACTCAATGCGACTTTCTGTTGCCCTGGCTGGAGCCTCCTGACTAACTCGCTCCTGAAAGTCATAACACCATTTCTTCCTTCTCATCAATTGGTACCAATTAAACATCTTCTAGGTAGAGAAATAATTTGCTTAACTGCATAAGAAAATGGCCACTTCAAGCCCTTTAAGAATTTTGGTTCTCAATTACCCAGCCTTACTTCTCCTGTGAAGTGATAATTAGAGTCTAGATGATAACTGGATTACCAAGGACATCTCTCCCGATAGTCGTTTAACACCTAATCAAGTGTTAAGGTCGTAAATTATGCATTTCTCAACAGCATCCAGACCCATTTGAAAACAATTTGAAACAGTTCAAGAATTCCTAGATGGTCTTCAGTTTTACAGGGCTGTGAAGGGTCCTGCTTAAAGGAATTACCCGCTTAGAAGAATTACCTGGTTAAAGGAATCACCCACTTAAAGGACTCAAAGTATAAGGCTCTCTCAGTTCTTTAATCAGCTACAGATCATTTTTTTTTTAACTGACAATTAAATATCCTCCCACCACCTGGAGACAATGGAGTGTTTCACACAGTGTCAGTGCACCTCCCTAGGGAGCTCAGATGAACAGATTCTGGAGAGAATTTGAAGTGGAGAAAGGGAAAAGCTTTCAACTTCGATTCTCTTATGACCTGTTCAAAACCATATCTGGAAATTAAAAGTTCAAGACTGAAAACTACAGACTATGTTTCTCGTTTCTGAATCAGAGGGGAACAAGTGTTCTGAATGGATGGGGGTGGAGGAAGTGAGGAGAAAGATGGAACAAGAGAGTACCAGGCCTTGCTCCAGCTTGAAAGAAAACCAAGCTTCCATTAGGCAGGGCTCTTCTGATGACACTGACTATGTTAGAATAGTTCCAGTTCTGCTCTCACCACCATCATCCCCCATACCTGCAACTCCACCACTGAACTAAGCTACAGTCTATGTTTCAAAAAGCAGCCATCAACTGGTCTATCCATCTCTCTGCCTTCCCTCCATGGACAGGAATGCGGATGTCTTTAAAGGCACTGGGAATCATATACAGTTATGAAATCACATCTATTACTCGCCTTTTAATAACAGCAGCCACACTTCTTCCCAAGCCTGACTGAGAGTCTGTTTACAAGCTCAATCTCCTCTTGGAAGAAGGAATGGTATAATTGGAAGCATAGATTATACCATGTAATTGTACTAAGATAAGGATCCGTCTTCGGTCCAGCCCAACTCAATTAGAATATTTTTGCTGCTTAATTTGATCTGAAGAGCCTCACAAAAAGGAAAAAAAAAGAATCTGTCTTCTTGGAGGAACAAGCAAAGTATGACATGTAAGGTTTTCTTCCTTCCTTCTTTTCTTTCCCGTAATTTCATCTCAGTAATGTCCAACATATTGAAAAAAATGAGAACCAGAAATCTAAAGTGAAGACAGCTCTTTCTCAGCCTTTCTGCTGTGTTTTAGGACTTCATTCACTGGAACACCTGAGTTATTTGTGTAACAAATATATTGAGTCTCTCGAAAAAAAAAAAAAAATCCTTAATTTCAGTACATGGATTAGAAGAAAAAAAAAAAGAACAGAATTGGTGTAAGATAAATGAAAGATAATTTTACCTGGGCCAACATAAAAAATCTCTTGCCCGATCACTTTCCTAGCTATTTTAATTCAAAATTTCCCATTGTCATCATTCTCCTGCTTGAGAATGTATGACAACAACTATCCATGACCAGCTCAATGAAATCCAAGCACCATTCAGAGACCTTTGCAATTGGGCTCTTACTCACCTTTCCATCCTTATACTCTATTTTCCCTCAAGTAGGCACTATGCTCCCATCATCACTCCCATTCTGCCAAGCAGGTATGCACATTCCTGTCTGTCTTCGCTCCCACTGTTCCCTCTGCTTCTAATCTCCTTCCCGACTCCTTGCAAAATCCTATGCACCCATCAAGAACTAACTCAAATGCCATGTCCTCTATAGTCCTTTTCTCTGCCAACTGATACAAAGTGCATTGGCAAGGCTCTGGGTTCACCTGTCAATTTTCTATTCTTCTAGTCTACTTCTATCATCGTTTTTATGTCTGTTTCCCTTGGGAGATTGTAAATTTCCTGAAAGCCGTGATTATGTTTTATAATTGATGTATACCCAGTATCTCTAGTACCTTACCTAGAATAAATGTGTATTTTCTAGAAAGATATTCTAGAAATAAATCATTTTCTGTCTTTTATCTTAAATCAGATTTTGAAATCTGTTTTTAAAAAATTTCTAGATGCCTTTTTATTTTGCTCAAACCCAAATTTTGAAGATTGGGCCTCATGAAAAGCCACTAAAATTCAGAGCAATTCAAGACTTGGTCTTTCAATCTTCTTCTTCCTTTAATCCTTCATATAAAGTTGTGTGTGTTTTGATATATTTTAACTCGCAGTCTTGTTTGATGGGAGGTATTTTGCTCTTTGTAAACCTCCAGTGTGTGTTACATAAACAAAATGTTCCCCTCTCACTAGAATATTGACAGAAATAAATCATTTGCAAAGCAGGCCCAGGTGATAATCTCGTGAATTCTGAAAGGGATGTCTTTTATCAGGATGCTCAAAAGTATATGATAAATCATGACAATCATGATCATTAAAGTAGAGTAGTTAACATACAAATCATTTGACTCAAATAAAACCCATATCCCAGCTGATGTACAAATTCAGGATATACAGAGCAGGGTCAACAAACACATCAGGTGAGTAACATTTCTCAGACAAATCCCCATTCTTGTACATTCTCAAGTCAGGAAGAATGGTCCAGATAGAATTTCATTCTCAAAGAGCGAAGGACTCTCCCACTCAAGCACGTGAGATCTAAATGTAGTGTGGACACCTTCCCAGGCCCTGCTCATTTGGGGCAGGGATTGGCACTCAGGCTTCTCATGCAGCTCTAAATGCTGCCCCACGACCGCTCTCCAGCCTCACCTTTCAGTCATCCCACGTGGCCAGTGCTCCAGTATCTAGACATCTCTGTGAACAAGGAAACCAAGCTCATAACCTCTGCACTCCACCCGCGTCCACTCCGTGGGCTTGAGCCCCCCAGTTCACTGATTTTGAGGCATCTCTGAAGTCTCTTTATTTCTTGCTATACCTTAAAAGTTACCATGTTGGGTAATAATATAAAAATATCATTAAACATTAACAAAGTAAGGGAAGGTTCATGAAGATTGAGAGACAGAAACATAAGATTGAGGCCCACAGAGGAGAGAAAAAGAACAGCAGGTACTGAAGGCAAAGCAAAATCTAATCTCCACCAGTTATTACACGAGGATCATCACCGGGTGTCACAACAGTATTTCCTCAAGACTGAAACTCCAGTGGCTACCTGTACATCCTATGGGCCTGTCTCAAAGGTTCACTCTCCTCTGCCCTCCTGCAGGGAACGCTCCTGGTGACCCCGTGGGGCGGGAGTTGTGGCTGGGAAGACCGTCATCTTATAAAAGAGAAAAAGGGAGAAACAGAAAGGGAAAAACTTCACAATATCTGCTCGATGGATGCTGTGCAATGACTTGAGGTGGTAGATGGATAACATTAAAAAAGATTAAATCACATAGTGAGAAAGTTATTCCCCAAAGTCTCAATTATCTTTAGAGCCTTATGATGAGTCAAAGTTAAGTGTCAGTTTGGTGCTACCAGCTCTTTAGCACCTCTTAACATTTGTTAAGTTTCCCTTTTTAACAAAGGGAGAGCAGACCTCAGGCTTAGAGCCTTAGCCAGGCTACCATATGCAACGAGATTTTTAATACCATTGGTTTGTGTCTGACATATTTAATTTTACAGTTATTTCCTATTTGTAGGAAGTGATACTGACTTTCTATTCATTATATTCATATGACCTTCTTTTTAGAATAAATTATTTAACATGAAATAATGAGTCAGTTTAATGTAAAATAGAAAGTAAATAGTAGTGCAGGCTAGCACAATTATGGTAAAAATCAGAAAGGATGACAGAAGTTTAGGAAGCATCATTATAATCATCAGAATATGAGATAATGAGATTAGAGAGCCTGGAGTGAAAATCCCATTTCTGCTCCTTTACCAGTCCTGTGATCTGGAACCAATGACAAAAGCTCTCTGGACCTCAGTTTTCTCACCTATGAAATGGGAATAAAGATAATACTGCCACACAAGACTATAGTTGGCCCAGAAAAGCCAGGCATAGCAGATGAGGCTGGATATGTCAGTGGCCTAATTCTCATTAAAATAAGAGGGCATGGCCAGCACAGGCCAAATAATTTACTTGCCCATGACAGCAACTGTATTATATACTATATATGGTATTTTTTCATATGTGCCTCCTACAGAAAACTATAAGCTCCTTGATGGAAGCCACCATGCCTTATAGATCATTGCGTGTCTTTGTCTTTGGGACATGGCCTCTATGTAGTGCAGGTTTTATGAATATTTTTTAATTGAGTTGAATTGATTGATTGAATAGGATGATCTATGTGTCTTGAGAATCCGACAGAGACCCCTGAGGTCAAAAACTGTCTATTGTGTCACATGTAATTATTAATGTAGTCTTTTCTCAGTGAAAACTCACTGACTGATTCTATATGCATTCCTTATCTGAAGTGCTATGACCATCTTCAACTAGTCTCCCTGCCTCTACTCATGCCCCCGCCAGACAAACCACTCTTTACGTGGCAACCAAATGATCTTCCTAATACTCTTCTACCTAAACCTACCTGGGGATAGAGTAAAACTCCTTATCACAATACACAAGGTCCTCCATTGTCTATCTCCTAGTTATAGCTTTAGTTTCAGCCCTCAGCAACCCCCTTTTACAGCCAAAGTGATGCATTTTCAAGTGCTCAAATGAACCATGTGCTCCCTCACCCCAGGGCCATTGCATTCACTGTTTCTTTTGCTAGAATGCTCTTTTCTTTCCCATCTCTACCTGTCTAGGTTCCACTCATCCCTTCAGATGTAACCTTCTACAGGCCTTTCCGTCCCCTCCTGTGCCAGGCTGGATGTCCCTCACAGGAGAATGTGGGCTTGCCCTGTCTGAGCCATGATCCTAACTGTGTAGAAATGGCCTGTTTTTTTCTGCCTGTCTTTACCACAGACTGTGACCCTCTGGGACAGTGGTTCTCAAAGTTAAGCATGCCTTGGAGTCACACCTGCAGGGCTTGTGAAAACAGATTCTGATTCATTAGGTCTGAGGTAGGGCTCAAGAATTTGCTTGGAGAAGGATTAAAAAATTTCTACTGCCTAGACCCCACTCTAGACTAATTAAATCAGAGCCTCCTGGTTGTGGAGAAGGGAGATGTGGTGGCTCCAGCATTAGTATTTTTTAAAGCTCTCAGAGGAGTCCAGGTTTGAGAACCCCTGCTTTATATCAGTGATCTTCAAACTTTAATGTGCATATGTGAAGATATGCTTAAAAAGCAGTAGGTCTGTGGTAGGGCTAAGAGTCTGCATTTCTAATATGGTCCCAGGTGATGCTGACACTGCTGGCCCACAGACCACATTTGGAGTAGAGTATTAGAATAAGAACTGATCCATTCATCACTAGCAGCCTCTACAATATTGCTAGAAGAAGTCATTAATATCATTATATGAACACCTGTTATTGCTACTATCCAGGAGTACCTATGTAGAGTCAACCATGTCAGAAACAGATGTTTCCCTTGTGACTTTCAATTCAAGTATCAGACTTGAATCTACTGTTTGTAGTCTCTGCCCACAACATCTCAGGCATCTGGTGGGTCTTGTGTCACTAACAGCCATTAGGCCTCTTGTTACCGTTCAGTTTCTGCTGCTCTGGAGGTTGTGTGTCTCGACGAATGATTCCCTCAAAGAAAAGTTTATGAAGTTTGTATAATGTCCAACCTTGTCAAACTCACCTCCAATTTGGTAAAAATCTGTATAGCTGTTTGCACATGATATGGTAAAAAGAAAAAAGTTAGAAACATAATTTTATGCATAGATTGTATTTCCATAGCCTAGTAGAACATGTGAAATAATGTAAGCTGGCAGTGAATTTGTTGAAGGAAGGAAGGAGAGAAATTAGGAAGAAAGGAAGAGGAAGGAAGTTTTAAGGAAGGAAGGAAGGAAGAAAGGAAGGAAGGAAGGAAGGAAGGAAAGAAGGAAGGGAGGGAATGGGAGGGGAAAGGAGGGAAAAGAATGGATCATAGGGCAGTAGAGAGAAAGAAAAGGAAGGCGGAAGCTAAAAGAAACATTTTGTCCTAGCTGCCATTTCTCTCCAGTAGCCCTGTCGGGTCTCCCTCGTAAGCTTCTCTTCCACCAGGCTCCTTTCTCTTGCTCTCACCTGACCACACTCATGGCCACACCTGGGCATCCCCAACCAGCCCACACTCCATGTAGTGTCTAGACACACATGAACATGGAATATCCCCTCGTCTTCCCACTGACTTCCTTTATAATCTTGGGGACACAGACTGGGTTTGAAATGGGGGGTGCACAGTGGGCCAGCTCTGTCTCACCCAACTCTATGTGTATAATGAGGCTAAACTTCTTAAAATTTTAAAATAATTGAAGGGTTCTCTTCCAAGAGAGACCCTAACCAGGCAGGCCATAGGCTAACAGCATTCGAAAAATGTTCAGATTATTTACCAATATTTCAAATTCAAGAGATTTTCCACCAAAATTTGGATTTTCATTTTCTTTCCAAAATTGGAAGATCTGGCAATGGGGGCCCAGCTTTGACTGAATCTGAGTGGAGCTGCCCACTTCAGGAGGGGCATGTGTTCTCCCTTTTATCACAGTCACTACCCCTCCTTATCATCCTCCAATAATGAAACCAAGCATAGATTGCCATTTGTTGTCTTTATCTCATTTTACTTTAACTATGTTTGCCTTCCACTTGACTATTGTCATTCACTACCATTACCTCCCAGAGACCCATGAATGTGCAATTTGCAGACCACACATGCAGAGCAAATGGCCTTCCATACAGTGTTCATCTCTTTATCTTAAAACCTAAGCTTGTGCTCTGTCATTTGCTGCTGCTAATTCATATCCAAAGAGAAATAGGGAAGAAAAGTTCTCCTTGAACTAACCTTGATTCTCCACACAGGGCTTTCTGCCTGTCCCTTTTCCTGGCTACAGGCTTTAGCATGTGCTATCATTATTACCTGCTCTCATTATCTCTCGGGCTCTTTACCTCACCACACAGAATTTGCCCACGAGGTAAACCTGTTGCCCTCCCAAGAGATAATAATACTTATCAGGACCTTTTGTGGAGTTCCTGGACCTTTTGGGATTGAACCACACTTTGCGCACATAAAGCCCTCCATTATCACCACTATTGTTGTCATTATTATTATGTGGGATTAGGCAGCCCTCTCAGAAGTCTTGCCAACCACGGGCAGGTGCCACCTCAGAGCCTCACCTGGTATGGCTCAGTGACTCAGGCCAGACACACCTGGCTGTCGGACTCTGGTTCTGCCTGCTGAGCCTTGGGCTTTCGCCAGAGTAGAGACGTGCCATGAAACATTCACTCTCCTCTTACTCAGGGGACAGAGGCTGGGTTCCTGGGAGGGCCGGGGGGTGAGCAGTCTCTGGACCACACTACTAGAGAGCCAGGGCTGTAGCAAACTGAAACCAAGCAGAGCCTCAAGGGGCCAGATTCTCTCTAGGAAGAGAGAGATGTATGTATAGCACAGTTTCAGATTAGAAGGTGAGTTCCCATCCCAACTGTTACTCTATAGCTTTGTGAACCTCAGATTGCTTGTTGAACTTTGCACTCTCCAGTTCTCATCTGTAAAATGTGGATAATAATTCCCAAATCTATGATAATACTATGAGATTTATATATAAATAGATTTGAAAATACATATGTAATATATATATATATATATACATATATATATACACACACATATATGTATATACACACACATATATACATATTTATAAGTGTCAAGTGTGCAGTAAATAAGACAAAGACAGTGTTCCATCCCTATTCAGGCTTAAGGAACCACTAAGAAGTTAACACTTTTAGCAAGCAGACTTAGAGTAAACAGACAAGATGCCCCCAGGACCAGGACACAGTGATGAATACAAACATCTCACCAAGATAACAATTTCCACTCAACAGCCTGCCTTGCCTGTCCCCACCTGAATTCCTGTGTTACATTCTCCACCTCTCACTGACCCCCAACCAAATGTCTTCCAAGGAAATGTGAGCCTTATCCTCTTTTGGATACTCAGCCTGTCTCTCTACTATGTCCATGAGACTAGTTTGCCCCCAGCAAAAAGTCTGGGGTTTGGAGCATCAACACTGCTTTCTAATCCTTTTATTTAGCCTTCTCCATACCTCCAACCCCTCCTCCCAAATAAAAAACAAAAACCAAAATCAAACCAGCTTAAAACAAGGAGAAAATGTTGAGTCAGTGATTCAAAGAAAGAGTTGGAATGAAACTGGCAAAGATGGAGGTAGGTCTCAAGATAAACTGGAAGCATGGAACGGAATATTGCCAGGACCCTCTCTCCATTTCCCATCCCTCCTTCACTGCACATCTGCTTCATTCTTTCTCAATACAGAACAGTAGAAAACATGGCTATAGCAGCTGCATGGTTTTACAGTCATTAGGGAGACAATCATTAGAGAGAGACTGGTTTATATCCTTGCTTATGCTACATTTTAAAATTCCAAGGAAGAGCTGTAAGTGGCCAGCTTTGGTCAGGAGTTCACTCCTGGACCATCAGCTTTGCTCAGTGAGAGCAGAATACTGTGTGATCGATGCAATTTGGTCAGGGACCCATGCCCAGACCAATCAATTATGGGTCAGAATTATGAGCTCATATTAGAACATGAGAAGTCCTGTTTGTGAGCATGTGGTAGGGGGGAAGATAGACAATTGCCAGGACAAGGGAGGTCCTTATTGCAGAATACTAGCAAGGACATACATTATTTGTTTATGAACCTTTCTAGGTTGCCAGACTTTGAGCTTCTTAAGGGTAGGAACGAGACTAGTGCATCTGCGTATCTTGGTGAAACACTCAGGGAAAGTTTGTAGAACTCAGTCAAAATGCATCTGACTATTTCCAAAGTTATGAGTCTATTCTAGGTTCTACGTGTCCAGAGAAGAAGAAGAACCCAAAGCAGCTGCAGAGATGCAGATCCTACTCTGCCTGAAGAAGGATTTTCTTACAAATAGTATTGCCGGAAAATGTAAGCAGGAGCCTCAGGAAGTTGAGTGTCCCTTTCAATACAGGCCTTCAAGCCCAAGGAATGGTCATGTATCAGGGAAACTGAGAAGAATATTTATGTACTGACCTAGATCTACCTTTCTGAATATTTGATCTTATGGTTCTGTTAACTCAACCTAATTCTTATTTTGTCTCAAGATACCATTTAACTACATCTAGTGTACAATAAATAAATTAAAATTTTATTTGGGAAGTCTTTCTTTTCTTCTTTTTTTTTTTTTTGCCAAAGTGTTTTGTTTTTATTTTGGTGAGAATATTTAAGCTCTACTCAATTAGCAAATTTTAATCATACAATACAGTGTCATCAACTATGGTCACCATATTATACATTAAATCCTCAGAACTTATTCATCTTACAGCTGAAAGTTTGTACACTTTCACAAACATCTCCCTGTTCCCTCCATTTATCAGCCCCTGGCAACCACTTTTCTACTGAGTTGGAATTTTTTTTTTTTTAGATCCCACACAAGAGAGATACCATATATTATTTGTCTTTCTCTGATTATTTAACTTAGCATAATGACCTCAGGGTCCATCCATGTTGTCACAAATGGCAAGATTTCATTCTTTCTCGTAGCTGAATAATAATATCCCATTGTATACATAGTCCACATTTTCTTTGTCCATTCATCCACTGATGGACACTTAGGTTGTTTCCATGGCTTAGCTACTGTAAATAATGTTGCAATAAATGTGCAAGTGTAGATCTCTTTGCTATCCTGTTTTAATTTTCTTTGGATATATATCCAGAAGATAAATTGCTGGATCGTTTTTAATTTCTTGAAGACTGCCATACAGTTTTCCATAGTAGCTATACCAATTTATTCCCATCAGCAGTGCACAAGGGTTCACTTTTCTCTATATCCTTGCCAACACTTACTATTTCTTGTCCTTTTAATAACAGCCATCCTCACAGGTATAAGGTGATATCTTGTGGTTTCGATTTGTACTTCTCTGATAATTAGTGATTTTGAGCACCTTTTTATGTATCTGTTGGCCATTTGTATGTCTTCTTCAGAAAAATGTTTTCAGTCCTTTGCCCCTTTTTAAATTGGGTTATTTGTTTTTGGGTGTGGTTTTAGTTTGCGGTTTTTGGGAGGTTGTTTGTTTGATTGGTTGGTTGGTCAGCTTTTTTGCTATTGAGCGATATGAGTTTGGGCATTATTTCTAATGTTTTCCATCTCAGATCTCCCTGATAAACTGTCATCTTTGATTTTTATAAGCATTTTCACTGTCATTTTCCTCACACAAAGTTCTGCACATCTGAGAGATTTCCTTGAAAGGGCCTTTCCTTAATTAATCACCAGCCACTGTAGAGGGAGATGTGATAAATGGGACCAGCATCACCCCATGATGGAGGTCCACCTGAGAAATTCCGGGCAGGTACAGGAAGGAAGGGCACCTTAGATATCATTCAACAGGTGCGGGACCATCAGTTCTCAGGAAAGAGCTGTAGTGGCATGCTGGAGCCAGATCTTACTGCCTTATGAAATCCAATTGTTAAATTTTCAAAAATTTTTGAGCCCATTGCTAAACATTGATACCTTGAAATCAGTCTGGGTGAGGGTATTTACACCTCAGAAATTGACAAATTCCACAAAGCATGCTCCCCAGACTCCCACTCTACCCTTACTTGTAGTTTATCAGCACACCAGTGGTTAGCTGCAACTAATCAGCTCTAATCACTGACTCTTTGCCAAATGACAGGACTGACTCTGGCACCAATACTTAGCTAAACCATTTAACTCTTCTCATGGTTCTACCAGAGAACCAAATATTGTCTTCTCCTGGCAATATTAATACTAACACTCATATCATGTTTCTCCTGTAGCTTCTACTGATACATTATAATGGACATATGTAAGTAGCGTTGTGCCTCAGTTGTCTTGGATACATTCTTTATATTCTTCCGACAACTTTTATACCATCTCTCCTAATGGTGCTAAATGAGAAAGAAGACATGAAAAAATTTAAAAATAAAACTACCATATGATCCACCAATCCCACTTCTGGGTATATAGCCAAACAGAAAAACAACGACAACAACAACAACAAAGGAATATCAAAAAGACATCTGCACTCTCATGTTTATTATCCATAAAGTCAACATATGGAAATAACCTAAGTGTCCGTCGATGGATAAAGAAAGATCTTATACACACACATACACACATACACACACACATTGGAGTATTATTCAGCCATAAGAAGGAAATCCTGCCTTTTAGATAGACCTTGAAGGCATTATATTAAGTGAAGCAAGTCAGACAGAGAAACACAAATACTAAATGATATCACCTATATGTGGAATCTAAAAACTCTGAATTCATAGAAACAGAGAATGGCAATTACCAGGACCTGAGGAGGTGGGGGAAATGGGGAGATATTGATCAAAGGGTACAAAGTTTTAGGCAGAAGATGAATAAGTTCTGCAAATCTATGTACCAGGAGTTTCAAGTGAAATTCAAAATAACTAATAGGACTGCCATCTTGAAAATCCTCACTGAAGTTCTTATACTCTGACATCAAACTTTCACAGGTTGTTGCATCTAAAGAGAATGCATGACAGAGACACTTCCCAGAAACTGGTGGAGACATTGTATAGAGCTGTTTCTGTTTATCAAATTAAAACAATAAAGACATACCTCTGAAAAAATTAGCTATCCACAGACCAGTCCCAATGTGTGCCATGACATGTTGGCTTAACTTCTCCAAGGTGAAAACACTCAAACAATGTTAATTCCACTTTTCCTTAATGCTGACAATTACCCCAGAGCAAGGAAAACTTTAGCAAATGTCATACAACACAAAACAAAACACTTCTTCATGATGCTAATGGACATACAAGGATGAGAGAGGATCGTGAAATTCTGGAAGATGAGATGCTTAATGAGTGTTTCCTGGTTATAAGGTGTTGTTTATGCCAACCAATTGAGCCATCTCCTCCATACAGGGGTGCCCATAAGGTGTGCCCTGAGACTTGGTGATAATTGCAGGGTGGCTGGAGGCCAGAACCTTTACCTCAAGTAAGAGCCAAAATTATATAGACAAGTACCTATTAATCAGGATTAACCTCCAAGGATGCCAGCTCTGGAATCTCCTTCGCAATAAGCATCTTCATGTACACTTTTAAAAGAAAACAAAACATTCATTTTCTCAGATGGAGTCATCTGGCCGAGTAGCTCCGGAAAAGATGCTACAATCATAAAAATAAACTAGTGAACACCCTAGAAGAAGTTAGGGTAGGCCTAGCCAAACTCCTACAGCCCACCTAATGGACTTGTTCTTAAAGCCTGTCTTCCTTTTCTATGACTTTAATCTTTCTGGGAAATCTCTGCTTGTAGCCAGGATCAGAAGCTTATCTCCACAGGCAAGTAGAGAATTCAGGTCATCTGACATGTATTCAGGCCAAAGAGGCACTTTTATTTAAATTACCTGCTTATTTCCAGAAAAAAATAATAATAAATTTATTTTTTTACTCTACTAGACATAGGAATCAATTTTTACGAACTTCAGAATAAACTTTTGTCCAAATCATTTCCTCCTTCTACTTGCAGAGATTAAGAATTAGACCTCAGGGAATAAAGCAAAAATCAACCTTGAGGCAAAGCTTAAGAGAACGTAGGGACCCTGAGGTCTCAATTGTCAATAACTAAGTCTGGAAGGTCAAGAAAATTCAAGGATGTGTCCATATCATGAGGAAGCAACTGCGATATCGTCTTTGGTTTATAGCTTATGTGCATGGATTCATTCCAGTATGCTGGGTGGGAGAATGGGTGGGCAGCAGAGAGTTTTCAGAGCTTTGGAAGTCCTGAATATCTTTGAGACTTTAATTTCAGGTTTCCTTTAGTTTCAAGACTTTAATTTCTTGGCAATTAAGCCATTAATAAGAAAATGAACACTTTGACAGGTTGGATCTTTTGGAGGTAAAGATCCAACACCCCAAAGAAAAATGATATACTTTTGGATGGGCAGTTGAGAGCCTATGGATCAATTCTTTTCAGAAATGCTCTGAGCTTCAGGCTTTCCATATATAAAGAACTTGCATATAGTTTTTTATCATGTGAAGGAAGCACAGGGAATCAATTTGCAAACATTGAAATTGGATAGTTCAAGAAAATCTACTCTTTATTTCAAAGTATTTAAATCACTGCTTTTTTTTTTTTTTTTTTTTAATGCCTACAGCATCTGGTCTTCCTAGGTGGTCTCCCATCCAAGTACTAACCAGGCCCAACCAACCCTGCTTAGCTTCCGAGATCAGATGGGATCGGGCTTTTTCAGGGTGACATGGCCGTAGGCAGATCACTGCGTATTTTGAGAAAAAAAATCTCATGAATGATCATAAAGACAAAAATCTTTCTTATAGAATATACTCATAAGTTTTAATATAAAATATTCCCTCTAATCACAGGGGGATGTGTGTAAATACTAAAATATATAAGAATCTGCTTGATCAAAGTTACTCTACTAAGATATTTTCTGATCTAGTGTATATAAAGCACATTTTATGGACACCTGACTTTTATTTTAATCTTTCATCCAAAGTATAGATGGATTTTTACTGAGCTCCATGTCTTAAAATTATAACTCTTCATTTTGATCAGACTTTGTAGTATACATAAATTAGCAAACATACACAGCATCTCGCTGTTAAAAACAAGTTGTTTTAATGAAAACATAACCTGAAAATCAAGCAGTATTTTTTGGAGGGAAAAGACATTGGTTGAAACAGCAGTGTCTTATTGACATTAAAAACAGTTGACATAACTCTGCAAGGATGCTGAAATGTAACTTTTGTATGTTTTTATTATACTCAGAGCATCAAAGATAACAGAATTTATTCATAGAATGGCAGTCATTGAATTCAGTTTTCTGGTACAATTTTCTTCCCATATAAACTCATAAAAAATGTGATGGGTGAACCATTAGGAATGCTTAAAGCACCCCCTGATGTATGCCCGCACGGAAAGAACAGATAGATTGCAAAATGTTTATGCCTTTTACATTTTTTACAGTATTAAGAAGGAAACACTGTGATTACCAATCAGAAAAGACTCCAGAGTGTTGCTTGTAAAGTGCACCGTTACAAAGATTTATATCTGTATCTGGGGAGTAATATGGAGCATTGATATTTTAAAGAGCTCAGTTCAAAAATCTCTTCATTCAATGAAAGCCTGGGAGAATGAAATATCTTTTTTCCTATGACAGAAGTGTGTGTATTTTGGTTAGCTGATGATCTACACGGTAGGAAGAAATAGACTTGGTCCCCCAAATATCCACCACGTCCTTGAAAATGGATTACAAGAAAGCTATGCAACTTTTTAGCAAATTGTTCATCACAATTGGAGGTGAAGCGGGTATGGAGTTTCTGTTCAGAGCAAGTCTTTATAGGTTATCTCCTGACCAAGGCCCCATTCTGTACCGAGAATGCACAGTGTGTTAGCCCCACCCAGAGGCCCCAGCCCCATGAGTGCAAATCCATTTTTCACTCTGAGATTACATGTTTTAATCCAACTAGAGACATCTAGTAGATCCTTAGGGGGAACAGCCCCATATTATTCCAAGATACTGCTGCTAACCCTTAATCGTTGGTATATTGAGAATAAGTGCCCGGAGAGGATCACAATTTCTATTTTATAACTGTAGTTTATAGTCATTTTCCAACTTTTCCAAGCAATACCTATGCAGAGCTTTACAAGCAGTTCTATCACCTCCAAATTTCCAGTATAAAAGCTTAGCCACAACCTGTCTAAAATAATCTATGCCAGTCACAATGTATTCTGCTGCAAGTATCAATGATTGGAGTTTCGTCTGTCTCAATCAACACAAAGTCTGGAAGTAAAGAGGCCAGGGCTGGTGCAGCAAATCAAGGAAAGCATTAGGACGCAGGCTTCTACCATCTTACGGCCCCGCCATTCTTCGCAGGCAGCTGACGATAAAACGACTGCTGTACCTCCAAGCATGATGTATGATTAAGCAGGAAGAAAAGGAAGAGGAGAAGGACAAAGAGCAAGATGTGTTCTCTGCTCCAGATGTTGTCTTTTATATGGGGAGGCTCCCATGGCCGCTCAGAGCAGCAAGGAAGTCTGGAAAAACAGGTTTTATTTGTTTTTCTAACTGGGCACAATAACACACTAAATAAAATCAGAATTCTGCAGGAGTAAGTGTTAAGTAAGAAACTAGTAGAGTCAGCCATAAAATTTATTTATTTTTAACCTCCAGAAGGAAGTTTTTTGTTTTTTGGTTTTTTTAAATAATGTCTAAAGCTGTGTGGTCCAATACAGTAGCCACTAGGCATATATAGTTATTTCAGTTGTTTAGAATTAAATCAGATTAAAAATTCAGTTCCTCAGTCACATCTGAATGTTCAATAACTACATGTGGCTAGTGGCTGACATACTGGACAGTGCTAGGTCCAGAGACACCTGTCTAGGAAATGGATGCCTATGTCTTCTGTACCCCATAAGTTTCAGTTTCAGGCCATTTTCTTCACCATAGCATGTTACCACCTTTCATGCAAAAGTTTTTTTTTTGTTTTTATGCTTACAGCACCTGGTCTTCCTAGGTGGTCTCCCATCCAAGTACTAACCAGGTCTGACTCTGCTTCGCTTCCAAGATTATACATCGGGCTTGTTCAGGGTGGCATGACCATAGACCATGGACCATAGCTACACTGGGGCGCGAACCCAGGACCTTCTGCGTGTAAAGCAGACATGCTAACCGCTACACTATGGAACTACAACCAACAAAAGTATTTTAAGATCATAGCATCACTACTGGATCACTCTTTGTCTTAGTTTAGGTTCCTTCAAAAGCTGAGGTGAAGAAAAGGCTTGGATGTAGGAAGTTTATATGGCAGATGCCCCACCATCACTGAAACATGAGCGAAGAAATGAGAAAGTGAGAATGGAAAAAGAAAAGCTCTATAAAGGAGAGTTATTGAGGTTGCTGCTGCATACAGCAGGGACTCAACTCCACTGGGACCTCTGAGGAACATACTAAATACCTCCTAGAATTGTCTGTTCAAAGTGCAAATGGCCAGGGCACTAGCTCCCACACTCCATTGGTTCAGGGTTGCCCCTGGGGTGTTAACTCCCCTCCCCTTCCAGGCTATCTCTATGTGCTGGCTGAGTAAACGCCCACAGCTTTGAAGAAATCTGTCAGACCTAAAAGCATGTGGATGCCGGGATAGAGCTCAGGGAGTGGGGGTGGGGAGTTGTCAGAGTACATAGCACTGTCTATTGAAGCTGTGGCTGATAGCCGGGATGTGTCAAAGAGATGGGTTATGGTGCACTGAGAGCTTCTGTTACACCTCTTCATCTTCATTGCTAGTGACTAAAATTTAAGCTTATTTCTGTTTGTAAAGGATTTGGGCCCTACTCAACCGTAGGGAGTTTGAGGAGCTCCCGAGTTTACCAGTAGATGTGCAGCCATTGTCAGCCATAATTACTCTTCGTGTCTTTCTCTTTCTTTACCACAACTAGGATTAAGAGCTGAAATAATTAGGCAGTGAAAAAAAGGGAGAAGGAGAGAGAGAGAGGAAGGGAGGGAGGAAGGAAAGAAGAAAGGAAGGAAGGAAACAAAGACAAAGAAAGAAACAAAGAAAGAAGCCACTGAATTAGTGTCACTTGTGAAATATGTTTTATACCAGCATGCTTGGGGAATTAAGTGGTGTTTTCCTGTAGGAACAGCAAACGCCTCTCTCAGACCCATACATTTGCCTTAATGCTGCTTCAGAGCAGACAGCCAACACTGGGCTGTGATTTAAAGGATTCTAGATATGACTCCTCTTTCATAATTTATCCCACCCACCCAACCACCTTAGCCTAAAGGTCAGCCATTAAAGAGCTATGCTCCAGTGTTAAGGCTTTGCATCCTCAGAGTTCTCTGTTAAAACTAACTCCTGGAAAAGAAGGTCTGTCACCATGGAGTGGAACTGGTTTGAGATATGGCTATATAATATGACAGTTGGGAGAGGGCACTGAAGAGCTAAGTTTATGGTTGGGGAAGTCGATCATGAAACACCACAGAAGGCAGCATAAGACACAGAACTGCCGAAGAGAGCTCCCTGGCCCTGCACCCTCAACTTCTCCAACTCTCCCTAGAGACAAGAACACTGATAGAGGGTACGAAAGGCAAAGTTTCATTCTTTTGCTCATTCATTCATTAAAAATTTCTTGAGCATTTACGAGGTGCCAAGCCTGGTGCTAAACTCCAGAGACAGTGATGACCAAAACAGACATAGTCCAGACATCCAGCTCTAATGAGACATTCAAAAATCAAGTAAATAAATGAATATATAAGTACAAAGTCTAATAAGTATCACAAGGGAAAAAAAAAACAAGGTCCTATATCACCTACTCTCTAAGGAAGTGACACTTAAACAGAAGCCTAAACGACAGAGGAGGGGAAAGAAAGAACATTTTAGGGAAAATGGAGTTTATCTGAAGAGTATATGGATCTGGGAAATGAGGATGACAGTAGTACAATAGTCATGATGACTTTGGAGAGAAAGGCAGTGGCTGGGACACAGAGGACCTTACTAGCCCTCCATCCCTCTTATTTCACAATTCTAGAACAAAATGCCACATTCCCAGATCTTGATTTGCACTTAAGTAATTCTTATGCACCTTCTCTGCTTAACAATAATAACAATAACGAATACTGTGTGATGCCTGTATGGTTCATAAGGGGTTTTCACACTAGCACTTTTTTATATATTATTATTATTAAACATAAAAATAATAACATTTAAGGGAAATGTTTGCAACTTTGAGTGGATTATCTCATTTAATTCTCAACGCTACACTTTATAGCAAGAATCACTACTTCCCATTTTATAGATGAGGGCAAGAGATTTTATGCAGAGACTCTTGGAATCCCCACAGAATAAATTCTCTAAAATTACAAGTATCTATGTTTAGCTGCATATTTTTTTTCTGAGGAAAGGATCTATGCCTTTCATCAGATTCTCAAAAGCACTGGACTTCAAAAAATATTTTAAGAGCTCATTTGAACCAGAGGATGTTTTAGAACAGTGACCAAAGTATGTGTGGTCCCTACACCAGCAGCAGAGAACTTGCTGAGAAGTTGGGAACTTGTTAGAAATGCAAATTTCTACTAAATTAGAAATTCTGGGCGTGGGAACCAGCAATCTGTTTTAACAAGCTTCCCAGGTGGTTCTGAAGCTTGCTCAAGTTTGAGAACCTCTAAACTATCTAACCTTAAAACGTCAAAACTCACAAAGTCAAAACGCTGAATGCCAACACATCAGAACTCTGGTTTAACCACAATTTTTTTTTTGCATTTTATGGAAAGAGAGGGGAGAAAATGGCTTATTTAAACAGATACTTGAAGTTGTCATCTTATCCACTGGCTACGACTGTCAACTGTGGCTTTTAAAACTGAACATTTAAGTTCATCTGAGATTTGAAATTAAAGGACATTTCAGCATTTGGCTTTCTTGCCTTTCAACATTGGACTGTCATTTAAGCTGTTCAGACTGATTGTTAATGGCCAACTAGGGTAAACCCCTCTGCAGACGCCACACTGTGAAAAACATACTAGAGACCACCATCTGGCCCATTCTTTTTTAGTGACACAAGTGACAAAATGATCAAACATAAAAATTCACTGCCTTGGAACTAGAATTTTCCTCCAACAAACTAGCTGTGGCAAGTGTGCCTATCCCGGCCACTGAACACAGACACATTTCTAGTCCGGCCCCAGGATGGCTCCCCTCACAGTCCCTCAAACCTTGCCTCACGCTTTCCCTCAAACATTTGTTCATTTCGGAGCCTTTTCTTTCTTTCTGGCTCTGAAATCGTGAATGTCACTTTTGCGATGAAAATGAGGTGGTGGTGGTGGTGGTTGTTTAGGATTATAATTTTAAATGAAAATATGATTATTCAGAAGATTCCCATCATTTTCCATTTCTGTCTTTTTCTTTCGACTCAGGACTGCCCGATAAGAGTTGCTTTCTCTCCCAGGCACTCATGCGATTGGGCGGAAGCCTTGCCTTTGGTTTGGATAAACTCACCCAGAGAGAGATCGACCTACACAGAGGAACGCGAAGTTAACCAGCTGCCCAGTTTAACCATAACTTCACAGTATTGTCTTCCAGCTCGGAGCCCCACGCAGGGTTTTTCATTGTCTACACCTCTCCTGCAGTGATTCCAGAAGTTTCACATAAACCTATCTTACACCTGCATAATTTAATAATTATTATATCAATATTTAATTACCCTCCACCTGCATAATTTAAATCAAATTTTTTTTTTTTTGCTTGTTTTCACCATTTGGAGCTCAGGGTGTATGGAGCAGGTGTGCTGATGTCGAATGTGGCATTTTCTGGAAGATTCCCTCCATCGAGTTAACGAGACCTCACTACCTGAAAGCAGAAAGGAAGCATTGTGTTTGAGTAATGAGCATAGGTAACCCTAGCCTGGTAAGGACCCTTTCGGTGGTTAGGCGGGATTTGGTCTGTACTTGCCCACAACCAGCTGGAGAAAGCGCCCTGCTCTACTAATTATTTTCACTTCCTCAATAGCTTCCTGTATTTTTTGTTTACTCACTCTTGCAGCACTGTTTTCTTTAGAAATCCACTCAAATCAGTATTCCTTAAGAAACACCACTGCCACCAAATCCCCTTCTACGAGAGGAATAATAACAGCAAATAATAATAGCAAATGGTGCCAGGCACAGTGCTAAATGCTTTACATAGACTAACTCATGTGCTTCTCAGAACCCCTGTGAGAATTAAGAGTATCATCCCCGTTTTACAGATGAGAAAACTAGGTTTAGAAAGGTGAGCTAACTTGTCCAAGGTTATACAACTAGTCAGTAGTAGAGCTGGTATCTGAACCTGGTCTGGATCCAGAGTACATGTCGGTAACCACCAGGCTCTCCTGCCTCCAAAAGACTCCTCTGTCCTCTTCAAAAATTTGCTCATAAGCAATATTCTCCCCCTGAACACAAGAATAAGCTCTCCACTGGGGTTCCATGAGTCACCTGCCACAGAAGCTGAGGTGGCTGTTAAACACGTCAATCCTTGGTCCCTCCTCCTGGTCTACTGAATCAGAATCTCTGTGGTGGGGCCCAAATCTGCATGATTGCCAAGCTTCAAGACGAGCTGGTGCCCACCAAAACTTCAGAACCACTAATCAATCCCCAGGAACTTTCTGAGTTTCGCCAGTCACTGCCCAGCCTCATATTACTCCTATGTGTCTTCGATGTTTACAAATTCTTCTTCCATTTAAAACCTTTCCTCTGGGCACGCTTAAGCCCACACATTGGAAGCACCAACGGTGATATGATTTGAAGTATATCCCAAAATGCTCCACCCTCACCTTATCCCATAGCACTTAGAATGTCACAACTCAAGATCTCACTGGCTCTGCCCTGGGAGGAGCCTTGGACAATTTTTAACTTGCATCAGCAGTTTGCATAGAGACACAGGCTTTGGAAGGGAGAGAAAAGAGAGAGAACTGGGAAAAGTGATGATGGAGACCAGGACAAAAATACATGTGACTCACTCTATTTGCAGATCTGCACACTGGCCATGATCCCTGTGCATGTCATCCCGAGCAAGAGCAGCTGTACATTTCTGGGAGTCACCAATTCCAGGAAGGAATTGCTATGTTTATTACAAGATGGAAAGCAAAAAAAAAAAAAGTATTCTTTTTTTCTTTTTTCTTTCAAAAAAATTAGAATGAAGTATGGCTTTTTCTTATCTGCAATCTTACCTCTAATGTTTGAGGAGCCTGGAACAAGAGTACAAATAGAGGCCCATGTATCAAATGTCTAAATATTTAAAAGTTAAAAACCAAATGAACAAACCATTAAATCGAATATTTTCTTTTCTTGCCCCAACAAATACATCTTCACAATGACCTGGAAGGCCACACTTGAATTTAGAATTCTCCAGATCCCCAAACCTCTGTGTTAGAACATGGAAGTAAGGGGAAATATGGCCTCTGGATTCTGACCCATGGCTTGCCCTCCTTTCTTCCCACCCCTGGACCAACCTCAACTGCAAAGGGTTAGCATGCACAGGTGTGGGCATACAAGCCTGCAGGTCCAAGCTCTGTTCGCACCACAGGCAAACAGCCACCCCAGGACTAACCCTCACAACTGAGGGTGCACACAGTGGTGAGATAGTCCATCTTTGGGAAGAAAAACCCAAGTAGGAGACCAAACCATATCATGGAATGGGTTCCAGGGTGTGTAGGAAGAAAAATCCTCCAAACCCAAAACCCAAAGGGTGGTCTGGAAGGTGGGTCACAGGTGGTGAGTGGGCGCCACCCTCTGAACCGCACAGGCCCTCTGCCCTGCAGTGCAGTCCTCTAAAGCAGTGCTACCCAAAGTGTGGTCTCGGACCAGCAGCACCAGCATCACGTGGAAAATTATTAGAGATGCAGACCTCACCACAGAAGTCCTAAATGAGAAACTCTGAGGGTAGAGCCCAGGAATCTGAGTTTTTACAAGCCTTTCTAATTCTGAGGCATGCCAAAATTTAAACCTCACTTCTCTGATGAAGCACAGGACTCAGTGCAGCAGCACCACCCTGTCCCCTTGCCCAGGTCTAAGGACAATACTGCTCAAATGTATTTTTTCTGTCTTTCTTTTCGGCTCTTGCCCCAGGTTCCGTGTACGTCTTTCCCAATTGCCTTTAACCTACTGAAATACTATCTGAGGCTCAGAGCACTTGTCTCTGTTTCCTCTCACCTCCAGCTCCGGCCGGGCCCCCTCCCCATTAGTATGTATCTCTCTATTGTCCGATGTTCTAAGGATTCGAGTAGTTATTTCGCTCCCTCGTACATTACGAGGAACCACCTTTTCCATTTTGGATGCCTACCCCAAGGCCTTGCAGAAACCACAGATGACATAAACACGCACTGATCACGATCACAGAAAAAAGAAAGGGATCTGAAAAGGAAAATAAAGAAAAGTGACTTCAGCAAAGAGGAAAGAACTTTCCCTTTACCTCACAATCCTCTTTTTTTCCCTTCCCGGTAAGTCTGCTTATGCAGAAAGGATGAGTTTCCATTGGATCTGTGCCACTTTCAAGCCTTGTGACCTTAGCCAAGTTACCAGATCTCGCTGAACCTGTTCCTCAACTTTGAAAAAGTAAGATGCGGTAAGTCTGGACTTAAATGGTGCTTTTGGAAGCATCGGTTACATAAGAAGTGTTCAAAGAGGGCTAGCTAGCTTCCTTCCTTTAGGCCAAGACTGGAATTGCATGGTAAGGAGTAAGGACACAAAGCAGGCACAAACACAGTTTGGCAGCTTAAGGTAGCATAAAAGCTGTGGACATTATGCCAGCAGGGATCAGGTTGAGGGGCAGATTCAGATTCTGTGAGTCCTAAAGCTTGTACAATTTGGGGGACTCATTAAGAAAAATAAATTACTCAGCTATACATAAAAAAGGATGAAATCTTACCATTTGAGACAACGTGGATGGACCTAGAGAGTGTAATGCTAAGTGAAATAAGCCAGACAAAGACAAATATCATATGATTTCACTTATATGTGGAATCTAGAAAACAAAATAAATGAACATGCAAAATAGAAACAAACTCATAGATACAAAGAACAAATCAATGGTCACCAGATTGGAGGCGGGGTGTGGGAAGATGGGTGAAAAAGATGAAAGGGATTAAGAAGTACAAATTGCCAGTTATGAAAATTGTCACTGGGATATAAAGTACAGCATAGAGAATATAGTCAATAATATTGTAATAACTATGTATGATGTCAGATGCTTCCTAGACTTAATGGAGTGATCACTTCATAAGGTATGTAACTGTCTAATCACTATGTTGTACACCTGAAACTAATATGATATTGTATGTCAACTATAACTGAAAAATAAATTTAAAAATAATAAAATTTTAAAAATAAAAAATTTTAAAAGTGATGAATATGCAAAATACTGCAAAAGATACTAAATATAAGTGTGTTGTAAACATATTTAGATAAGCATGTCACCCAAATTTAAAGATACAGAAAGCAGGGGGAAAAAAGAAAAATAATATTTTACTTTTGCAAATTTTACAAAGAGATATAGTCACGTGAACCCATGGCTAGAGCCTTCCCAGATTCTTGGAAGGGATCTACATGCATGAAAGGCTCTGAAATTTAAGCTGCATTAGCTTCATGATGAATCTATCTCTGGTCAGCTCCCAAGGCAAAGTTGAGAGATATAAAGCAAATAAATATAACTTGGTGGTTAGGCTTGGACACCAATAAATAAAGTTCAAGGAAGCCCATGCCCTTTATTATTATCCCTTTGGTCTTGCCTCAATGGAGCTTTATCTTTCCTTTGTTCTAAAAAAGTCTCTGAGTGGATGAATCCCTTTTCCTTCACCTGTCTCCAGTCAGAGCACACGACTCATTACCTTTCTCAATCCCCAGCGGCAGCACCCTTTCTTGGCTGCATAGGAATCAATTCTGCTCACACTTGTCATTATACCTGTGGTGAGAATAGTGGCTGGAAACCAGGAGCCGTGTATTCTGCTCCCTTACTAGCCAAGAACTCATTCAACCCCTAGGGCAAACCGCTAGGGGCTCTGGGTCTTAATTTCTCACTCTATAAAATGGGGTGACATAATGGGCATGCCCCCATCTCCAGAAGTCTCATGAACTGACAGTGGAAAAGAGATGAATGAGGTCACGCTTTTTGAAGACTTGGCACTCTTGAGTAGAAAAGCAATGTTTAATTACAAGAAACATGTATTCTTGGGGCTAAGAATTCATTTCTTTTTTTAACAAAAGATTCTGACAGCAAAGTAAGCTGGAGTTTGCATGTGCAGCACTCAGCACTCAAGGCATGAGAAATGTTTATCTAAGGAGAACACGCTGAAGTGTGGTTAGAACAAGGGAAGGAATAAAAAGAAAGCAAGATCATTATCAGATTTACTGACACTTAAGGGGGAAAAAGAGAGAGAGACAGACAGACAGAGACAGAGATGGAGAGACAGAGAGAGAGAGACAGAGACAGAGTGAGGGGGGGAGGGGGGAGGCCACATCCTAACTAGAGAAAACAAATAGAGGAAAATAGAAGCAAAAGTTTAAACTTGGACATTTTCAGAAATATGCCACCGTGCCCCGGCCTTACCCTCTCTTTACTAATTCACGAAGGGATTATGATATCCTATGAAATTCAGAGCTTTAAGAAATTGAGCCACTGAGAAGCAAGTTCCCTCATGAGAGACACCATAGATAATTTCCATCAGAGATGAGATTAGAGAACAATCTCTTGACTCTCCCGCCCCAAGAGGTCTTCCCACTACACTACCCTGACTACGTATAAAAAAAACAGCCTAAGAGACAAGTCTACTGATGAGGCAGTTTATTAATTTCAAGTATACATAGTGCTGGTATTATTGGAATTTTCAAGTGTGAGAACTTTTTAGGTCTGCTTTCAATAAAGTTTATTTGTAATTAACAGTGTTACTCAAACAAGGTGCTAGTAATTCATTAAACTACAGAGCTTTGTATTATAGGTAAAATATTCCTACCTATTAGTAGGAGTCATAGCCCTAGTTGAGGAAACAGAGCCTATCAAAAGTTGGCAAATGATACAGACTCAAGATTAAGATTTGGTGATGAAGGGTCCAGGAAGAAGCTGGAAGAGTTTGGGAGTGGAGCCATTCTGAAGGTTGGAGGAGGCAGGGCTTAAGCTAGACTTGGAGAATAACTGAATTTAGAGAGAGAAAATGATAATTCATGGCCAGCATAAGAAATTACGTAGGCAAAGACCTGGCGTTAGGAATTATGAGATATAGGGACAGTGAGTTCACCACTGTCTGGATAGATTTGAGACCTTAAGTACAAAAAAATAGTGTGCAAGGGTGGAAAGAATTTGGGGCCACATTAGGAAAGGCAAAATTAAATTCAAGCAAAGGGATAAGAGACTGTATCCCAGAGGTAAAAAGAGTCACAAAGATTTTGGTAATGACATGACGAAAATGTTGGAATTTTTCGTACTATATTGTGCAATATGGATTCTAGAGTAAAAGACTAGAAGGAGGGAGATTAGTTAGAAAGCTTTTCAGATGCGGAGTAGTCATGAACAGGTTAAACATGTCCCCTAACTCTCACCTGTATCATTCATTTAAGCAGAAATTTTCTTGATAGATTAGTGAAAAAGAAATAGAAATTTTAACCACATCTCAAAGACCAAAATACTGGTATCCCCATCAATTAAGTCATATTCATTGAAAAGGTAGGGAATGTCCAGGTTGGAAGGGCTTGCTCTTCCAACATTCTCCTTGGGCACTATCGACGTCTGAGAGAAAACCCTAAAATTGTCACAACGGTAATGAAAATGAAGAGACTGGAGTCATAATTAGCACCACTCAAAGTCTGACCCCAGCCTCCAGCCCCCAAAGGCCCCAACACTAACTGCTGCCTCCAGGCAGAGCCAAGAGGAAATCCACAGCCAGAAGTGGCTGTTTGTTTGAACCCGGCTGGCAGTTCACCAGGGCCAGTCGAAGTCCTTGCACAACCACAACTGTCAGTTGAAAAGAGGAGGAAGGACACCTGGGGGGCTCCAAACTTAAAATAAGATCTGTAAACCTTGCAAAAAAACCACTTTCTGTGCAAAGATGCCTCTTAATATGTTTTTATTACTCTTGGCTTTAGACTTCTACACCTTTGCAGCTAGGAAAGTAAATGCATACGTGGAATATGTTTTAATGAAATGTTTTAACTTTATTATATGGGGTGTGTGTGTGTGTGTGTGTGTGTGTGCATACACAAGTATATGGTACTATGTCTTACATAGGAAGACTAAAGAAAATGCCAGTTAGTACCTGTCCTAGGGAAAGCTACTGCTTAAATTTACTTTAGTCTTGAACAAGCCAAGATATTGTTCGTGCCTTTCCCTAAAGTATTGCTCTTTTCAACCATCACCAAACTCTTGGTATGCAAGTGCCCCTCCATCTTCTCTCCATCTACTAAAATCTTCATTTTTAAAAATCGCTCTCTGCCTGTCAGCTTCCTCCTCTAAGCTTTCCCCAGAGCTTATCAGCCCCATGATACATCCATAGCATTGCTAAGTTAACCACTAAAATATTAAGTTTCTGTGGTTCCAACCCTTCACCAGGTATCAGAAAAAAACAGCTGCCCACTCTCAAAAAACTCACAATCAGTTAGAAGAAATGCATACACAAATTGCTGGTCCTGGTAAAATGGGACCAGTGACCTAATGACACCTACATTTTAAACATTAGCCTTACTGCCCGCCTAGAGCCTCTGCTAAGGGAGCAGGCTTAAGCAGCTACGTTCATACCATATGACCCCACCATCCTCCCGTTGTAAGTGATTGGCCAGTGAAGGGCAACAAAGCCAATCGGCAAGGCCGTTCAGCAGCCTATCAAGTGTCTGGGCCTAAAGTAGTAGTCGGCCCACGTAGAGTCGAGCCAATCACATTCTTATTCTTGGAAATTTAAGATAGAAAATATGGTGAGGACATGGCAGCAATCAGCAGGAGTGAAAGATATAAGGCTGTGAGGTAGGAGGAGGCAGAAGAACCATGATGGGTTTTGTGAGCCAACAACCAGCACAATAGCTAACATGTATTGAGTGCCTACTATGTGCCAGACTTTATTGTTATTATTTCCATTTTACAGTTGAGGAAATTAAGACTTAAAGACATTTCGCTTTCTTCAGGCCTCAATTCAAATACCCTGTCCTCATACAGACCACTCTATCTAAAGTAACTTCCTCCTCCCACCACCTGACCCTCCTCATCTGCCTTGTTTATGTCCTTTATAACTTCAATACTCAGAGTGTAGAACATGGATCAACAGCAGCAGCAGCAGCAGCAGCTGGGAGCTGGTTAGAGAAGCAGCAGCTTGGTCCCACCCCAGACCTACTGAGTTATAATCTGCATTTTAACAAGATTCCCAGACGATTTGTTTCCACATTACATTTTAAGGAGCACTTTATATATTTTTTTCATTATTACCTGAACTTTCTGTCCTTTTTTTTCTTTTTTTAAATTTATTTTTAATAACAGTCGGCATATAATATTATATGTTTCAGGTGTACTACATAGTGACTCAACATTTATATATCTTATAAAGTGATCATCTTAAGTCTAGTAATCATCTGTCACCATACCTAGTTATTCTATTATTGACTACATTACATCTCCATGATTTATTTCATAACGAGAAGTTAGTACTTCTAAATCCTCTTCCCTTTCCTACTCATTTCCCCATCCCCTTCCTTGTGTCTTTATATGATTTTATCTTACTTTACATTGCTTATAACAGTCTATCATTCTATTATTTTTATTATTATTATTATTGTTATTTATTGTCTGTCTCCTCTAACAAAATTGTAGGTCCCATAGGGTAGGACTTTTGTTTAAACTTGACCATCTCACCTCTTTATCCCTAGAACTTAAAACACATGGTAGGCATTTCAAAAATATTGGTCGAGTGAACAAATAAATGAATGATTTTGCCCAAATTATCCCAGCTAATAAAGAGTTGAAATCACTACCCAGGATTCCAAAACCCAATAGATGGCTTCCTGTTTGAAGTACTCATTTCCCCACTTTCTGAGAGTGCTGGAGGCTGATGGCTCTGAACTGAGCCCCTCCCTGGGAATTGCCCTCAGCAGCTTTACTCCTGGTTACAGCCCTGTCCAGGGCCGCCTGCACTCAAGGACTTGTAAATGCGGATAAGCAGAGTCTCAGCCCCTTTTCACTCATTTTGGGGCAACTCTGAAGGGCCATCACAGCTCCAGAGTTCCCCCACGGAATCAGCCGAAGCCTCTGTCTACTGCAGGGGTCCCCAATCCCTAGGCTGCGGACCGGTATGGGTCCATGGGTGTTAGGAACTGGGCCTCACAGCAGGAGGTGAGTGGCAGGCAAGTGAGCAAAGCTTCATCTGTATTTGCAGCTGCTCCCCATCACCATCTCAGCTCGGCCTCAGATCGTCAGGCATTAGAGTCTCAGAGGAGCACCAGTCCCTGGTGCCAAAAAGGTTGGGAACCATTGGACTGCATCGCAGCCCAACTTCTCCCTCTGCCTAGTCCTGTTTCCTCCTTTCTTCTCTCATAGGATTCAGTCCCAAGGGCACCCCCACTCCCACTCCCCGCTCCACCCCCCAGCAAATTTTCTTTACCCAGATGTATTTTCCTCAGAGTGTGTTTCCTAGGAAACCCAGCCTGAGACCAACCAACCCACGAAGACAGGTGGAGTCGCGCTGATGGTGGCTCCTAGAAGAGACCCAGGGGCTCCTGCCAAGAAGCTGCCCTGGGTCATTTCCAGATGCCAGGAGGATCAGTTGTCCCTCCTCTGGAGCTCGCATAACTTGTCATCCTGGAAATGAGCTTCTATTACTGCAATGAAAGTGACTAAGTCAGAGAGGCATGAGGAGGAGTCCATAGAAGTTCAGAGGAAATGTGACTGATTTTAATGTAAGGAATAAGAGACTTCTAATTGTGCAAGTATTGCCTCCGATATAAGATTTTAAAGTCAGGCAGCAATATAACTTAATAACCAGAATGCACAAAGTATACACCTAATAAATACTTAACAGAGCATAAGGCACCAGAAACAAACATCTAAATATCAAGTTGAAGTACAAATAAAGAAAAATGAACATTTTTCTCCTACTGAAGGCATGAATTAGCATTCGCATTTTATCCATAAAGTGTACAACACACTCAGAACTGTCACCTCAGCATTGGAAAGTAGGTAAATTGGCCTCAAATAATATCCAAGACAGTTTTTGGTGCCTGAAGTACTTAAAGGACCTACAAATTGATCCCATTTGAGAGTCCAGAAGGCAGAGTTTCAGAGAGAAAGAAAATAATTGAACAAGACTGGTATCTAAATAATGGTCTAATTTCAACCATCTATCAATGCGTGTGATATCGCATGAGTCTCTGAGACATAACAGAGCTTCTGGTTACCCTCCTACTTAAGATAACTGAAACCTGGAAAAAATATATAAAACACAGTTCTAGAGACATGAGACATCACACCACAAAAGACAGTGAGCCCAGAGAGGCAGAAAACAAATGAGGTGAGCCCTACAACTGTCCCTGGAAAACGTTTCTAGGCCATTGCACAGGGAAGGGCACTCCAGGCATTGTCTAGTGGTCTCTCTGAGTTGAGGAGACAGAATTGGGGTTCTACAGAGGCCAGGACAGCTAGAATTCACAGAGTAAACAATCTGAGAGATCTGCAGAGGGCCCTTCTTACATATTCACGTGAGAACTAACCCGTGCATGAGTGTCAAGAGATTAACAGGAAATAGTGCACAGAGCTTCAGTAGCAAGGAAAATTTAACCCCGCATGAAATGAAGCGCTGGTCTCACCTAACAAAGCTTAAAAGCCAGACTCAGAAGGATAAAGCTGGCTCTACATAACCTAATCACATCTCAGAACAAAGCTCAGAAATACAGAAATACAAAAATGTACAGCACCCAGCAAGATAATATTTACAATGTCTGGCATCAAATTAAAAATTACCAGGCACACAAAGAAGCGGAAAGTGCAACCTATCTGGGCAAACTGAAACTGACCAAGAATGACACAGATGATAGCATTAGTAGACAAGGACATTAAAACAGATAGTTTAACTGTATTCCATATGTTCAAGAAGCGAGAGGAAAGACGTTAAACAGAGACATGAAAACATTTTTTTTTTTTTAAATCAAACTTCTAGAAATAAAGCACAGTGGTCTGAGGCGTGAGGTCTGCACTACGAATCTTCAAGTCTTACTGTGCTCTTTCTTCCCAGAGAAATGGAGAGCTCAGCCAGCATTTCTCTCTTTCACCCCTCCATCCCTGAGGAGAGAGAAATGCAGGGCTGCTATTTTGCCCTGCTCAGAAAAGGCGGGCCCTTCTAGCTTCCTACAAAGGTTGAAGTTCAGGATTGTGTGAAGCAAGACCAGTTGCCACAAAGGGGCAGCAGTTCTCTTCCTGAAAAGCAACTGGTGCCAGGCGGAGCAACAGAAGAGAGGCCAGAGGACATAAGTTCTGGTCCCCTTTGCCCCCCAAGCAGCTGTGTGTCTTTGGGCAATCTAGTTAACTTCTCTGAACCCTGGTTTTTTAATCTGTAAAATAAGGATGATAATGATAATGATACTCGCTTCTAAGACTGTTGTAAAAATTCAATTGCATTAGATAAGGAAATGTATCTGAAAGTTCTTTGTAAAGTCCATGTATTTGTAATTATTTTCTCATACTACAAAAGCGAGGAGATACGTACCAGCGTCTGTGGGTATGTCACATGTTTTTCCGCAACCCCTAACCCCACCCCCAGGAATCTCTTAATCATCTTTATCTTTTTATTACCATGCCTCTGACATTCCTGGAGGCTTCTTAGTGCTTAGTCAATAAGATAAGAGCAAGAAAAACATTATTTGAAAAACTGACTAAGAATGACAGAAAAAAAATGTAAAGCTTGTTATTCTAGTTCCCCATGTTGTAGAACAAACCACTCTCAACTTAATGGTATAAAACAATAACCATGTTATTATGTTCTCTGGTCTCGTGGGTCAGGATTTGGACTGTGCTCAGTGGAAATGGCTTGTTGCTGCTTCACCATGTCTGGGGCCCGAGCTGGGTACAACTGCCATGTGCTGGAATCATCCGAAGGTTTCTTCTCTCACATGTGTGCACCTAGACTGAGGTGACTTAAAAGCTGGGCTCAGCTGGGACTATTGTCGGGAGCGTTTTCACATGGCCTCTCCATGAGCTTGGGCTTTGTACAGCACAATGACTGTGTTCCAAGAAGAAGCATCAGAGAGAGTGTTCAGAGAGAGAGTATTGTATGAGAAGCAAGTGAAAGGCATGGCTTCTATTCCCTAGCCTTGACAGTCCACTATTAGTAGAAGCACTTACAAGCCCATCCAGATTCAAGGGGAGGGGAGAAGTACTTTCAATGGGAGAAGAAGCAAAATATTGGAGGCCACGTTTTAACGGTGCCAAACTTGATATTCTAAATTCTGCACAGCAAAAGTAGCATTAAGATTTACTCAAGATTCCAGGACCAGCTTTCCCTAGACTAATCTAGCCCAAAAGAACCTTATCTTCAATAGTCCATCTCTGGACTGTCTGATTCATCACTTACATTAATCACTCTGCATCACTGAGGATTGCAAATGCAGGATTGTAGTGGCAACCATGGAAATTAGGCCTGGTTTGTCAGAAGCATAACATTCAAACCCTCCTACAAAATTACTAACAGGACGGAACCAATTACAGAGCTGCCTTTTGAGCTTAATTCAAATGACCTAGGACACTAAAAGAGAAACTGTTTTCTCCTGAAGCAAAATTAATATCTCAGAAAAATTTAACTGACAATGTGTTTGTATTAGAATCCCTAATCTTTGCGGGCTATTCCAAAGAAAGCCGAAGTTAACACAACTTCATGTTTAATAATGACTTAAGTAGAAACAGACCTGTTTCTGCAGATACTAGGTTTGATACTTTTCAAGTTCGATGGAAAGAATGACAAGCCTGGTCTGAATTAGAAAGACTCTGGCTTAATATCTACAGTGGGATAGGGTGAGATGGGTTAGAATGCAAAGTCTCCAAAAAACTTAGCACAAGAGCTTGGGAAAACCTCTGTCCTCAGGAACATGCCAAAGTCACCCTGAAAAGCTGAACGCAAGCAAACTGAAAGAGCCGTCTGTCATAAACTGGAACAGCAGTGCTGGGACGTCCCGCTCATTTGGTTTGGTTTGACAAGAATATGGCATCAAGAGAGAAGAGCAGAATCACCAAAAGTGACAGCCCGTGGGAAAGGAAAAGAAATGATGCCAGGCTCCATCATGGTGGGAGAAGGGGCCACACAACTGCCTCTTCCAACAAAGAAGAATCAGTAACACCTTCTAATTTTGTATTTATACTTAAAGTGTGTATGAAGACCAGGGACTGAGAATGTAACGCAGCATGATGGTTGGAAATGTGATCACTGGAACGAATCCATCTAAGTTTGAATTCTCTCTACTTACTAGCCATGTGACCTTAGACAATTACTCTGTCTCCTCTAAGCTTTAGTATCTTCATCTATATAATGGGGAAAAAATATTAGCTCTCTCATAGGGTTGCTCACAATGTATATAAAAATTTAACCTAGTATAATTTATTTAAAATGCAGTCTTAAATTTGATTTTTATAATTTTGTTTATTTCTGTATAGTTTACATTAGCTTCATTCTGTAAAGATAATCTGTACCTTTCATAGAAATTTGAAAATTAGAGAAATACATGCAGAAAATAAAAGTCACCCATACTTCTACCACCCAGAGCAATTTTTGTTAACATTTTAGAATATTTCATTTAGTCTTTCTTCAATACATTTTCTCTCTGAGATGTCACGGGGGGGTGGGAGTATAACTGCACGCTGTAGTTTTACCTTCTCATCATAGGATCTATGTTTTCCATGTGACTAAAAATTCTTCCCAAACATCGCTTTCAATGGTTGCATAGTCTTCCACTATACACTCATATGACTCATTTAAGTGAAATACAAATATTTCTCTAGGAAAAAAAAAAGATTCCATTCTCTTCCTTAGAGAGAAGGGGCCAGAAGTCACCCGCATTTCTGAGGCTGTTTGTGCTGCCTTCATGCTTATGACAATGATAATTGTAGCGGTTTTGAGGCATAAAAGCATTATTAAAATGTAGCCCTCAGTCTGCCCACTTGAGGAATGTGGTCTTAGCCACGGGTCCAGTTTTTCAGATTTCCAAGTACAAATTCTAGCCTAATTTTCTCAAGGATATCACAAACCTATGACTTTCACAAAGGAAAAATTTTGATTTTCTAATTTACACTTAAGTATCTCCTGTCACTTCTACTTCTGAAAAGTCTGTTTTTAGAAAATATAAGAAAGCATGGTTGTTGTGGTTAAAAATTGCCTTCCTGCCTATCACAAATAAAGCTATTTTCTCCTCTTAAGTGTTCTGAGAAATCAGCAGGCAATTAGGGGAAGATATTTATTAATAAATATATGTATACTCTGCAATTACCGGACATACATGAACGAAGCTGAAAAGCAATGCAGCTATATTTCTGCTCACTCAGAAATATATTGTTTGGACCGGCTTTCCGTTCAACAATTTTAAAATCTCAACTGTACATGTTTGTTTCGGCCATTCTTCCCTAAACGTTTAATGCTTCATGGAAGTGTTTCCTACATTTGTTATTCAAACTTCTTACATTTCGGTTTGGGGTATGTCTCCTTCCACAGCCCACCAAGACCAAACAGAAAATGCCTTGAAATGCAAACAGTCCCTGAATTATGACGCCTATTACTTTTTATTAGTAGTAAAAACAAAAAGAAGCAAGGAACAATTCTATTTATGCAGAACAGTTAGAACATAAATAATAATAAAATGCTAAAACTTTAAAACTACTTACATAATATTAATTTAATCCTAATAAAAAGTAGGTTTAGGTATTACCTCCATGATAGCTAATGTGGTGCAGTTTTGCTTTCATCCAATATTTATACGCAAAAAACATTTTGGTTTAGGAAATAAAGTAGTGATAAAAAATTACAGTCTTTGAATATTGGGCTTTGACTAGTCCCCCGCTGCCCTTTATTGTATGTTTCAGTAAAATACAGTACATCTTGCTGTTTTATTTCATTGTTTGTGGCCCGTGCAAAATCCTATTGTCCAGCTGCCCAGCATAAATGAACAACAAATCAGAAGAACCAGAGCGACACTTTAACTGATTAAACTAGGTCTGGAATTTTCCTTTTACTGCTAAATTATCACCTTATTGCAATTATTTTTGCACATTGTGATGATTTTTACACACTGTGATTATTTCTGCAAAATTTGTGGGAGAGGCTAGTCAGAGGGCTTAGGCTATAGCACACCCTTTTAAAATCTCAAGCCCAGTAAAGAATTCAGCTTTTAAAGTTGTGTTTTTTCATATTCTAAAGTTGTGTTTTTTTCCCCCTAAAATTATTTAAATGAGCAGATTAGTGGAGCTTGTGTAGCTGGGCCTTTTTTAAAAAATTTTACTCTTATTCGCTCATCACTTTACTTTTTTTGTAAGTTATTTGGCCTAAGGAACTTCGTCATAAATTAAAGTAACATTATTTTGTCACAAAACAAAATGAAAGACAAAATAGAATGAGGATGCAATTCACACTTTACCCATAAAGTGATTTAGAACTCAATCAATATGCATGTGCATGTGAGGAAATGCAGAAAATATTAGAGCAACCAAGTGTGCAGTATAAAAATTAACACATGAAAATACTTTTGCTACATTTAAGGATCTTCTTTCGAGGTACCTGACAAAGTAGAATATATGCCACCTGAAAATGAAGGAAACATGTTGTTTCAACCAAAATCAGAGATATTTCTTCATCGAAGCCAGGTGTATAGAGACAAAACAGAAAACCAGAGCTGCAATGTACAGATGCACGAATTGTGCACTGCACAACTCCAGGGCAAGTCATTCACACAGATTGCAACGTGAATGATGCCTTGATTATATCTCATTAATTTTGTGCCTCCTATTCAGGAATGTATGATTGCAAGAAGTTAGAACGAAATTTACTTTTTTTAGGGCCTAAAGTAAAAAAAAAAAAAGTGTTGCTGAATCAAGGTAAATAGATATATATTAAATCCACTATGATGAGTTTATTGGCTATACAAGAAAAAAAATTAAATTTCTACATTAGAGGAGCCTACCTACAGTTGAATTGAGGGTAATTTTTAAGGTATATAAGAGAACTATTTTGAAGTGCTTTAGAAGCATTCAATACCAACAGACAATTAATGTGCTGTCACATGTGGTCATTTTCTAGACATAAAAGTAAATCTGGCCAGAGCTCCCTCTGCCTGGTTACACAGGAGTAACCATTTTTTTGTACTTGAAAAGAATAAAATGACATTTCTTTGCAAAAATTATGCTACTCGATTTTGTCACCAGTTCAAACTCACCTTTTTAACTTCATATTTGAATCAATAAGGTTTAAGTGTATCTGAAGGAGGGACTCACATATTTAAAACTTTATTCTAATTCTAACGTATAATAGAAGAAGGTAAAAATTCAGATAGCATATCAATTCCAATGGCAAGTTCTTACTTACAGGTGTCATCTTTATACTGAATTTGCCAGGGTGTCTTCCTATTTAATTAATTAATTAAGAAGAAATAAATAAATAAAATTATATTCATTTTATATGTATAGAGAGTCTTGTCACTGCTATTTATAGGCAAATATTAAAGGCTTCTGGATGATTAACCCACAAGTGATCTACGTATGTTAATATATGCTGAAGAAGGACTTTTGACTCTTAATTACTTAATGGACTGAACAAACTTGTCCTGACTATAGCAGATGCCAACTGTTCAATCACACATTAGGATCAACTCAAGATGATTTCATAAGCACAAAGCAACTCTCTTCACCTTAACTGGGCAGGCCCAAATCTTTCCTCACAAAACTTTATCTAGGCTTACCTATGAGCACACACTATATACATACAGCCAGGAAAATTCAATCCCCAACTTGGATATATATAAGCAGGCATTCAGATATTCAGTCTGTCAGCTAACTCAAAAAGTAAGAATTTCTTTTTTGTAGTGAGAGATATGTCGATTATATCTCAATTAAAATAAGAAAGAAAGTAAGAATTCCTCTGCAGAGAAAGAAAAGAAACTCCTCCATTGCTATATTTGTGGTATGGGAAATTGCTGGAATTCTCAGAGCGCTAAGGTGCAGGCGAATGATTAACACGTCTCCATAAATCATGGCAGGTTTAAGGTTTAAATACATACTAAAAATGGCAGGGACTCTTGGGTCTTCTATTTATAAAGGCAGTCCTTCTTTTCCTTTTGCTTCTCCTCCATCCCCTCCCCTTTGGATCAAAGAGAGGATTCCAAGCCAACTGAAAAACAATGGTAAATGTTTGCATTGCTGAAATTCACGCTGGTGCCATAAGTGGATTTAAGGCGGACTGGGCTCTATAAACAAAATAAAAAGATGGCATCCAAATGAAAATATGTAGAAAAGATACTAGGGGAAAAAATGCTTCAGAGAAGCAGTCTGGTTAGTTGTAAAATGACTTTAAATTAGGCTTTAAAAAGGATTGCTAAATCTTGACACATATATGAGCAGCTTATTATCATGCAATTGTGCAGTAGTTGCTTGATCTTGTTACTGATTCGTCACATATGAATAAATGATTAATTACCAGAAAGGCTAAAACAGAGTAGAGTGAGAGTACTGAAGCTCACCCTGAAAGAGGGGCTTAAACACGTTTATTGCCCTTTAAGTGCATTTCATTAAGGCCAATTAAGGACTTTCATGTCTTATTAGAAAAATGAAGTAGATTTATGAGGTTTTCGTAGGTTGTAAATGCTGGGGCTAGCAGATACAAAACCGAGCAGAAATGGTAGTTAAGAGCTAAGAAAACATATACAAATGCTCCCAGAAAGCAAATATTTAATGGCAGTAAAAGCCAGTTCAACATGAAGGCAATCCTTAAATAAAAGAAAGAACATAATTTTTATTTCCTATCGTCTACTCACTATAAACTTCAGAATTTGCACAGGAGGAAGGTTTCCCTCTGCAGTTCAGGAACCTAATTCAGGGTGGGAGGGATGTAGCTAACCCCAAAATGGCCTGACAGCTACTGAGTCCTTTGTCAAAACAAAAGTAGACACCAATAAAAATGCTCTTTTAATTCCAGGGTAAGAAACACATTCTTGAAAGAGAGGAAGCTCGGAAGTAAATCCAGCACTGACATGGTTGTTAATAAACAGACAGCAAGTAAAATTCACTGGCGGTGGTTAGAGCCACGCGCCTAACTTCCCACTTCTCCGGTCCCGTCAGATGGTGTCAGAACATTAGCCCTACCAAATAGTTATTATACACTCTGGATTCCCTTGATTCATTTTCTAGGAAAATTACCATGACAGGTTAGCAAGCATTTTCTGTTGCCCTTAGGGAATGATTACCACCTCCACTCCACACCATTCTAGCCATGGGTTGATCTATTTACTCAACGTTCATGTTGCTCCTTTACTCTTACACACACACACACACACACACACACACACACACACACACTGAAACAATATTATCTCAGGAGACTCCTGCAGCTTTGTCAAATGCAGGAGCATACATGTATAAATGTCTCGTAAAATGTACATTTTTACCTTGCACACCATTATAGAAAGCCTCAACTGTTTATCACATATCCTCTTGGATAAATAATTTAAAACCATATGAAACTTCTTCAAGAAAATATCAACTGAAGATGTACAGGCACAACTTTTTAAGCTCAAATCTCTCCTCTAAAAAAAAAAAAATGAATATTGGCAAGTCAGTGGATTATGTCTTCTTGATTTTTTAAAAAACTCAAGAGAAGTGCCATGCAGCACATGAAAGATGTCCAAAACTCACCAACAGTTTTGCAGCATACACATATTACTTTAAAATAAACGCCTCGGTTTTGCTTGTTGAAAACCCATTTGCCGCCGCAGAAAAGACTGAACGTGGAATTTTATCACTTCTTCAAGAGGACTGGCAAATTTTTCTGCTGAGAACCTTTAAAATGGTATCACTAGATCTAACAGCAGGAAATCACATTAACTGTGCTGCTTTAGAAGAAAAGACGAAGAGGTGGTCGCTATTCGTAAAGATGGAACTTGTGAAACTGAAGGTAAAGTCCTACAGGCACATCCCTGCCAAAAATAACAATAGACATGTAAGATGGCAAACAAAATATTAATTTCAATGTCCTTAGTGTAACAATTTTGTATTGTGAATTTGATTTTCCAAACAAATAATGGCCTGGACAGAGACCTAAAGCAACTAGCCATGTATCTGTTCAGACTCTGCAAAAAATTTTATTGAACCGAAATGTGATGAGCATCTGTCCTTGGTGATTTATTCCAAACAGCGGAGATGTTATAAAATGAACACATTGCATCTCCTGCTATAAAAGAGAAACAAAATGATCTTTTAGTTAATATCCAATCAAACTTCAAGACACCTTATGGAACACAAAGATTTCATGGGATCATTTCATTCCGTTGCACCTTTCTCCAGAATGCTAAAATGGGATTAATTTAAGATTTTCTAAAACGCAGAGTTAAATGTGTATAACTGGTTTTGTTTTTTCCAGATCAACAGATGCCACTTGATTTTTATTTTTATTTTGACAACCCAAAATGTCGGCCCAGGCTAGGGTGCTAATTACCAATAAATTCTTATTAAAGAACCAGGAGTGCTCTTTCAGAAAGTTCATTTCCAATTTGGGCCTCGGGGTCATTGAGTTACAAATAGGAGTGGAATCTTTTCAAGTTGAGATTGGATACACTTTGTCAGGCACAATAAACTATTTCTGGGAAAACTGCAAAAAGGGAGAGGGTGGAAGTTGGGTTTAAAAGCCTCCAAATACTTCTAGCATGAGAATTTTATTCTACAAAAGAATTTTCAGATGGCTTTAGTACAGATCAGTCCCAATGCCCACCTGATAAGCACAAGGACATTAAAATTTAACTCATACCCCAAATATTTTCACAATATTTTTATTTCAGAGTATCAAATAAAAACAATACAAGTTTTATCTAACCTATCCATTCATTTTTAAGGAGTTCATTACAACTAGGGAATCAAACTTTCAAGTGACAAAAAGATAATTTCTATTTATATCTAATTCAGAAAAAATGTCTCAAATTATTAGATTTTAGAGCAAAATGAGATTCTAATATTAAAAAAAAAAAAAATGGTTTCTACCAACTCATAGAACTAAATCTGCCAACACAAAGACCAAGACGTAATAAGGGAGGATTTAACATATTCAAGCAAAGCTGGACAATTTCAAGCCCAACGTAGACCTATTTCTTTGAATTTTCTAGGTTGGTTGTCCATAAATCTTCACTGTAATGAATAAGCTGCCAAGTCTTGCCCTTTCCTTTAGGCTGTTCAAATCCCGATAAAATTCTATAAATAGAATCTCACTGGACATACTTGGCACACCTTGTCCATATGGTCAAGCAGAGTTTTGCAGTCCCACTTTGGGATGGACAGTTTTGAAATAGAAGGGTGACTTTAAGGAAGCAGGCATAAATCTGATCAGTCCTCATAAAATTGAGACTAGTTATGGAAAAACCTCCAGCCACTAGCCACTAGCAGGATTTCAAAAGTAAAGATCTGTGGGCTGAAAGCAAAAGTCACAAACGAACAGCCTACATGCCACATTTCAACCATACATATGTTTTCGTAAGGCCACATGGTGTTTTTAAAACTGGTAAACAATATTTAAAAATCAGGAGATTTTATCAGGTTTCTGGCTTCTTTTGAACAATTAGAGCATCTGAAACACTGGGCCCAAATTCTCTATGGCAATGGTTGGCTGCAGCACAGTCTGTGCTTTTTCTCTAATGCCCAACCCACCTCACCAATCTATTTTATTACTACTGCCTGCTCCTCACTTATGTCTGGCGCTTGAGTGTGCACCCAGGCTCACAGTCTCTGATCCTTTTTCCACATCTTTTAAAATTATGATATATCTAATTCAATGAACTGTTACCCAGAAAGAAATAAGAAATGAGAGATATCTTATTTAGGGACTGTGTGATCGACCTAAAAATTGATTACAAAATATAACTCGGAATATTGACTCATCACATTTTCAAAACCTATACCAGAAATCAGCAAACTATGGCCCATGGATGGGCCAAATCCTGCTGCCATCTGGTTCTATAAATAAAGTTTTATTGGAACACCGCCACGTTCCTTTGCTTACATATGGTCTATAGCTACTTCATACTATAATTCTGAGAGACCATATAATCTGCAAAGCCTAAATATTTACTATCTGGCCCTTTACAGAAAATATATACCAACTCCTGCCCCCTGATCCTCTAGATTTAGAGATGGGCTCCCCTTTCTAGAGCCCAGAAATGATGCTAAGACATCACCTAACAACTACTGTTCCTTCCCAGTGTGCTTGGCATCTGCTAAGGTCATCTGCCCAAGTCAGTAATTGTTCATTTTCTGAGTGGGTGTGGCCATAGTTCCAAATTTGGAAAGTGTTCCTTTAATAGAATTATTTCCTCAGTACGTATACACAGAAGGCTTGAAATTTCCTCTGTTGGCCACCTCGGGAAATGTCTATTTTGACAGTAATTTATGACCTGGCCATATCTCAGTTTAACTTTCTAAAACAATACATTCAAAAGAATAAACCTGAAGTTTATCCTGTTCACTGCTTCATTTAGCAAGCATTTAGTTATCACATGCCCTGTCTGATACCATGTTGTGCGTACCCCCAAGAGTTCTCAAGAACACAGGTCATTCTGCCTTGTTAAAAGCAGTAAAGTCAATAAATATGAGGGTCAACCAAAGAGATAAAAATGACACGGGTCTGTAGATTAATGGGTGGTGTTTTTCCTGCCCCAACCTACGAGAAATCTTAATACTAGCCAACATCTATCTAGGTCTTACTTTGTGCCGTACATTGTACCATGAATTTGTCATCTACCATTCACAGTAACTCCATGCGATAGGTACTGTTGTCCTCCCATTTTATAGAGGAGCTACCTGAGATTTAAAGAGGTTCAGGAACTTACTCAAGGTCATGACGCTAATAACAGCAGAACTGAGATAGAATTCAAGTCTGTCTGATTTCAAAGGTTTCAATTTCACTGAGATTTCATGAAGCTAGGAAAACTTCTCAGCTACAGAAATTGAGCAGTAAATAATCTTTCAGCTCCAGGGTATTACAAATTGAGATTTTGGTCCAAGGCTGCTTAAATTCCCAAAAGGTCATTTAGACACTGTCCTGTGTGGAGAAAAGCAACTTTTTTTTTTTTTTTTTTTAGGCAAGGCAACCCTTGGTTGACCTCACAGATTGCAAGAAACTTGTCAGTTTACGATCCCTTACTCTTTATTTTTTACGTCTACAGAGCCTGGTCTTCCTAGGTGGTCTCCCATCCAAGTACTAATCAGGCCTGATCCTCCTTAGCTTCGGAGATAATATGGGATTGGGCTTTTTCAGGGTGGCATGGCCGTAGCAAAAGCAACTTTTATTTAGCCAAAATTCATCCTTCCTTTGAACTGTGTCTATAATTCTGATGAGCAACTGTCAGTCACAGGGCAAATACCTAAAGATTCTAGAGTATGGACAAATGTCAGAGCCTCTCAGATGTACAAAGATATTCCAGAGGTGAATATGTCTGTGTATCTAAGCTTTCCTTCTAGTTGTTGAACTTCTCAAGTTGATTTTCATTTCTTGGTTAAATATGAGGCTTCCTTTTATCAGGGAACTATCCATGAGCTCCATCAAGGGATAGCCAGACTTACTGACTGACCTCCTCCTCCTACCCCACTCCCTCACCAGCAGACTGTGATCCAATATTCTTCATCCAGTGGGAACTCAACTCAGTATCTACCTGCTGATAAACACCATAAATATATTACTTCCTATTACCTGGAGAACTCACCCTTCCTTTTGTCGAGTCAAAAGGCTCTGAATAAGAAATGAGAGCTCTGAGGAAGAGCTCCGAGGAAGAGGAAGAGCATTGTGTGGGGACAGAAAGCCAAAGGAACTGAAAAAGAGAAAACAAAAGAGAGCCTTCTGGAATCTCTCACGTTCCTGGGATTTTTGTTTTCTCTTTGTTTAACTTCATTCAGAACCTTTCCTGAAGGTTCTTCTTTCTTTCGTTAAGAAGAAAATTAAGATTTGTGTCTAAAATACAAGCTTTTGTATTTCATTTTACATTTTCCTACCTGAAGAGGAATGTTCACATTCCATGAGCTTTCTTGCTAACAATGGTCAGTAATTTGAGAGAAAACCCCCTTTTTAGCTGTGAAGGCACATCATCTGAGGCAGGCACCTGGGGAGGAATGTGTCATAAAGGCACATTCCTCATAATCAAGGATAATTCAAAAGAGAAACAGTGACCGAACATCCACGGGAGCCAACAGAAGCCTAATCCTGAGCCCAGCTCTGCAGACGGGGACACAGGCTGCTGCAAAGCCAGGGCAGATGCCAGGGAAGGGACCAGCCACAAACCGAACAGAAGTCCAATCCAGAGCTTGGCATCTGGGTTCTTCAGCTGCCAGCCTTGCCTTGCGAGTAGCCACAATGTTTGGCTCTTGTGCAGAAAACAACAGAGGACGAGGCTAAAGGGGTCCATGCTGTGCCCTGCCAGCAACAGGACGAGGCAGTGCCAAGAGAAGGATGCAGTGCCACACGGGTGCCAATGTGCCTTGGAACGGCTTTTATATTATCTAAAGGGACAACAGAATTCCTGCAAAAAGAAAAGACCAGATCCAACACACATAACCATTTCTCCCATTTTCCTTTTTCAAAAAAAAAAAGTGCTATTCCTGTCCACAGTCCATTTTCTTTTACAAGGCTAACATGGCCAGATCCCTTTCTGCTTCTCTCCTACATCCTGCAGGCTCACATCAAAATGAAGCCAACGGTTTATATCGCACATGATACTAAACTTACTATTTTTTACCTCCCCGTTATTATTTGCCTTTATCCAGTTTCCAGAAGAAATTATCAATAGAATATGTCAAGTGAGGTGGGGAATGCAGAACCCAGCAGAATAGCCTACGACGCCATCTTGGTTACGAGCTGAGTAAGCCATTCTGACCCTGGGGATTTGCAGGAGGATTTCGAAGATCCAATGCTCCATTTCTAAGGAAGTTTTCCTGTGGTTATTCAACTGAGAAAACTATAAGGCAACTGGAGCAGTAAAAGACATCACTTAGACTCCACGGTTTCTTGAAACAACAGAAATCAAACAAAGAGGGGAAGGGAGATAGAATGTCTTTGTCCATTCACGTTAGATGAGGGAGGATGTATGAAGAAGAAAATAAAGGAGCCAGTGAAAGACATAGAGATTCTTCCTTGCCTTACCCTAATGAATGTCAGCCCAGAGAAACTCAAGCATGGCATAGTTTTGGTAAGAAAATGCAAAATCTCTTGTCATCATGGGGAAGATTTTGTCGCTTCATGCTAAGACTTGTGAAGATGAGTGAATTTGAGAGTATTTTATGCAAGGCTTTCAATATAAAAATCAAGGACATTTTATTTACTGATGGGAATGTTACCAGGCTCTCATTTTCCTTTTTAAAATTCACATGAATACATATTAAGGTCAAACCTTAAAATCTTCTTAATAATTCTTACATGACCTCTTGTATATTAAATGTTTCTTTGGTGGAATGCCTGCATGATTGATAAAGAAAACATAGGGATAGTCCCTCAACATCCTAAAATGCAATCTTACATAATTCTTGAGGGAAAAAAGCTTCTAAAAGTAATCATGAGTATTTTATTATTCCCTACCATGGGACCAAGTGCCACACTCCGGTCATGTTTTCCTTCCCATCACCATGCTTTTGTCCGAGTTATTCCCCTTTCCCAGGCTGGCTTTCTCCACCAATATTCTTTTCAAGGCTCTTTTTAAGTAAGTTATAAAACTCTTTCACAGACCTTTCTTTTTCTCTAGTTCTTCCATCATTTATGGTCTCTACCACAGAGCTCCCCATCTGATTATAATGCCTTATAATTTAGTAGTTCTTCTATGAGTGTTATTTATACAATGGTGGTCTCCTTGGAGGAAGGGGTCATGACTACTAGTTTTCTTTTATCTTTCACAACATCCGGCCCAGGGCTGGGCCCTAGATTACTAAGTAAAATTTTAGAAAAGATTACCTGCTGTTCCAATTGAAATTCATCTCTGAACGGATTTTATCTCTACGTGGATTGTGAAAAATAAAGCTTTCAACAAGACAAGATTTACCTGTCAAAAATTGATATTTTATGGTGAATTAATATCATTTATGGGGTGCTGACTATGTGTACAGAAGGCTGAAGTTCAAAGAAGAGTAATGTGTGTTCAAAGGAGCTTAAATTTAGAGGCCATGAGCACAATAATGAACACTTGTGACTTGGCCTCAGGTACTTACTATGAGAAAGGGACACCAGCTCCTCACTGGGTTGACTACCATGACAGTCTCCGGAATCCTACCAAATATCATTCCATAGTTCACTCATGGGATTTTTCATTGTTCAGTGGCATCTAAGTCCATTTATATAGCATCTGTGAGGAAAAGGTCCTCAAAATGTTTCTCTTGAGGAGTTCTCAGAGCTCTTCAAGTAAAAGGAAGAAAGAAAAAAAGAAAAAGAAAGAAATACAATCAACAGTAAATGCTAATTCGATGCCTGTCTCATCTGGAGATTATTCCTCTTAAATGTTTAGAGTTTTTATTTTATTTTAATAATAACATCATATTAAAAGCCAACAGCAGTCCGCAAAATAAACACCTATCAACTGAAACAAAGAGAACAAAAGAGAAGCCAATGGAAGTCAGTTTAAGCATTTCCAGTGATACCAACAAAAAGATTTATTCAGAGAATACATATCAATGTCATTTTATATTAGATGTCAACATGTCAAAAGCAATTGTATTTCGTTGCAATAATAAAATAAAATCCCTTCTTTTATTTTCTTTTTTCATAAATGCATATACCAGAAAAAGCAAGCAATTCCAAAATGCGCTATTCTGCTTAGAAACAATATTTATTCTCCTGGTGTAGTTTGGAAACCCAGTTATAGAAAAGATGTTAAAGACCTGACAGTGTTTAACTGTCCATGAGAAAACACAGCCAGTTTCTAGATTGTGAAGAGACTTTTAACTGGATATTTCTTTTTTTTTTTTTACCCCAAATGCCTCCTAAGTTCAACCCTAACCCTAACCCAGCACTCACTAGTAGAGACATCTATTTTACAGAAATTGAAGAAAAGATTATTCTTTTTAAAAGTACAGTCTACTAACATGCTAAGGCATTGCAACTCAAAATATTCCGCATCCTTTTGTTCCTTGACAAGATGTTTGTTTGACATTGAGCAGGCACAGCCCAAATGGCAACTGAAAGAACAAGTTCAGGGAATCCATTAAAAGCAGCCAAAGCAGGATGCCTGCATCCTATTCATATAATCTCTCTTTTCCTCACTGATCATTTGTCTTTTGCAAGGGCCTTTTTAGTGAGTGAAAATGAAATTCATATATGTACTTTCACTAAGAAACAAAATGGGGCTTTAATAAAGAAAAAGTTTACTTGCTTTTCAAATTGGCCCAATGTGGATTTTAGCTTTCTACGTATCACGGGAAATAAAGCTTTAGGCAAGACAAGAACATTCGCACCTCTGCCAAAAATTAATATATTTTTTAATGGTAAATTAACATCAAAAGTTTTATACATATTAGTGATGGTCTGACCTCCAACTGTTCACAGTCGTGTCCAATACACACACACAGAAGGAGAAAATCTGTCTGCTATTCACATTCAATTTGTTCAATTCCCTGCCATGTCTTTTCAGCTGCTAATGGTGCTCTGTCAACAGATGACTTTAGTGGGAAAAGAAAACCAACAGGGATAAACTACTTTAAAATTTTTAAGGTTGGTAATTTGTAATTTAGGCATGTTTTATAATTATGTTTACTAAAATACATATATGTATGTGTAATTTTAAAGTCACGGCTCGCTCCCAGAAGTTGATAACTTCTAAAATAAAATCTTCTGTTGTTTTGTATGCACTGTGTCTGCCATGTAAGAGGCTGAATCTTCCAACCCAACTGAACAAACATTTACTGAATACTTACTACGTGCCAGGTTTGGGTTTTGTTTTGTGTTGTTGTGGTCAGTTTGATAAAACTCAGTTGAGAACCCAGAAATATGCCACCCAACCATTTCCATATGCAAAAACTATACGGCAATTAGAAACTACCCTGAAATATATCAAAGTACAAACCCAGACTATATAGCCATTGAGAAGACAGCCATTCCATCAACTTTTTTTCTCTAGGAAATCCTCTTTATCACAACAGAAACAACAAAAAGACCTCAGATGGGAAAGATGAAAGCCTGAAGTCACAGCCAGTCCCATGGTAATGGGAGCCCAGCAAAGACAAAAAGAAGAGACAGTTAACTCTCCCTCCCCAAGGAGCATTAAAACAACACAGAGGTGACCCCAACAGAAGCCAGATTTAAAGATTCACATTTAAGCCCTATAAAATGTCAAATTAGAAATTATTTGGAGTTGGAAATTGTCAGGAATTTCTTCTCTCAACAGATTTTTGTGTTATTACAAAATGTATACATTAGGAAACTAATTCAGTAATCACCATTTTTAATTTACATTATGGAAATTTCAAAAATTACACATTTAGTGGAATATATTTTAAAAAGTCACATAACACCCACATTTAGCTCTAGGACCCCACTCTCCTGTTTTTCAACTAGCTCTCTGGTGGTGGCTTCTTCTTCCCATTACTGATCTCTACCTGCTCTCCCTGACCGCTTAATGTCAGAGTCTCAGAGTGTTCAGTGCTTGCTCCTCTTCTTTACCTACGTTCACTCCCTGCCTTTTAAATACCACCTCTGTATGCTAATTACTGCCCTATTTATAATCTTTGCCAGACTCCTGTTCTAAACTCCAACTGCCTACTCAATATTATCACTTGCCTAAATTCAACATATCCAAAACTCTTGTTCCTTTCCTCCAGAATCTATTTCATTCATGGTCTTTCTATCAACAGGTGACATCTTGATCCTTCTAGGTGTTAACAGATGCATTTATTTCTCTTAAAATTCATGTCTACGTGAATTTTAGCAAATCCTTTTGGCTGAACCACTGAAGTATTTTTAGGATCCAGTCACTTCTCACCACCTCCACTGCCACCACCTAGTCCAAGCCACCATCATCTCTTGCCTGGATTACCGTCACTGCCTCTTTATATGTCTCTCTGCTTCTAGCCTTATCCCATGTCTATTCTCAACAGAGGAGCCAGAGAAATCCTTTTAGAACATAAGTCAGATTATGTCACTCTTCAGCTCAGAACCCTTCTATTTCACTCAGAGGGAAAATCAAAATTTTTATAATAGTCTATAAGGCCCTTTAATCTGGACTCCAGTTACTTCTCTAAATGCATCTCCTCCCACCCGCTCACTCCATTCCCACCACTCTGAATCTTGGGCCCCAGCACTTGCTGTTCCTTCTGCCTAGGATACCATTCTAGTGGGAGACTTAACAAATTTATCTTAGTAATTAAAAGCTCAAAATTATTAAGGATATAGATTTGGATAGCAAAATTAACAGGTTCGATTTAATGGACATATAAAGAGCTCAGAGCCAAACAATCAGAAAGTAAAATTGTCTCAAACACATATAGAGCATTTACAAACATTCATCAAGTATCAAAGCACAAAGTAGCAATAAATTTCAAAAAATATTATCATACATTCCATACTCCCTCACCAAAATGCAATTTAGTTTAAAATATGAAAAAAGGATAACTTTTTAAATATTATGTCTTGACACTTAAAATGTACTTCTTAATTATTCAGAGATCAAAGAAAATTTTTAAATAACAAGCCCAAATAAATAAGATGCATAGCCATTTTTTTAATTAAGTTTATTGGGGTAACATTGATTAATACAATTGTATAATTTTCGGGTGTACATTATAATTTAACATCTGTATATTCTATTGTGTGTTTACCACCCAAAGTCCAGTTTCCTTCAGCTACCATATATTTGATCCCCTCTACCCCATCTACCCTCCTGCTCCTCTCCCATCCCTTACCCTCTGGTAACCACGAGTCTATAGTCCATATCCATGAGTCTCTGTTTGTTTGTCCTGTTCCTTTGTTGCTTTTAGGTTTATATCCCACATATAAGTGTTATCATGTGATTCTCAACTTTTTGTCTGGCTTATTTCGCTTAGCATGATTATCTCGAGTTCTAACCATGTTGTCGCAAATGGCAGTATTTCATCTCTTCTTATGACTGAGTCATATTCCATTGCATATATGTACCACAGCTTCTTTATCCAATCATCTATCATAGGATGCTTCGTTTGCTTCCATGTCCTGGCCACCATGAATAATGCTGCTATGAACATCGGTGTGCAAGTATCTTTTCAGATACGGGTAAATACCCAGA
>NW_006432447.1:11760080-11788258 GCF_000325575.1 Pteropus alecto | reverse complement strand
ATTCAGGTCCTTAATCCATTTTAAGTTAATTTTGGCATGTGGTGATAGATAGTCTAGTTTCATTCTTTTGCATGTGGCTTTCTAGTTTTCCCAGAACCATTTATTGAAGAGGTTTTCCTTTCTCTACTGTATGTTTTTTGCTTTTTTGTCGAAAATCATTTGCCCATATAAATATGGGTTTACTTCTGGACTCTCGATTCTGTTCCACTGGTCCGTGTGTCTGATTTGCTGCCAATGCCATGCCGTTTTGATTACTGTCACTTTGTAATATAATTTGAAGTCGGGCAGAGTGATGCCTCCAGCCTCGTTCTTTTTTCTCAGGATAACTTTGGCAATTCGGAGTCTTTCGTGCTTCCATAAAGATCTGATGATTTTTTGTTCTATTTCTTTAAAAAATGCCAAGGGATTTTGATGGAGATTGCATTAAATCTGTATAAGATGCATAGCCTTTTTAGAAGTTTGTAGTAGAAAAGTGAAAAGGATGAAATTTAACGAAGTGTCCACATGAAAAAATTAAAAAGAGAAATAATGTCACTAAAGTAGTAGAAAATTATTAAGTAATATAAACTAACCATTAAAATTAATTAATTAAGAAAGGGATACAAGAATAAACAACAATGCTAAAAATCTATTGGTCAAGAAAAAAGGACAAATAAACAATAGTATAAATAAAAAGGGAGTTACAGAAATCCAGACACAGAAAAATAAAAAGATAATCAGAATATGAATGACATTAGGCTAATAATTTAAAACAAATGAAATGGACAAATCTCACTAAAAATATCCATCTTAATAAAAATGACTCAAGAAAAAATAGAAAGCATCAATAATCCTGCAAAACTTTAAAAATATCGTACCTGTGTTAAAAATATCCCCCCCAAATGCCACCAGCCTCAGATGGTTTTATAGGTGAATTCTCTTAAGCTTTCAAGAAACAAAAATTTTCATTTTTACAGAGAATACAAAAGAAGAAACAGTTCCCAACTCATTTTATGAAGCTAATATAATCCTGACACTGAAACCATACAGGGTCCTAACAGAAAAGGAAAATACATTTCATTTCATGGTCTTTGTATTAGATGATATGAAGGAACTACTAATTTTATTAAGTATGACAACAATATGGTCACTGTTTTTTTTATCATTATTATTTTGACAAGAATACTGAAGTATTTGTAGTGTAATAACACAATGTCTGGTCTACGGTCATGCCACTCTGAACATGCCCTATCTCGTCTGATTTGTACTCCTGAGATAAACCCACTTTGATCAAGATATATTTTATTTTTTAAAAAAATGTATAAAGCTGGATTCAACTTAATATTTTGTTTAGAATTTCACATCCATATTCATGAAATTTGCTAAGACACCTGCTAATTACTCTAAACATTAATAAATGAATTGATAACAATTATTTAATTGAAAGAATCAAGCATTTATTCTTTTTTCATACAAATTGTATTTTAAGAGTAACCAAATGATAAATAAAAAGAAATTCTTCTTTATAAAAAAATTCCAGCTAATGAATACAGAAGAATGACAGAATTAGATAATCTTTATTTTTTTCACCATTTGATGAAGTAATGGAACAAGACAACAACCATTAATGAAACGTCGTGCTGATTATTTTTTATTGGTCCCTCAGCTCCATTCTCTGCCCTTCCCTGCACTTCTCTGTACCCTAGGAATCTGACCTTGATGAACTGCTTCACACAGGGCCCACTCGGGCTCAGGGGATGGAGGGTGGGAGGAGAGATTAAAGTCATTCCTCCCACTCTTGCTCAGGCTGCATTTCTGCAACCATTACTTTTCCCTTTGGCCAAAGCTCCCCTGAGGTAACACATCTTCCACCACTTCAGCTCTTACCTGATAACAACTTTCTCTCCCTTAACCTCTTCAGGCTCTTTGGGAGTAGCAGCCCCCTAAGGTATATATATAACCTGAACTCAATCCAATCAAGCCCCCTAAGGTATATATATAACCTGAACTCAATCCAATCAAGCCTCTAGGTCTAATTCCCAGAATACAGGAAATATGAGTATAGAGGAACAATTTAGGTGTCATAATAAAGAAGCAAAAAGCCAAATATAAACCATAGGATATTCTATAGGGCAAATGACTTGGATATTTCAATAAATCAATCAAAAATAGGTGAGGAAGATGCATAAGAATAAAGGACATGAGGACAAACAACCAAATGCAACATGTAGACTTTGTTCGGATCCTCAAACTAGCCATCTTGGAAACAATTAGGGAAATTTCATCATGGTCTTTGTATTAGATGATACAAAGGAACTACTAATTTTATTAAGTATGACAATGATATGGTCACTGTTTGTTTGTTTTTCTAAATCTTTATTATTTTGACATGAATACTGAAGTATTTGTAGGTGTAATGAGAAAATGCCTGGTCTACGGTCATGCCACCCTGAACGTGCCCAATCTCATCTGATCTCAGAAGCTAAGCAGGGTCGGGCCTGGTTAGTACTTGGATGGGAGACCAACTAGGAATACCAGGTGCTGTAGGCGTTTTTAAAAAAAAAAAAAAAAAAAGTCTTAGATTTTTTTTCAAATACTCCAGGAAAAAAAAAAAAAAGAAAAAGAAAGGATAAATGAAACAGGATTAGCATAAGTGATATTGCATACTGAAAAATTAAAAGATACCCCATACGAGGGCAAGAAAAATGTATAAAGTTCTCAAAAACAAGTTGGACAATAGATGTAAAATAACTTGATGAATAAACTATAAAAATTTAAGAGACATTGAAAAGGCCTAAATAAATGGAATAGATAATTAATAAGTAAATGGATAGCAATATCAATATAATAAAGAGATCAACTCTGCCTTAATGTACCTAAAAAGTCAATGCAGTTCTAAAATAAGATGCAGATCAAAATCCATACAGAGATTTTCAAGGAACTTGATCTGCCCAATTAAAAATGTGTATAGAAGAGCAAAGGACCACAAATAGTCACTCATGAAAAACGACAAGGTGACGGAAACTGCCTTACTAGGAAACATATTAAATCCATAGTATTTAATATATTTCAGGCATAGAGATAGACATATAGATCAAATGAACAGTTAGGGAGCCCAGATCAGACCCAATATAAATGGAAACTTGATTTATGAAAGAGGTGGCATTGCATAATAAAGAGAAAATAATAGACTGTGGTTATCTATAAAGGAAAACTAAATAAAATGAGATCATTACTTTTGCTTTAGACAAAAAAAAATCAATTCTAAGATGAATGAAAACTCAAAAGTAAAAAAACAAAACATTAAAGCTTTTGGGAAATAAAAATATGCTATCTAAATGACCTTAGAGTTGGATAGGATTCCTTTTTAAAAATACAAGTCACAAATCATAAAGTAAAAGGTTACTAAATTTGACTTCATTAAAATGAAGAACTTCTGTTCAACAACTGATACCATAAGGAGAATAGAAATATAATTCACAAATTGGAAGGACAGGTTTGTATTAGCTATAAAATGGAAAAAGGTCAGTATCCAGAATATATAAGGAATCCTTATAAATCAATAAAAAGTGAAAATTAAAAACTGAACAAAATATATCATATTAGAATAGGTTAAACTATGCTGGAGCGACAAATAAACCTAAAAAATCTCAGTGGATTTAAATAAACTCTATAAAGGTTTATTTCTTGCTCAAAGATTGTCTTTTGCACTTTAAGTGACTCCTCAGGGAAGCTGTCCTTATGTAATTGGCTCAGTAATCCAAACTATTTCGATCTATCTCCACATTAGCCTCCATGATCACTGTGTCAGAAGACATAGCCAAGGAGCCTGCACTAACTCTTAAATGGTCTATTTTTGAAAAGTCAAGCGTGCACACAAACTATGACCCAACAATCCCATTTCTAAGTGGTCTTTAAAACTATTTGCTCTTCTAATCTCAAAAGAATTTTAATTGGGTGCCTTCTTGCACAGTTTTAAGGTACCTAAAAAAATTTATCACCAATTTGAACAGTCACAGAAGATGTAGTTTCTGGCATATTATAAATATTGAAATTTTTATGTCACTTAATTTTTACATCACATAAATGTATCCAAAGATATCAACCATAATAATTTGATAAACCATAATTTCTATCATTCATTAAAAAATACATATATAATTTCTTCAAAGTCAAAAATTTTATATTGTTCCAAATTTAATTCTTTTTATGTTTAAAAGTATTTTATTGATCACTCTATGATACTTCTCTGCAACGGAAATACGTCTTTAATAAATTAATATGCATTTATTTTCTTTATGTTTGGTCACAGGAGACTATGTGAGAGTGTTCATGGCACCATGGATTGTGGCATCCAAGGATAAATAAGTCAAGATGCTATCAATAAGCAACTGTACAAATAAATTGGGCTTACTTACATAATAGAATACCACACAACACTGGAAATTGGTGACCTATTACTATACATATCAAAAGGATGAATTTCAGATACATAATTTTAGTGAAAAAAATCAAATCACATAAAAAATACATGAAACAGACAATATAATATCTTTTGTAAAAAAAATACAAAGCTAACAATATATCATTGATAAACATCTTTGTAATAGAACTATAACAGAAGGCAAAAGAATAAGCCAACATCAGAACAGTGATTACATTCTTCCCATTGAGGGGGATGAAGAATGGATTTAGGACAGGTGAAAGAGGACTTCAACAATATTTGTGATGTTCTACTGCTGATGTTGGATGTTTATTTTACTATTATGTTATTTTTATGCATGATTTTTTTTTAATGTTTCTAAACAGGAGATTTGTGGCTACAAAGATACTAACTGACCTGACGTGGAGAGCCCTCATTATTACCTAGGAGATATACCTGGAGAATGTCACATGGTCCACCTGTCCAGTCCAGAGAACCTGTCCTTTCTACCTGAGCACTTTATTTTGGGAAGGACCAAAAAAAAGGAGATGCTGTCCATATAGTCAGGTCAGCTCTCTGCTAAAGAGCTCACACATCCTGAGCTTAGAGTTTCTTATCTGGTAGGTCTGAATTTTTTTCTATAAGACTTCACCCCCAATGCTGATTGACATTATTGGCTCCTTTAAGCGTTTGTTTATCCACACGAGAAATCTCTAGAGTATCATTTCCCTTTACACAAACTGACTCATTCATTCACTCATTTATGCAACAAATGTTTATTGACCTCTTTACTCTGTGCCAGATCCTATGAAGAACAACAATGAAGCACTCTCTTACAGACTATAGTTTGTGGGATTTTCATATAAAAAGTCAAGATCATTCAAAGAAAAGAATGAAGGAAGGGAAGAAAAGGGAGGGAAGAGAGAAAGAAGGCTAGCTTTCTAAGAAAAGAAAGAGATGCACAGATGTGAATGATAAGGATTTTACCTTTTTATGTCCAAGCACAACACCCTGTTTGACATACTTTCCTTCCTGTAGTCCCTCAGCTTTCCTGGGTCTTCAGCATTTTAAGACATTCCTAATCTTCATATGCAGTGAGAAAGGAAGAGAGAACTTAGTACCTGTCACTTGACTTGGAATGTGATTTTGTATGAGCACCTCTCACATTTTGGTTTTTAGTTTTCAGATTTTTTCCCCAATGGTCTATTCTATTTCAGGTTTGCCTCTTTAATCTTTCTTGTCCCATGGACTCCTAAGGAAGCCTGTGGGCTTCTTCTCAGAATAATGTTTTTAAAAGCATAAAATAGAAATATATAGATTGCAAAGAAACCAATTACACTGAAATGCAGTTCTATTTCATGGACCTCCCTGAGAAGACAGGCTGGAAAATAAAACAAAATGGAGAAAACAAGACCAGTTCTCTCTTGGATGCTCCCACAAAGGGCAGCTGGCTAAGGTATAGTGATTTAAGTGAAGACTGATTTATTTGCCTTCCCAGACAGAGGAATAAACTACCTCAAGAAAACTTGATTTAAAAGTGAAGTGGCTGATTGTCTATTTCCTAATAAAGCGCTGTAATCAAAAATACTCAGTGTTGTACTTCAACAGAGTGTTTCATTTATCAAATGTTTCCAGAACATCCAATCCACTTCTTAATTTCTGTTTACTCTTTCATCATCTCCCCCCACCCATCCGTGCTTTATTCCAATCTTTGATCTAAGTCTGAGATGTTGACAAAGGATTTGGCTCATCCTGACTCACTGCACAGGATTCCGTCACCTCCCTGTTAATGAAGCAAGTAGCACTAGGAGAGGATCTAATAATGCAAGTATTCTCTATGTAAACAGTAAATGTGACTTAGGGAGCTTCACAGATTGCTTGATTGCACAACTAATCATTCATGGTAATTCATCCAGTGGGTTTGATTTCAGGGGCAATGCTTCTGACGTGTCAAATCTGACACCCATCACAAGTCAGTATCTTTACCAAAAATATTTGACAGATATCTATATGCACCCACATGATGAAACATGGTCCTTGCACCATGTCTTCATTTGGGAAACTCCCCAAGCACCCCTTTAATAAAAGCCAAGAATTTAACTATCTCCAGACCCGAGAGCCAGAAACACCTTGCTATTTTCTCTTCTCAGTAATTGCCTTTTTACTGAGGAACTCAACCAGCTGTTTCTACCATACAGTACAGTTCCAGACAAAAACTACTATATTTCTTGTGTTATGATGTTCTTTCTGATAATTGATATCAGTTCACATAAATATTAAAATGCATTACCCTTACCCTTCCAAATGAAGACTCAACTTTATTTTGGGAAGGACCATCTCTCTCTCTCACACACACACACACACACACACACACACAGACACACACACACACACACACACACATGCACCCACCTTTACCAAGCACCTTCTCCCTCTTTACCTTTAGAGTAGAGAGAGAAATAAAAAATTAAAAAAATATTAGATATTGCCTTTTGACTTGACTGCTAACACAATAAAGCCGCATTGTAAACTGAATCATTGGAGTCTGCTGTTCTTATTGCTCTCTTTGCTGGTATTACTTCATGGATATTAGAACCCTTAGGGATATTGGAATATGAATAAAGATTTTTTTTTAAAATCAGCTGGGATTTTTTTTTTTCTTGATTCTGTTTCTAAAAATAATGCAGTTTGCAAAAACAGAAGGTTTGGTTTATAACACAAACAAAATTGTTACATTCTGAATGGGTTGTAAGTACCTGATTCTTTGCCTTTTTACTCATCCCTGCAAAAAAAAGAAAAAAAAACCTGCAAATCCATTTGCTAACCAGCTGTACCTCTGTGCGAAATAGATAACAACCTGTGCAAGCCAGGGTTTGCTGTGAATCGGTGCTGATAGGCCTGAATCTCATAGCTTTTTTTAAATGCTAATGACAAGAAACATTTCCGAAGCCAAAACGCTCTTGTAGATCTGTCTTTCTCTATTATGACTGATATTTGCTTGTAAGTACATAGAACACTTGTTCCCTGTCCCTTATCTTCGGTGCTGCAGCATGCTGACCTACATACCATTCAGCACAATATGATGCACAAACATCTTCTATATAATTTTTCATTTTCGACTTAAAAACAGTAGAGGCAAAATAGGATTGCTGCAAATCTAACAAAGAGATGGCATTATTTCCAAATAAAAATGTGCATTTTTCTAAAGAATTTATTTGTCTAGCAGCATGAAGTTCATACATAGCAATGCTGGGAAAAGGGTGTTGAATTGCGATTAGGAATGAAGGACTTAGGGGGAGAAACAAAACCCATCTTTTCTAGTACAGGAGAATAATTAAGCTAACTTATTTCTCACCACAATTAAAAGTTCAGCTTTTCTGAACTGTGTTTTTGCAGTGTCACGAAATGCAGCAGATATAATAATGCTGAAATGTGTACAATAATAACAAAAGAATAAGAGTAGAAAGTGACACGGGTAGCTGTGGGAAGGGAAGAAATAATCTACTCTCACACCTGCCATCGTCAGAACACTTCAAACCAAGTTATTTATCTTTTTAATTTCTTGCTGCTACTGCTGCCACGTTGTCGGTCCTCCCCACCATTGAAATGATACTTGGGTTTCCAGCAAAACTGTTAATAGCTGCTGTTGAGATCTTAAGCTTGTGGTTATCTGATGACCTAGCCTTCTTAATGCTCTGCAAGACCATTGTAATTGCAAATACAGTTGAGCCACATAAAAAAGGAGGGCTGTATTTCTAGGACAGCAGCACAGAGGAGGCCAGCAGAGGCGCCAACAAGGTCAAGGGGCAAATAGGGTGAAAACCCCTCATTAACTTGGAACACAGCTGGAAGTCTCCACTCACACCGCCTTCCTTTAACCAAGGGAAGAGGTGGCTTACGAATGCACCTAGGTTTAATTTTTAATGATGAAGCTGTCTTTGTTTTCCAAGTTTGCAGTGTCTAAAACAATTGGAAAACCTCCAAGTAAGATAAAAATGGCTTAGGTTGTGGCCCAAATGACCTCTTTCCTTGCACTTTAGGTAATTTATTTTGTTTCCTAATTATCTTGAGGAGATCTGAGTAAGAGGGCTGCAACAAATACTTTTCCCACCATTGTTAGATGTTGACATTATTATATCTGTTGACAATAGGTTTTAAGCATGAATCATATTTCTGAATTATTATTTTATGGTTCTCTCAAAGTAGAGCAACCTTTTGCAAAGAGTTAGCAGTTATTTGAATCTGACCAGCTAGAAGCCTCTTTTCCAAAAATCCAAATCAAAGAGAAAATAAATTTTCACACTTTTTGCAATTTTGCAGTTATTCTGCTTAATTGTTTGCACCAGCCAAATTTATCCATCAGCTGCCAGACCCCTGCTTATTTGCGAACAGCGTTAACCCAGCATTTTACAATTCTGTGTGATATGATGAGCAGAGCATTGTGCTGAGAGTCTGGAGACCCAGGGTTTCATTCTGGCTCTGCCACAAACTAGCTGTGTGACTTTGAGCAAGTCACTTGACCTCTCTGAACCTGTTTATCTGGGGTTTGGAGTAGTTAAATGATAAGAGCTCTTCTGGCTGTAAAATTCTACTATTGGCTTCCCGTGTATCCTTTTCATTTAGGGACCACTTATCACACCACTGTTGGCTCACGTTAACTGCTAAATACCATAGAACAATTTTCTAAGTGCTTATTTCAGATGATACTAAAAGCTCTTGGAAAACCCTGTCTTTCGGCATTACCATAGATATGCTTAAGTGATAACCAGTTTCCGCTTTGCTATACATTGCTAATGGCAACGTTATATAGTACTCTCACATGAGCTCCATAGGTCTAACTTATTAATGGTCTATGCTAATGAAATTTCCAGAAAGTATGTTGTTATTAAATTTTCTGGAATTTCAACACAACAAAACAACATATAACTGCTTGATGAATTACTCTGAATAGATTTAGTAATTTGTGTAAGGGTGGCTCTCTTTTATGTAAGAAGCCTAAATCCATTTAAAGTTAATTTCTGATTTTCTTATATTTATGTCATTCAGAAATACACGGCTGGTCCAGGAGCAATCTTTCTAAAACCCAAGCGAACTATTAATTTTGTCTGAGTTAAAGCATAAAATGTTAACAGTGTACATTATCCACAATTTGCCAGTTACTTCACATTCTTTCCAAGTAGTCTATGAATTTTTTCTCATATGACTGAGGTTTTGCATAGCATCTCTGTTTTTTATCTTAAATGCAAGGAAAAAGATAGATGGATTTATTAAGACATAGTGCCTAGCAAAATCAAATTAACATAAAATTTTTCATGAACTAAGCAATCTGCATTTTATACTGCTTTTAATGATTTGGAAGAAAATAGAGTCGAAAATTCCGGGTCCCTTTCCTTGAGCTTCTATTTATAAAATATACCCAAATGAAGATTCTACTTCCTCACTGTCATCATTACTAAAAAGTAATCACTTCATTGTTGAATCTGTCTGCTCCTATGCTAGGCAATGCAGGTAGAGCCATTTACACAGTTATAACCACTGCCCATGATAAGATGAGGAGATGACAGTAAGATGGATTCACCCACACAGAACATAAAGATTATGAAATATAAGCATCGGGTAGAATTTCTACAAGGAATGTAAAAGTGTTGAATTTTAAATGCTATGTTCTGGTAACATCTTATGCTTTAGGCTTAGCAGACAGTTAATTACACATGCATACACTCACATACACTCACATATAAATGTGTATCAAACACAGCAATATAATTCCGTGACTTAAAAATGACTCACAAACACAAATTGATATTTCTGCTAGAGGATAATTTCTTAAAGAATTTTGAAAGTTTGTAAAGAAGTTGGAAAGGAAATGACATGAGTGATTTTACTTTTTTAAATCAAATTCACTTATTGATTCATTTATTTAACATTTATTGAGATCTTCCTATATACCAAATAGCATGTGTTTGTAAGTTCAATATAATTTATGAGACAACTAAAATGTTCAAGAAAGAAATCACTCTTATTCCTAAAGCACTTTCAATGCGAAATTTGCAAACCAAGTGACATGGGTAAGATACTGTTACCTTGTAAGATACAAGATATCTTAAATCTTATTTTTAAAATTAAAAAAAAAGAGAGAGATACTATCTTAGCGATCCTTTTATGTTATCACTAAAAAATATTTCAAAATTTTATCCCAGGCATTATTTTTGTAGTCAACAGTATATATGATTCATTACATTTAACTTTGAAGCTGCAACTCATCTGGTAACTAGAGATTATAGGAAAGTAGATGATTCAAATCATTGTCAGGCATAATCCTCAACTGGGCATCTGCTTCTAACCAGAATCAGCCATTCGAGTTACTGGAAAGGTAGCTAAGAAGGATCATGTTCCAAGCAAGGTATGGCAAAAGAAATGCGGAGGACATGACCATTAAAGTTGCATTTCCATATCATTTCAACTTGGTGTCCTTGTGTCTGGAGATAGCACACCAGATGACATCAGGAACCCTTCTCCACCCTTCCCACAGGTGTACTAAGAAAGTTGTTTCAGTTATAACTAGAGAAACCATCCCATTTGCTCAGGACATGTCAGTTTACTCCTGTTATCCCAGCATGATTATTTTAATAGCTTCCATTCACACTTTCAAAAAGCCTGGCTAGGGATGATTAATTAATTACACAGGACTCCTAATCATAATACAATCTATGATACATACCCTAAGCCCTATTTAGAACAAATTCTAGTCCTGACCCAGGACCAGAAATCTAGCAGTCTGCAAAATTATAAACACCAGCTGGAATTTATAATATTCTTCCCCCAGGCAATGGACACATTTTTTCTTCTTTAAAAAAAAAAAAAAAAAAAAAACTGGACAAGCTACCCTGTCTGGTTCATGAACATAACCTATAGGTGTATGTCCTGTAAAACCATAACTTATCTCCACATGAGCCCATCGAAGTAGCTAAAAATTCTTGAGATGCAAATAAGCTCTACTGGATTCTGCACAAAGCCTGACTGTTACAAACTTTTTTAGGAATGGAAAATTTATCTTATTCACCAATGCCTTGAGCACGCAGCCTTATTTGTAAGAACCACTCAACAAATGTTTGCTGAAATGCCTGGAACATCTAGTCAAAACACCTGGACGGCTGGACTAATTCTTTACTTTCTTTCCAGTTATTTATCATCATGTAGATCCAAAGAAATCCAGAAAACAGACAAATGCCAGGCCTGTGCATGTTTGCTAGGAGTGCCCAGGTGTGCATGGAAGGAAGTAACATCTACACTTCAACTACCGCTTCCCCTCCTAGTAACTTCTTAATCTATCTTCATGTTCTTTTCCAAAGCAACTAATTGGCCACTTTCTACAACCCAGATATTCTAGAGGTAAGAGCCAGGATGACTCATCAACAAAATAGTTGTTTCCACTGGACCTCCTGGACAAATATAGTCAGGATTCAAGAGAGGATCTCGCTAAAGAAACATCAGTGCTTAATACTCCATTCTACTTTCACTTGTATAGCATCTAAGGAAGTCTTGACTCCATGGAGAGACTAGTCATAGTGATGGGAGAATAACGAGAAGACAGAGGAAGAGTTTAAAATAATCTTTTGCTCATTATGACTTTAGAAAGAAAGCTCAAGTCTGTCCACAAGTTATGAGCAGGAATTACAGTAATTAAATAAACCCTCATAACTTCTGCTGAAGCATTTGGCCTTCAGCCTTCGGAACATTCCCAAATTTTAATCTGTGACTTGTTAAAGCACACTTGTGATTTTTTTTAGATCACCAAGACAGACTAACTAAATGTGGCGACTAGGCCTAATGGAATGACTTTTACGAACCTACCACATGAGACAGAGTCAAAACTGTCAGGTAATTTGGCATCATCCGGTAAGGAAAAGGTTACCTACAACATCCATCTATCTTTGAAAGACAACAGAGGAGCAAAGTAGATTTCAAGCTGGAAAGAAGGGACAAAAGAGCTGGGCCCTAGAACCCAGATTCCACACTCACACGACATGTTCTTTCAGAAGGTTTGAATCTAGGAGCTCTCTCCTTTCATCGGCCAACATAAAAGTTGTTTCAGCAAGAAGCAGGGAACAAAGAAAGACTCATTTACAAAAGCAAATCTAATGGCACAGTGTCTGGTGGGAACTTTTATATATGCTGCACCTGGCATTATTTTTAACTATGCGTGAGACACAGTTGCCTGCCACACCTCAGACAAGAAAACAGTGTGTTTCTGCGTCCAACACATAAACCTATGTCATGTATGTGTGAACCCCTGGTCCCTGTCAGCAACAAAGGTTCTGACTGGAGGGCTCTGGAGGAGAAGGAGGTGTGCTTGCATTCTTAGTGGGGGTGAGTCTGCCTCCCATCTTCTATGGGAAGAGGAACATCGCCAGGCACTCTGATCTGAGCCCTCTACAGTTTATGCCAGCTCACACCTGTAGTTGACAATCTCGGTGCTTCCCCACCTCTGGGTAAAATGGTCTTTAAAATACCCTTGCAGACAGCAGATGGATAAAGTCGAATTAAGGAAACTTTTCCGTTCATTGCATTGCTCCTTCTGGTCAAGGCAAGATTGTGGAATTTTTAATTGTAAAGTCTAACTTCGTGGGTAACTAACTTTCTATTCGGAGTGATGAAAATATTCTAAAATTGATGATGGTGATGGTTTGCACAATTCTGTGAATATACTAAAAGCTATTGAATTATACACTTTAAATGGGTAGATTGTATGGTATGTGAATTACAGCTCAATAAAGCTGTTACCAAAAAAATCGCTTACCTATTATTAAAAAAATAAAATAAAGCATTATCCATTCTTTTCTTTTTCTTCTTCTTAATCAAAGAAAATACACTCCAAGTGTGTAGTTATGTCTTGCTCTGCTAAGAAGAGCAAGTCCACTTGTCAAGTTGACCTGGTTCAAGCATAGAGGGAAACACGCACAGGGCTGGGGCAGCGTTTCTCTGAAGGCATCACTTCATCTTTTCCTTCATCAAACTTCCTCATTGACACAAGAGCCTTGGCCAAAATAATCTCAAATTTTCATTCCAACTGTAACACGACTCCATGATGCTCTAAGAGGAGCCTAGCTTTAGTTGAAGCCATATACATTTTAGTCGGATGTGAAAAAAAATTATTTCTGGTGCATTTAAATGCTGGTCATTAAGGAAAAGTTAAGTTTTGAGCTACGAAACCTGTAAATTTGTCAATCCAATATTATAGTCTATACTAACATAACAGACACAGACAGAAAGCTAACCAGATACTCAGACGAAGTCTTACAAAGATAACCTGTGGCAAGTTATATGCCTGATTTGCTCTTAAAGGAGATGCTGCATTTAGTTGACATGACAGCCCCCTAGAGCACAAAATGGGGGTTCAGATAAACCTCTAACCTATTTTAAATTACAAAAATACATAATCTTTTATAATATAGAAAATCTTACATAAGAATCACTTCTGGTTACATACGCCATTACCACAAATAGTCTAGAATGTAACCAAAACACTTGAGCACCCAAATATTAAAACTACAGCTTTTCCTTGTGATGTTCAAACTTTTAAAATCAAGTTTAATCTCCCACACCAGCAAGCCTATAGTTTAGAAAATTAGAATTATAAATTTGCTCTCCTTTCGTAAAATTCTCATCTCTTTCTCTTCTCGCCCACTCTCTATCTCACCATGAAATGACTGCGTGTGGCAGCAGCCCGACCAGATTAGCCAGGATCAAAAGCGAATTGACCACGTGACACTGAATTGCCAGAGTGTCCATAAAAGCTTGTTGGAGAGGACAGTGAAAGAAACAGCCTCCGATCCCAAATACTTCTCTATCCTCAAAAGGGCAGCTTGCAGAAGAGCTGCCCACATCTACTCTGGAGTCATGCCTTCATTCATTCCTTCAGCAGCAAGCAGTCATTCCCTCCAAAGGATGCTGAGGCATTTCCTGAGTCGATAGGCCACAGTCAGAACATGTTGAAGCTTTTCTTTGTGACCGAAGCTGTTAGCTACATTCTGAGTTTCATGTACCACACACTTAGTTAAAGCTGGGAGGGGGCGGGACAGAAAAGAAGTACACAGATGTATAGTTAGCATTTATGTTCTGTAGGGATACCCTTGAAACTTGTTAAAAAATGTCAGTCAAGACATCTGGTCAGCTGTCCTAATCCATATTGGGGTTTTTAGGCTACTGTTATGCCCCAATATGCTTTGAACATTGCCAATATGCTTTCTACGCAGAAGCAGCAGTGTGTCCCCTTTGGTTTCTCAGTTCATCCCCAGCACTGGTATTTATAGTGTCACGTACAGAGCAAAATGAAAAACCACATACTGTATCTCGTGTGTCTGGCTAATGAAACGGGTCAGACAAACCTTGTGCAATCAGGGATGGGGGCCGATTGGCTTAGGCCCGGTCCATCTTGCAGATTGCAAAAGAATCAGCTGTCACCAGTGCCATGCGGCAGATGGACAGTTTGCATCCGATTTCCAGTCAGGCGCCAAACCCTTTAGAAGCTTTGGCAGCCCAAGCGCCATCAGGCAGCAGCCTTTGATGTCCTGCAGATGGCTGTGGTGGCCATCTTGTCTTTGCATCCTGAGAGGCCCAGGTCTTACTTTCAGGCAGCGTTCACTCTGGCCTAGGCCCACATGGTCAGTCAGAGAGATGGGTCAGTCAGAGAGATGGCTTAACACTGGCCAAGACCTTCTACCACTTCTTTGTGGAGAGCAGCTAAAAAATGTTCATTACTTTTAAAAAAGATAGACACACACACACAGCTCTGATTCCTCCTACTTTACATTTCCTGAGGTAAACATGCCTTTTTATCTCTTCTCAAATCACCAGTCTAACCCCTAAATAGTCGACTCTCTTCTTCCCTGGTAACAGAGACTTCTCTGATACTTAATCAAAATCTTCCATCCACATCCACTTCTGTGTAAATGGCATGGGAACCTAGAGGTTTCTTTAAAACAAAACAAAAAAAAAATCAGAAAAAATAATAAAAGGAATGGAGAGAAGGAAGCAGAAAAAAAAAAAAAACCTAAAGTATAGGCTTATTCCTTCGTCTAGATTTTCTAAGGTAAATGGTGCATATTTTCTCCTTCCCAGGTGACAAGTTTAGCCCCCAGAAAATCTCAGACTCCCTCTTCCCCTGGCACTGTCGCCCAAAGTGGCAGCAACTGAGTAATTTCAGAATAATCAGGATTGCAAATTCAGAGGTTTTACACTTGGTGTCCATTCTAAGACCTCCTCAGAGCAATGCTTCATCTGGGTCTGACTTGCCCTAAACCCCAAAGCAGAACAAAAGCATTGTCTTCGTGGCGGTCAGACTAATCTTATACCATGAATAGCCCGGAATAGCCCGGAGTAATCTGTCGAAAATGCTGAGCCTGGAGGTCTTCCAAACAGAGCCCTTGCACGTTTGGTAGGAGCAGTTAGGAATTCTGACTGGCACTATTAGTCAGAAGTCATGTCACTGCACCATAGAAGCAACTGCGAGTCTCTCCCCATCCTAAGATCAACCTAGAAACATCCACTTCCCTCCGCAACCCCTTGACAGAGCAGGGCAGGCAGGAGGAAGTTTAGAGCAAGTGGCTGACAAAAATTAAAAACAAACTCAGTGAAAGTAAATTCAATAATGTGTGATTTCCAGCCACTCAAAAGTAATAGAAATATTTGGTACAAATATATAGATATAAATTGCCAATTAATGCAAACTGGTTAAAGCCAGTAAATGGAAAAAAATAAAAAGTTAATTAGAGCTTTTTGAAGCTTTGTTATATATACATCATTTGCAGGTGCTACAAAAGTGAAAAATAACCATTATAATTACTAGTATTCAAAGATTCATATTTTTTCCCATGTAATTTATTTAGGATTATCAGTTTCCTTGTAGTTATACAAAAGGCCTGTCAAGGTGTTTCCCACGTGTTTGGCTCATGTGTGTTCCAAAAACAAGCCAAAATGCTGTTGTATTTCACCCAGTTCAGAGAAGCTACTTTGAGAAAGGAAAAAAAAAAAAAAATAGGCCAAGTTTTACCTGGATCTCTATCTTGGTTAAATTATCTTACATATGTTTTAATTTTTTTTCTTGTTCTTTCTCTTTTATCTTTCTCTCTCTCTCTTTGTTAAAATGCATCTGTGTTTGTTGACTGCCCCAGATTATATCCAAGTGAGGAGTGGGTGTACTAGCACCTGGTCCAGTATATGTAGTTTAACAATACATATCATTACATTATTTACAGCTCATTTTATGTTATTCAATAGTAAACTGAAAATTAACCCTTCAAGAACCAGTTGGGGAAAATGCTCTGTTAGGCATTAGATATCCAATGGAGGTTTTTTTTTTTTTTTTTCCCCCTGGCAGAATCACGAAGAGTACATCTATAACTGTATTCATAAACACGGAAGTGTGTTCATTACAACAGGGATGCCCACCAGGGCCAGCTAATTCCTCTCTCAGGAAATCTGTTCATAATGATATTCCTTACTACACCACACTTGTACTTATGCTGATAACACAGGTTATAAAAGGGACTTAGGACTGGAGTCAATTAATGTACTGGTTCTTTAACCTCCTTTATTAGAGTACATTAGGCACCAAAGGGATTCGATGTTATGCTGCTGGCAACAGAAAGACCCAGGCGATACCATTTCATGCCGTCTCAGCCCTGTCTTCAGTTCACGGGAATACACATCATGACCTGACCTCGTTAGGCACTGGTTTGGCTAGAGTCTGGAGCAAGAATACAGAGGAGAAGGCTGGTGAGACTGAGGGCCGAGAAAATACCTTTCTCACAGCCAATAAAGAAATCTCTATCATCATAGCCAACGTCAGGGTCCATGGCATCTTCACCTTGATTGTCGTGATCAACTGTGTTTTCTAGATCATCAGATTCTGCTGATGTTTTGTTTACATGTGGGAACCAAAGCCCAGAGAGGCAGCAGCAACTAAAGATACCCTGCTTGTGAGGAGCAGAGCCAAAACTGGAGAATTCAGAGTTCCTGGTTCCTAGAAGGGGGCACCCACCCCAACTCCTGATGTTTTTTAAATACAAAAGGCAATCTTTAAAGATCGGACCGAGGGAAGAGAATGGGATGGGGTGGTGAGAGGAGGGAGACGGACAGACAGATTGCATGAGAGAAATAATCAGTTTCAAAATAAGTTCTCTTTGCTAATAACAAATTTGGTTTCTCTATTCTCCACTAATTAGCATTAATGGGAAAATAAACGCATGGATTGGACCAAAACTGAATGCAATTTGAATAATGTGTGTTTTCTAAAAGAAGGCTACAGTATAATTTGAGGTGAGAAAGAATCCTATGCTACTATGCTATCCAGACACCACTGCTAACTTTTAAATAACCCAACAATGTCTTTTTTCTGAATTAATCATCCTCAAAACTATCAACAATTTAGCTATACTTCATTGGTAATTAGCTTGATAAATTAAGATCTGCAATAGAAAACATGACTTCTTATGGTTCCTGAGGTTTTATGGTATTTTTCTAAAAACGGCAGCTTTCTTTTAAAACGTTCATTTCTATTGTAAGGAGACAAACAACAAAACCCAAAGTTTTCCGAGTCTGGCTCCAGACAACAACAGCCTGCCCCAGATCCACTGGGCAAAATATCAAAGATTAGCCATTCGTAATGTAAGCTTCAAACGTGTGGTTTAAAATAATGTTCAAATGCTAAAACTGTGGGCAGTGGCTTCTAGATAGTGAGAAATTATCAATTCCATTCCTTCGTGTTCTCCTTTCTTTTCTACAACCATAGAACAAATGGGGTGGCGGAGAAATACAAAAAAATGATGAAACATGGAGAGATGCTTTCACGTTTATTCGAAGGGCTCCCTGCGTATTAGGAGTGCAAAAATGGCAAATTAGAAACTGAGCTCTTTTTCATCAAAACTGTCCACAAACAAGATGACTTCTTGAGGCTAATCTCCATTCAGGGGATAGAGAAAGTTGTTTTAAATGACCAAAGCCATTTCAGAAGGGTAAGAGCATATCAACATGTCCACAGGGTCAGAACTGCTCTCTCTCAAAGACTCAAAACGCTCCGGCAGTGCCGGTGGTACAATTCCCTGCCTTTCACAATGAATGGAAATGAGAAAAGGTATCTTCCTCGGAAACATGCTAAAAATATAGCAATTACCCGATACAGATGTGGTGTTATAAACTCCTATTCCAAAGCATTCTGTTTCAGCCATGATTTCCATTGCAGAAAACTGTACTAATAGAAACATCCCGATTAATCTGAATTTGAGATATTTCATACAATGTATATTACCTTTCTGCTGCCTGCAACCTTCTGCCAGGTTTTTTTTTTTCTTCTTTTTAGGAGGTGCTTTGAGGGGACCATACCATGAGAACAATACACAGCTGCTGCTGTATAGAGATATCTAATTGTCAATATTGTGGAAATTCTACAGCTTATTACGTGCATTCAGTCTAATTCTGGGCAAATTGCCAGTCACTTCAGGGACAATCAAGTGAGCCACATTACACGTGGTACAGCATCACAGCTTTAAGATACCCGGCTGTTTTGCCTCTGGCCAGAGAATGTTTGTACCAGTGCTACCGAGTGAAGGGGGGTAACTACAAATAAAATAAAATTTGTATTTTTTCAAGTGGGCTGCATTTCAAGCCCAGATGTTAGTAATGAAAGATTCAATTTAAGGATTTAAATTACAAATAAATAAAGTATGAAACAGATGTGATTTTTAAGGAAGTTCAAATTATCCAGGAAGAAAAATATCTCTGTGCATGACAAAGTAATAGGGATTGTCTTGAAGAGTCTGTTGAAAACAATCTGCTAAGCGCAATTCACCCTTAGGACAGGATTGGTTTGGAATGGGAAGGACTGGTGGAGCTTGTCATTAAACAAAAATTGTGTTTAATAAAACTTTATAACCGTGATTAATCCTATGAGGCCCTAAAGGAGTTTGCAGTTTCTGATAAACACATTTTCCTTGTTTGCAATGGTAATGATATTTCGAAGTGAATGGAATGAGAACAAAAAAAAAAACTCTAAGGGTAGGAAAAGGAGGGTTTGGCAGGTACCACCTAGGCAGAAATTACAGGGACATGTAAGAAACAGGGGCCACCCATTAGGAGACTGCCTTGAGGTATGTGCAACACACGTGGGTTTCGACGGGTGCGAATACTCCCGAGAAACCGAGATACTGAGCAGGCAGGAATGGAGCACATCTTTATTTATGCAGACAAGCTAATAAGGATTTTTTTTTAAATTCTACGCTGATCATTAGGTTTGCCTATCAAAAGGATGACAGTGATTTAAGACGCACAGTGACTGATACTGAAGAATATTCCTTGAAAATGAAATCAGAAGGGATCATCCAGAGTTGTGCTGTCCAGTACAGTAGCCATTATTTATATGTGGCTATTTAATTTAGATTTTAATTAACTTAATTTAATTTAAAATTTTTTCAGTTTTCCATCACTTTGGTGATGTTTTAAGTACCGAATTGCCAAATGAGGCTAGTGGCCATCGTACTGGACAGTGCGGATAAAGAATGTTACCATCACCGTAGAAATTTCTACTGGACAGCGAGCGCTGTTCTAAAGCAATGCGAGAAGGTCTGATTTGGACATCGGGACACAGAGTTTAACACTCAGTCCTCTTCCCTAGCCATGGGACCTGGTGCCATTTGGTTCTCCCTTGTCCTATCATCCTGAATCTCAAGCACATCTGTGTGTGCAGACACACTTACAGTGATACTCAAACAAGGTCAACAAAAGTAACCATTACAATAACCCTCGTGAGGCCACAAGGAAAAACCATCCGACGAGCCCAGCTCTGCTGGCCTGTCCTCAACTGCTGGTCAGTTATCTCCATAGGTGACTGAGGACAAACAGCTCCAGAATCTCATTCTCACTGTACAGGCATTTTATGGGTGCCAGAGCACCCACAGCCAATCCTCAGCTAATCAAAATGAAATAATTTTGTTAACAACTTGGACGTGGAGAAATGCAAACTGCAAAGCCATAGGTCTTTCACAGGAGAATCGATTCAGAGAAAAAGTGTTAATCCCTTAACACATAAGTGCTAACAACTGGGTTGTGTCTGTGGCAGAAATCTTATCTCCTGGGCTTCTCCCCTAGTGCCAACTGAGCATCCTCAGAGCGCCAGCTCGCATACAAACCCACCCCGGAAGAATGGCACAGCTTCTTTGTGTGCAGGGCATGATCCCTCTGCCACATGAACTTTTTCTGACTCCTTGGAACTGCCAGCAGCCATTTCGCTTGGATCCTGGCTGTGACAAAAGCACCACTGCCTCCCTGGCATCAGATGGAAAATGTAATTTTATGAAAACTCAAAAGTGAAAATCTTTCAAAAGTCAAAACCCTTCAATATGTGCCAGACTACTGAAAGACTTTCATAGGGTCTTCATATTCCAAGAGCCCTTGCAAAATCTGTACATTTTTCTCTAGTGTAAAAAAAAAGAGATGCATTTCTATCATCTCTCACATGGCCTTCCCCCACATTCTCTGTTTATTGAAGGATTTTGTTTCATAAAGTCATGCACAGTTCTCTATCTAATAGATTAGGGCAGTGCAACTATTGAAAGAATCCTAGCATATTAGAGCTGGATGAGACTTGAGAGATGGTGTGGTCCAGAGTTTTTAACTTGGGATCCACAAACTAGAAAGATTCCTGAATGGGCTATAGGAAACGTGTGAATTTTTCATTGTGTATAAAATTGTGTGTGGGTGTTTTCTGAGAAGAGGGTTCATAGCTTTCATTAAAGACCAAAGAAATGGTCTGATCCAATGTAAATAAGAAAACTGGGGCTCAGAGAAATGAATTGAACTTCTAAAAGTTACACCAGCTAGTCTGACTCGAGTCAGCCTGGAAACTGTTCTCCAGTCATAATCAATTGCCTTTCCGTATACCAGGCAGCAGAGGGCATTTTTTTCTTCTTGTCTGTAGATAACTGACATGCCAAAGTTAATTCAATATCCTCGGATCTCATTGTAAGCCAAGAAGGCCAAAGAAAAGAAAGAAAAGAAAAGAAAAAAGAAAAAGAAAATCCTCACAACTGAGGATTTCAAGAAGATGCTCAGCTGAAGGTGTGTTGTGTTCTGTGTCACTACAACACACTCTCAAACAGTTACCTACATTGAGGGAAATTTGAACCAGTCAATGTTACTTAACTTAGTCTTTTGCCTTTTCCCAAATTTTAGAATTATTTTAGAAAGAAGACCCTACCACTGGTTATTTTCTAGAGGGATGATGTTTGTTCCATTTCCAAATAAACTCAATTACTGGGTTGTGCTATATGCCCTGGATTTGGGATCTAGATAAGCAGAGAGATAATCAGGAAATACATGTGTATTAACATAACTTGCTCACCAGCAATTTTTAAGAGCTTGAAGAAAAAAAAGTATTTGTTCTAAATTGAAGCTCTTAGGACACTGAATGTATACTTATTTACATCTTCCACAGCATAATGGTTATGAGCACAAACTCAAGTGGATGGACTTGGACTTAATCTTAGAACTACCCCTCACCATCACACATGCTCTGTGACTCTGGACAAATCACTTAACCTCTCTAGACCTGAGCTTTCTCATCTGTGCAATGAAAATAACAATATCTCAGAATGGCTATGAGGATTATTATAAAACAATAAGCTAAAAGACTTTCCACAGTGTATGGCAGAGAAAAAGTGCTCAGTAAAGGTTAGCTCATGATTACAACATATTTTAAAGCCAATAGTCTGACATTTTAAGGTGTATAAGGCAATCAGAAAATCCATTGTAGTGGGTTATATGATGGTCCCCGAAATGATGCATCCACCTCCTAACCCCCAGGACCTGTGACTGTGACCTTGTTTGTAAAAATGGTCTCTGCAGATATAATTAAGTTTAAGATCTTGAGAGAAGATCATCCTGGATTATCCAGATCGGCCCTAAATCCAATGATAAGTGTTCTTATAAAAGACACACAAAGAAGAGACACATGGAGCAGCAGGAGAAGGCCAAATGAAGATGGGAGCAGAGACAGAAGTGATGCTGCCACAAGCCAAGAAACACCTAGAGCCCCCAGAAGCTGGAAGAAGCAAGGAAGGATTCTCCCCTAGAGTCTCCAGATGGCGTGTGGACCTGCCGACAACTTGATTCTGGCCTTCAGAACTGTGAAAGAATATATTTCTCTTTTTTAAGTCACCGAGTTTGCAGTAATTTGTCAAGGCAGCCACAGGAATCTAATACCCTCAATATGCCTTAAGTGCAATTATATATATTATTGATGCATCCTTACACAGTCTGCCACAATACGAAACTGGGATGATTTTTAAGCAGGTCTCCTAAATGATAAAATATTTTATTTATACTTAACAAAACTGGCAGAAAGTCAGTGAGGGACTTCAGTTCTCTTGAGAGTTTCCCTGACTTCTAGGTCTACCTCCTCTGGATCTGTACCAGAGTAGATACAGTCTGCACAAAGTATGGGGATGAAACTCACTCTCTCCTTCTTTTCCCCAATCCTTTCGTCTTGTCCTTCCTTAAATAGACTCACACAAAGCCCCTCACCTTGTTCTACAACAAAGAGGGGAACGAGCCCAGTTGCACAAACCCAGGAATGAACCTCCCAAGGTAAAGCAGCAAGCTGAGGAAAGGGTGGACCAGCAAAGGCACACACTAAGTCCTGCAAATGAATTTTCTTCTGCCTCTTTTGAGGGTTCAAAAGAGTCAAAATAGAGTGGTACTCAGGAAAAAAAATTAATTTGTTTAAGAACCTTTACATGCTCATAAAATAGCACTACCCAGTCAGTACTAAGCAATGTCAGGTAACGTCTTTTTAGTGAAAATGGTCAAACCCATTTCATCTTAATGGCCAACATAATCAACTGCGTACCCAATCTGATCACATTAGTGTTGGACCCAAGTCCCCTCAGACCCCCTTGGTGTGCCCATCCCCCAGCTTCAGAATTGTCTGCTCCGAGGTTGTCAGTTACAACTGTAACTGTCTGCAGGATGACCCTTCCATACTAGAGCTGCTCATTTCACCCCACTTGCTGAAGCTGGAAGCTCCTGGGGGTTTACAACAGCCATTTCCCCACCCAACCAACAGTCAATAGCCAGTCATCTGACATACGTCAAAGAGTATCAGTCAGCTTGGGTCTGTATTAGTAATGCTGAATGCAGATAACTACAAAGTCTTGTTCCTGAATCTGCACATCTAATCATCCTACAAAGTCTTGTTCCTGAATCTGCACATCTTGGGTATTTTAATAGAGATAGAGATGATAGATAGATAGATAGACAGACAGACAGACAGATAATCTTTGATGGTATCAAATATTTGTCCTCTAGGAGTAGATTTCATTCTTGGAAGCAGACACAAGACTAGTGAACAAGGCAATAGATTAAGCCAAGTAGCCCTGTCTGGGACTAAAAGGAGCATAATTTTAAAAAAAATTAAAGAGTTAGATAGATTGTCTTATGCAGCTGACAAATTAGCTCAGACAAACATTCCAAAAGAAGCATTCCCATCATTCTGGACAGTGACAGCACGGCCTGGCATTTGGATGTTTCGTTGCTGAGTGTTTGTTAAAATAGTCTGTCTCCTTACCTCCCAACCACAAGTTGTGTATGAGTCATGATGTTAACATGCCATTCTGAGAAAAAGTGGATTTGATGAAGTCTCTTGAAAGTTTTCTTCTGTCAAAAAAAAATAAAAAATGAAACTTCTTAGTCTTTGCTGCTTCTTGGTCAATAAGAACCATGTGGTTTCAAATCAGGAAGGAAATGCCAGTAGGTACAAAATAGTAGGGGAAAGATAAGAGATAAGAAGGAAAATAATCATCCTCTGAAAGAACAGCAGATGGAGAGAATAGAGTGCATGTTGGCAAGAAAGGTGGCAGAAGACAAGACGTGCTGGACAAAATCAGGAGTCTTGGGTTCAAATGTTAAGGTTCTGTCCCACTAATTTATTCAAGTCATTTAGCCTACCTGAGCCTAGTTTCCTCACTGTAGAGTGAGCATAATACTCTCAGGACTTTGAGAATCAATTGAGATAAGATATGTAAAAATATTTAGTGAGCTGTAAGCACCCAAAAATGTTAGATATTTTTCATGATTACAATAAACAAAAATTAGCAATGCTTGAGGGTTTGTGGCTGTCCCTGCCCCCATGTCCACACCACCACCTGCCTGACAGAATTCCTCCTTCTGCTGTTCCCCTTCTCACGCCCTGCCCTAACATCTCGGCAGCACCCTCTAAGGAGTCCATCTTCCCCAAGTGGTTCTTCGGGCTCTTTTGAGGTAGAATTGAGAGAATAGGGGGCAGACAAGAGAAACAAGAAGAAAACAAAACTGGCTAAAGACAATTTACATATCAAAGTGCTAAGGGAGAGAGAGGTGGGGGGAGGGGAGGAGAAGTGGTGGTGCCTGTTGGAGAGAGAGGAATTTTTAAGTGAGTTGAGGAAGGAGGCACTGGAGTGATTCCAGAGTGTGAGAGTTGATTGAAGAGAGTTGCTGTAGACTTGTATTTAGATCCTATTACAGATTTCCAAAATTCAAATAGAGAAGAGAATTCCTTTTTAATTACTTTTGGCTTTGAAAATATGATTCCTGAATAAGATGTGGCTTCCACACTGAGCCATATGGGACACCGATTTTATAAGGATTATACACTCTAGCTGGTTAGACTGAAGAGCTTGAACTTATCAAGGTATAAACCTGAAGTTATTTTATTTCTCTAGTAACTATTACTGTATTCTGCCAAATCACCCAATTTTTCTATAGCTAGTGGATATCGTTTATGATACCGCGGCCAGATTCCATAACTTTTCAGTCACTTTCATTTATAAGACAGTCTCATTTGGGTTTCTAAGAGGTAGTCCTTACTATTTAAGAACTTGTATTCAATTCCAAGTCCCCCTATGCCCTGGGCAGTAGCACTGTGGTTATGGTGGCCTGTAGGAAATACAATCTACTCTCTCCTTCCCATACTTCCTTTGTCCCTATGCTTATTTTTCTTGTGTTCCCACAGGAGGGAGGAAAAGAAAGGATTATTTCCTAGTGTGACTTCCCTGGTAAATTGGCTATGTTCTTGGTCGACCAAAAGCACTGCTCTCTTACGTGCACACCCCCTATCTGGGGCTGTTCCTAGGTTAGGTACCTGATCTATCTCATGGTCTGCAAATCTTCAGTGAGGCGGTTAGAGGTCTTCACCAGCCCCATCAAGGAGGAAATCCACCCTATCATTGCTCCTGCTTTCACGGTTCCTTAAAAAATGCAACTGTATATACCACTGAGTCCCAGCAGGTGCTCTCTAATGCATGAGTCTCCTGATCCCACACTGCAGAGGTCTCCAAAAATCCGTCAGTCCCTAATCTCACCCATATTCCAAATTTCCAATTCTAGAGCCTATATGCATGACGATCCATCTTTAGTATCATTGAGGAATTGGAAAATCAAGGAGGCAACTTGTTCTTTCCATGTCTTGCGAGAACCGTCATCTCATCTCTCCCCTGTGCTTTTCCCCCACTCAGATGATACTGGGGCAGATCAGCAGGCCCAGTGACTCAGCAGATACCCAATCCAGGAACAAGATGCTAAGTTACCTCTCCTTCAGTTTCTGAAAAGAAGATGAGGTAAGTACTGCCCACAAAGGAAGGTAGATGAGCTAGCCTCTTCAGCAAAGTGTGGTAGATAGCATGGACTCCGAAGCAAGACTCTCTGGGTTTCAGCTCTATCTTTATCATTTACTAGGTGGTTGTCTGGTTATTTATCTATTTTCTATCAGCAATGAATCCATCCTTCCCTATGGTGTACCATGATATTGGGGCTAGTAGTCTATAAACTACATTTCCAGATTCCCTTGCCAGATGGTCTTACTATTCTACAGATTGGAGGAAAAGAGGAAGAGAGACTTAACTCTTCTGCTTCCAGCTCCAAACTATATCACTTGACAGGAGGGGACCCTATTGGCTCCAACCTCCTAATTCTTTTGGCACTCATGGGATTAGCTTTACCACACCCTCTCATCAGTACTGGTAGCAGCCATGCTAGTAGGAGCCATCCCACCTTCACAATTTGAGTACCAACTGGCCTTGCTCCTTTAGCTGACTACCAACCAAGCCTTCTCACCTATATGATTAGCTGTGCTCCACTAGAGCTCAGAATATCAACCAGCTATGCTTCCCACAAAGGTCTGAGCACCAGACCCTCAAAACTCTCTTCCAAGACTTAACCATCTGCCCTACAGAATCTCCTCCACCAAGCACTCAGCTTCTGGTAACACTTCCTCTTCCTTCTCCAGTAATGTCTGAATCCCACTCCCAGAGATTCCACATTAATTGGTCTTGGGTATGGCCAGGATCAGGATTTTTAAACACACTATTATGCTTCCAAGGTCAAGAACCATTTCAATAAGGAATTTCATAAATAATAAAAAAAGTTTTATGCAGATCATACTAGTTCTCTGAGACCATCAGCACATTTTCAAAAATGCTGTCCACAGGTAAGGTGGAAGCAAGAATGGTTGTGTAATTAATCCTTAAAGTCAGAAGGTAGTTATTGAAATTCCACAAGCCCAGCACTAAGTTGTGTACTATTCAGGACACAAAGATATGAAAGACATGGTCCCTGATCATCGGATAATTTAGTTAAAGAAGTCAAGGTCAGTACTCATGAAAAAAGTTAAAGAACTGCACAGAGACATAAAGAGATAATTGGCATAAAAACACAAAATTCAACCCTTTTCTCTCCTTCATGCCTCACCAAAATTGGGGAACACACTTACCACCACTTACAGATTTCAAATTAGACTGCAGATGCTCTACATCAGAATCACCAGGGTCATTTTTATTTTAAGATTCTCAAGGTCCACTTCCCTGTCTCTGTGTCAGAGGGGCCTAGAAATTGGCATTTTATCTCCCCAACTGATTTTTCAACTCTCCAAGTATCTCTGAGAGAGATGGTTTCCAACCATACATAGAAAAATATTCGTTAGAGATTACTCTACCCCATTTTTCTTCAACAACCTGTGCCATCTGGGATCCAAGCATCAGGCCTCCCACCCCGTTGCCCCCTCTCCTTGCCTATGCTCTTGAGCTCCTTGTTACAAATTATTTTTAGTCTCAAAATGTTCCCTTCAAGACAACCAAGAACATTAAACTGATCCTGGCTTAATCTCTGTCCTCACCTAATTATTGCTGACCTTGTATTGTACCAAGCCCATCAGCTCCTGAGGCCTTCCCAAACGTCTCTCACCTGCCTAAACCCAGCCTAGCCTCATGCTTAGTCTTACCTCTCAAGTTCACAGCAAGTCTCTCTCATGACATATGAGCTAACATAATCTGAGCTGCCCTTTCTGGAAAGTGGGGCTTACTCTGCACCAAAACCTATATGCCTTAGATTTATCAACTGAGATCTTTGAGCTAACCAGCTAAAGGCAGGAAAGCATATTCAATTATAGAAATTATCAAATTATGCCTCCTCCCCATTGGGGAGAAAAATAGAAAGAGCTAATGGGCTTTGTGCAGTTCTGAATAATAACGCTACAAGTGTGATACTTTATGCTTCAAAAAACTTTTCACATGTTCTACCACTGTTGATCTCTTCAACAATTTTGTAATGGAGGTTGTGTTCTTACTTTCATCCCCACTTTGTGATTGAGAAAATTTAGGCCCTAAGACTAGTTTTGAAAGATTTGCAATCTTTCAGAAGGCTCTTAGGTCATCAACTAATATTCATTAGGGTCCAGACAGACCCACAGCAGGAA
>NW_006432447.1:11743391-11760068 GCF_000325575.1 Pteropus alecto | reverse complement strand
AGCATTGCGATGCATTTTACACATATTATCCTTCTCCTCTCCCCAGCTCATTCCTCTCCAGCCACACTGGCTTCTCTGCTGTTCCTCCAACATTCCAGGTACCTCCTGCCTCGGGACTGTTACCCTAGTTAGTCTGCCTGGGATGAGCCCCCTCCAGCTACCGCATGGCTAGCTAGCTCCCTTTCTTACTTCGGGCCTTTAGTCAAAATTCCCTTTCTTTGGGAAGCCTTCCATGACCAACCTTCTTACAATTCTAACTCTCCAACACCAACCCCTACCCCTTCCCTGCTATTTTTTTCTCCACAACACATATCGTCATTTGACACAATATTTATGTTCTTTATTGTCTATTTCTGCGACAATAGCATGTAAATTTTATGAACAGATTCTTATCTGTTTTGTTCACTGCACAGACTAGTCAAATCAATAAACAATTGTTGAATGAATAAATTATATCATCTAAGCCCTCAGCATCCCTGCAAGATAAATATTATTAATTCTAGTTTAGAGATAAGAAAACTAAGACGAGAGTTTAAGCAAATTACCTAAATCTAGAGTTACCAGATTTAGCAAAACAAAGTAAAAGATGCCCAGTTAAACTTGACTATCAGATAACCAACAAATAAAGATTTTTTAAAATATACGTATGTCCCATGTAATATTTGGGACATAATTTATATTTTAAAACTCTGAAATTCAAATTTAGCTGAGCATCTTTAACTGAGTATTTTATCTGGCAGCCCTTCTGAAATCACACTGTAAGTAAGACACAGAGATGCTAATCTAACTCAGGCTTCTCTGACCCCAAAGTCCTGCCCCCCTCTCTCATTCTTAAAAAAGAGATCCAGAGAAGACAGGCCTATCCATCCTCACAAAGACCACAGATGAAGAAAGCACTCTGGCAGGCCTTGCCAAAAGTTTCAGGCACAGTCTCTGATACAGCTGTACTTACTCATCAGAGGGGGGAAAACAGCCCACTTACTTCATTCTCCTGGGCTGTCAGTCTTATAGCTTTCATAAACATTAAATTAATTTAAAAATCTAGAGCCTCTCAATGGAATTACAGTCCTCTAATTCAGTTGCCTGTTACTTATTCTGTATTAATAATCCCACTCTATGACCGGCCATTGGATATAGAGGAGTTGATCTCATAAAATTTTAAAGTAAACCTGTTTCATTCCCAGGAGGGCCCAGTGTGACAGAACATATTACTGAAGATTGACAAGAAAATATTTGGGTAGCCCAGACATTCTCTGGAGCAGCATAAGATATTTAAATGATTTACTGCGAGTGAGGTGGTACTTCTAAGAAAAGAATGGCTCGCATAAAGAAACTTTTTTCTGTGGATAAGACATCCCTCCACTGATCATGGAGGGAAACAAACCAAATCTAATGGCGTTTAGCTTCATCATCTCTCATTTAGATTTTCATTAGCAAATATTTTTCCTCGCCATTACCAGATATCATCACTTCCTAACTGTGAAGCTTATTATAAACCTGAGGCATTTGAAATCTTAGCAAGAGCAAAGTTTAGATCTCATGATCTTTTGAAGAACTTTATGGTTGCAGAGTTTTTCTGGGTCTTTCCTGTGTGGAGTTGCTCTAACCAGTGTGCTTAATAAATCACAAAACTGCACAGACCCAACTGAGCTGGGACTGATACACAGAGAACCTTGAGAAGACATTCCGCACATCAAGCAGAGGGTGGAGTCACCCGTAAGGCATCTCCTGTAGAATTAATTAATCACATCATGCTCTTTTTATGAGCCCAAGATTTTGTTCCACAGATGCTAGTTTACTGTGAAGACATTTAAGTTATTCCTCATGGTAAAATACAAAGTTAGAACCTCTCATGAACTATATTTTATTAATTTTCAGAACATTCCTGTGGTATATAAAAAATGTAGTAGTTCTCATTGTTTTCTTATCACACCCTTCCTCAACTTCTAAAAGTATGCATGTATACACACACACACACACACACACACACACACACACACACTCACCATACACGGTTGTACACAAAACCCAGTCCGGCCAATCTAAGCTCTCATCCTACCCATCCCCTTCTCAGAGTGATTGTTCAGGGATGAGCATGTGACCAGAGATGGACCAATCAGGGCCTTTCCTTGAGATTATCTAATTGGCACTAGCAAAGAAGGCCTCTTGCCTCTTAGGTGTCAGAGCTAGAAGAATATAAACCTCAGGCTAAGGGTAATTATAATTTCTTGCCATGTGAAAACAACTGTCTGCCATAGGAAAGAATGAAACAGAGAAAAGGCAAGCTGGGCAGAAAGAGAGTCCCAGCAGAACTGAGCCCCCTGGGTCTAGTGCCAGGCTCCAAAGTTGCCCGTTTCCTCCTTAAGCTCTGGCTCTGTGAGCTGACGCAGAATCTTTTCAAGAAAGCCTTTTTTCTTTTAACTTAAGCTAATTTGAGCTGAATTTCTCTCACTCGCAACCAAAAGAACCTAGATTTATACATAGGAAAAAAAATACTATACCCATTTTATAAAAATAAATTAAAGCACCACAGGTATGTGACTTGACCTGAACTGTAAATAGAACATTATACTTTGAAATTGCTGCTATCCATCTGAAAACTAATACTTAAAGTACACTTCTCCTATAGCAGTGACTTCCAGTCTTTTACATTTCACCATAAAAAATACCTTTTACACTATGGCCCAGTATGTACATAAATGGGTGTAGGAAACAAAAATTCACATAATTCTCACCCTTATTAAGTGTGATGCACTCTTTTATTCTCTATTCTATTTCATTTTTTCAAATTTTGTTTGTGACCCACTAAATTGATTTTACCTTCCACTAAGCTGATTTCATAACCCACTAGTGGGTCTAAAATTGTAACTGCTTAAAAAAATTATACTATAGCCTGTTTCACAATATATTGCTAATTAAATAATCCTTCTCCCCACTATAAATTTCCCTTAGGTGAAACTCTAGGATATGTAGATTTATTTGTGTATTCATTTTAGCTTGAGCATATGTAAATTCCAAGTCATTCCTACTAGGAATGATTAGAAAAAGAGAATATTGGGGGATGGAAGGAGAAAGAGGGAAGGTAGTAGAACCCAAGAGCAGGATTTTGCTATCAAGCCACCAGAGATATCAAGGGAGCAAGTTTATGTAATGCCAACCTGGCCTTAAGTCACCTCCTATGCCTATCCATCTCATCAAGTTATGATGTCCAAATCAAAGTTCTTGGTTTCCCTCCTCCTTCTTCTCCAGTCTTCTGGCCTCATTATGGCACCTCCATTGAGCAGAATGCTCAGGTCAAAGGACTTTTCTCCAAACAAAGCTAATGGCTTCAAAATTATATCCCAAATTTAACCAGCACATCCACTGAGAGCACTCAAGTTGGACCACCATCAGCTTTCGCTTAGACTTCTACTATAGCCTATCAATACTCACCCCAAATCCACTCATTCCCCCATAATCCAGTCTCCATAGAGCTGCCAGAGTAATCTTTTAAAAATCTGAACCAGATCATATCACTCCTGCTTAAATTCCTCCAAAGTCTTCCCCTTCACATTTAGAACAAAATCTAACCATCTTTCCATGGCTCCTTCTTACATCTCCAAACTCATCTTCCTCAGTTCTTCATCTCATCCGACCATCTTTCTACTTCTTGAATACACCACAGGCACACCCACCTCAGGACTTTTATACTTCCCTTTCCTTTCAGCGACTAAAGATCTTCTCACTTACCTTAGGTCTCTGCTCAAATTTCATGTCCTCAAAGAAGCCCTCCTGAGTACCTCACCCAAAGTAGCCCTGCCACCTAGTCTTCTCTATTTCTTGCTCCTGTTTTATTTTCCTTCATTGAAATTACCATTACCTTAAATTATCTTATGTGTTTGTTTGAGGTCTAGCTCCCTCACTAGAATGTAACTTCCATGAAGGCAGATGTTAACTGCTAACTGCCTAAACAGACCATCAAAATTGGCTGTTGATCAAGCAAAGCCAAGTTTCTTGTTTACTGCAGCAAAGGAATTGAATGCCTTGACCAAGTGTGTTAGTTGCATCTCAGAAAGGAGAGATGAAGGGCAGGGTATTATAAAGTTTGGGGGTTCAGTTTAAGACAAGTACTTCAGTGCAAGTATCACTATCCTGATTGGAACTGAGTAAAATTTGTAAAAGAATAATTTAGAATTGGTGGACTCAGTGGACAAGGATTTTGAAGAGAATCTTGAAGAGTAAATAGTCATTTAATAACCTAGTCAAGTATTATTCTGAGAAAGAGTTTTTGATGAGACCTAGTGTACTAGCCTATTTGATGAGACCTAGTGTACTAGCCTATTTTTCTGTGAAAAATGAATTTTCACAAGTTCCTGAAATAATAAATTTATTCTCAAATTCATCTTTCTGGACAAAAATTTTCTAGAATAGTAAAATGTTAATGCAGTTTTAGGTCTTAATCCAATTAAGCTGTAGCTATATATAGTTTTATATATAGGGATCTTGTTTATCTGAGTTAATAACATAAAGTATTTAGAACCATGCCTGGCATACAGTAGGCACTCAATAAATGTTTATTGTTGTTACATATTGTGCACCATCAGGTGCACAATAAATGTCAGGTGCACAATAAATGTTTGTTAAATTAGTTAATCAATTATTATGGCTGGAAAGACAGAAGACAGAGCTAAATTCAACATGAGAGGTAAAAGACCTCAGTGACAGTATCCTGTGATATCATTATGGATTCTGACATGGAGTGATTATGGGTGGGGATATTGGGAGTAAGGGCAGAGCAATTCTTTTCTGCCATAGTGAGCTGAGTGAATTAAATGAAGACTCCTTAATACTGTCTCCACATCAACCATCCTTGTGCCATGTACCATGGTGGGACTTCATGGTGAAATCAAAACATAAAAAGGCAAAATTGTTGAACTCTCAGATGGAAGATGAGACACAGGATGACTGGGTCCTTCAATGCATTGACAACAAAGCAAACAACTTTCTATATGTCTCACTGAAATTGCGGGAAGAGATTCAGAACATTTTCTGTTGAGCAAGGATGGTGAATGAAAATCGATTTGGCACCTATAATGTAAGATCTTTAAAATGTTATATATAATGTCAAAGTATAATTTTTATAGTTGAAGACAAAACTCTCATACAAATATAAAATGAACACCTGTCAAAGATTTATTAACTCATTAATGAGAAAGGTGGTAAGAAGATAAGTCTATTAAGTCTAGTTCAGAGAGCACTTTGAACAACAGAGTATTTACAGGCATTTTAAAAGAAATGTGAGAATGACTATTATGTTAGATACAAAACGATTAATGTTCTGCAGGACAATAAAAACATAACCTTTGGGGTTATCTTGGCTACCAGACAGAAGTTATTTGCATCTCTGCCATACAAGATTTACAAGTTAACATGTAACTTCAAAGAGTTTGAGCCCTTAAGTATTAGTAAATAGCAAAGTCAAGCAAAGGTACATACCCAGGGTAATTAATTATCTTCAGATGGCCTTGTTAGATGATGCTACTACATAACACTGAAAAGAAATATTTTATTTCCAAGCTCTGAAGAATTTTTCATAACAATAGTCTGTTTACTTTGTATGTTCTCTTATTTATTTTCATGAGTTTAATTTCCATAGATTCCATAAATTTCCATAGCTTACACAGATTCTCTCTATCCTGATCCCCAACTCTATAGTTCCCATAAGGTCACATATTTTCAACCATAAACTCTACCATGAGAAAGAAACTTTTTTATTCATTTGTTTTGGAGTGGGGAATGTTAAGCTCATGACTGAAAAGGGATTATTGTACTTTGTGTTTGTCTCCTTCAGAATACAGGCTCCTCAAGGCTAAGACCTGGTCAGTTCAGAAACTTCAGCATTTACCTCAGCTACACATTTCTGCTGTCCAGTGATGCCTGGTACATGCTGGGAACACACTCAATAATGATGAATAGATAAATGAATGAATGTAATTAGAGGAAAAAAAAACCTGTTATACTTAATCAGGGAAAATTTATGAAGTTATATAACAGTTTAACATGCAGGTCCAGTCCACAACAGTTTTACACAGCAAAGGTACAGCTCACCTGACAGAGCTTCAGAGTTGCAGGAGGACACCTGTTCTTTCAGGACAAGCAAAAATAAGCCTTTAAGGAAAAAGATTTGGGGTAAGGCAAAATTGTTCCAGTCAGCATTTAGCCCAGAAGATACTCTTTTTTTCTACCAAAGACAACTGAGATCTATAAAATCACAACCATCACACTTAGGAATGGGTCCTCAAGGAGAGTTGCTTTGTAGAACTGATCTTCCTGGTTTCTGGGTTTTTTTCTGCCATGAAAAAATTTGTCCAATAACTGTAAAGAACAGAAATTATGATAGAATCCACGTGTTTGTTATATTTTTCCTAGGTTTCATTTAAGAATTTGAAGTGGCTTAAAATTTTAAAAAATATATTTTAAAGGTATTTTTTTTTTTAGAGGAAAACATGTCATAAAGTAAGGAAGATAGATACTTGTTCCAGAAATCTAGCCCTGAGCATCCTGGTAGCCAAAGCAAGAAACAAAATTTACAACCTGCACAATATTGTTTTCTAGTAAGGAAAAATACAGAAAAGAGAAACTTTTCACTAGCACTGAATTATAAAAATAAGTTATTTTAAAAACCTTGTGTAGGGACACTTGATATTATGTTCAAAATCTTCAACAGAAGTTTTACGAAAGTTGAATTTATGATCTATATATTTCTATGTTTCTAATATTACTTCTTACTAAAAACTACATCCACATTTTATCACATATAAGCAATATATCCAGAGATGTAGTATTTGGTTGTTCTCACCAGCTACAGAGGTATAACTTAGAGAATTTAGTAATATATTTTAGAAATGAAGTTAAAAAATCTTTTGGTTTAACCACTTCAGATATCAATTATTTGATCTGCACTTTGACCAAAGCTACATAGCAGCCAATTCAAGACTGATGGAAATATTTAAAGGGCAGAGATACATCTCACTAATCTTTGTATTCTTTGTGCCCAACACGATACCTGGCACATAATAGGTACTCAATAAATACTTGACAAACAGCACTAGTGAGTGTTGAACAGCGCTTTGTAATGGAGAGTAGCCAGAGGGCCACAAACTAGCACAGACGGCCTTGAAGAAAAGCACGCGCATTCGGATGTAGGCAGGAGGAGTATCTAGTATCTCTCTTCAAGACTCATTACAGTTATGCAGTGAATACTTTTAGTAATATATGTGAGTTAACTGGTCAAAACCTATATATAACTTATTTCTTAATAGGGGTTTAGTCCTCATCAACAAATCCTTTGCTGTTTTCTAAGAAAGTAGTAAAAGGACTTTTATTAAACTGTACTTGGGAGTCCAATGGATGCTCGTACAGTGTTCTGGCACCCTAATTAGTGGAACGTGCAATGAGGGCTTACAGCATTGGGGTTCTCGTGCAGGTGACCATGATAAAACCAACATTGAGGGGATTTCAGTGACCCATTTCAAAAAATTATCTTCCAGACCATCAAAACTGCCATCCCAGGGGCCTCCTGTGCCTTCTCTAGTCCAATCATCCTGACAGATTTTACGAAAATATCACTTTGATCATGTTGTCCTTCTCCTCAAAAACAGTCCATGTTGGGGGAAATAAACAAACAAAATTAGGGAGTTGGAAACTGGAAGGCAAGGAGGACGTCTTTCAGGGCCATCACGCCATTATGCTCACACCCAAATTAAACATCCAAGTCAGCTTCTGGACCCCAGATTAGAGCACAGGCCAAGCCCTTTGGGACAGGAAATAGCGATTTTGAAAAACCCGGTCCACTGTGCATCCTACTTCTCTATCTACTTCTCAAACATTGTAGTGGGGCAGAAAAGGCAGGGTCTTCCTGGGAGTGTTATCAGCTTGATGAACACAACAATGACATAAATGCTATCCATTTGTAGAGCAGCAATTCATGGTTTCATATATAATCACTTCTTGATTCTCATGGCAATCTGTCCCATAGATCCTCAAGCAGTAATCTAAAGCAGTGCTTCTCAAACTTAAGGGGATGAAACTCTTTATTTTTGTTTCCCATCCATCGCAGACCAATACTTTTGTAAAATAATAAATTGTTTCTTTATTTCATCTTTATAATAGAGATGTACAAAAGATAAACCCACATTTTTATTACAATCAACAGACATAAAAATACGCTCAAATTGCTTTAAAAGTTTCTGATTCACTGTCAAAATCTGGACTTGTCATATACCAGTAATGTTTGAGGGCTGGCACAGGTCAGGAGACAAGACTGAATATCACTTTGTCTAAAAAGTATGCTAGAAAACCCCTTAGGACACCAGATAAACTCCCTTCCTTTTTCTCTCTGGGCACTCTGTTTGAGAAAAAGTCATACCTAAGGAAAAAATTGCCTAATGACTTATTTTGTTAAAAGAGGAATAAGAATATATCAATAAATCACATAAGTTTTATGACAGTAATACAGTTTGTATATCCAGTGAGTTTCAATGACCTATATCTATCACTACACTATCAAGGAAAGGTCAGTCCTTGGGATACAGGTATTTAAGTCTCTAGGGATATATTAAAAGTTAATTCATATTATCATAGTGACCATCACAGAGAGCATGAACATCATAGAGAGTGGCACATGCTTAGGTCCAAGGTAATTCCCAAAACAAAAGCATCTATCCATTCCAAACAGAACTCTCATCTTCTAGTTCCCCCTTTTCTTTTGAGTCTGAGACAATGGCCATTTCAAGGTTCACACCATAAGCTGAAAAGATTTTATGCTCCCATCCGTGCTGAAGTTCATCCAAACTGTTCGGCATATTTTATTTTCCTTCAGCAGGTAGAAGAGCCAGGGCATGCATTCTAACCCGCTGGTTTCTTCTAATGCATCTGAATAATTCTCCTCCATTTGCCAAACTGTTTTCTTCTTGGACTTCATATTTCCTCCCTGGAATTAGGTGTGGCCATGGAACTGAGTTCTGGATGATGGAATGTGGGTAGAAGAGGTGTGTCTCACCTCCTGGCCTGCCCCATAAAACCTCCCATGCCTAGTCTTTCATCCTCATTCCCCATCTCCAGCAACCTTGGAAGCCACACACTGAAGGTGAAGGAGCCTGAGTCCCAGGAACATTCACACTAGACACTAAGTGAGAGTGAATCGAATATGGGCTAATGCCACTGGGATTTGGGGTTTGTCTATTATAGCAGGCAATGTTACATTAATTAATATACTTCATAATCAAAAATATTACTATTTTTTCCATCATCATGAAAGGTTGGCTGATAAATTAGAACTTGTTTATACATCAGTTGTTGTCATGATCCATTCTATGGGCCTGCTCTGTAAGTATTCACACATTCAAAATTATTAATTGAGCACCTATTACGTATCTTCATTTATTTTATTTAAGGATCCCTTAAAATGAGACCCAGGGGGAACAAGCCTCACTTCAAATTTGCTTCTAAAGTGAATAGGTTTAGAGCTATAATTATAAAGCAGAATGCACCTGTAGTCTCTTTAATGCCCACCCCCCCCCACCGTGCTCTCTACCCAACCCACCTCCACTCGTGCATTCCTATGTGCCAAAGCAGAGACAGAGCTTCAAGCTGTGTGATTTTAAAGAAAGAAAACAGAAAGTTCCCTAGGAGGTTTCCTTGCCCATCATGAATTCAGATCCTTGATTTCCCAGGAACTTCAATCTGTGAAGCTATCATTTCCACTGTGCTGGTGACAACAGAAATACGAGGAGGGAGAATGACATGCCCTTGTAAAATGAGATATTTAGATACTTTTTCGTGTTATTGCCTCTTCTGGGCCCTCAAGTGACTCTCACTAAATGCCAGGATTACTTGTTAAGGCTTTTTAAAGTCTGATTTTGCTCATTAGTGTGTCACAGCCATGAGACAGAGCTTAGGGGAGGGGCAAAAAGGCCCAAAGGTTTATAATATATCTGAATATGACATTCCAATTTATACAATTAAATGGAATTTACCCGTGCATCTTATTACTCCAGAATCAACTCCCGAATAGGCATGTTCTACCTCTATCATGTTTCATCATGCATTTGCCTCTGAGTTAGATGGTTTACAGTCTTTCCAGAAAGTTTAACTATTTCTCATGAATCTTCTCACACAGCTGAGCAGCTCCCTCACACACCATCAGATTTGTTTACTTGAAATGGAAAGTTGGGATTTCTAAATCTATTTTTATTTTATTTTTTTTTGTAAGTAAAAAATTAAGATTAGATGAATATAACCCAGTATATTTTATTCTTTCCTGCTCCTCGCATCCAACCTGCAGTCCCATTCTTCCAAGGAAAGATTCTTTTATTGTCCCATTGTCCCACCCATACTATTCCCTTCTTCACTGTTCGTAAAAACACTGCTGGGAAATTAAAACAAGAAATGCTATTTTCCAAAGAAACTGAAGCATATCTGAGTGTAAGCAAATGACGTTGTTTTAAATGATACTAGAAACTTAGAACCGAGCACAGTGTTTTGCAGACACGGCATAAATGGTTAAGTCTGATGATGGAGATGATGGAGATACCCACTGACCTACCAGAAAAAAAAAAAAAAAATCAGAAGGAAAACCTTTAGTGTGCAGACTACAGATCCAGCTCAGGGACCAATGCTCGCTCTGAACATGGATTTCAGGAAACTTCAAATCACCCTCCATCTGCAGAATTTAAGCCCCCAAGGCCAGGACCATCTATTTTTCACATTTGATTTGGGCTGGGACCTGGGGCTCAGATCAGGTATCATTCCCCTTTCTCTTCGCTACCCTCCCCTGTGCCTCAGTAACTCTGTAATTTCTCCTATTAATATCTCATCAACATCAGACAGGTGCTTCCTGTATGGAGGTTCTTCATTAACAAGTTGTCAGTGGGACAAAGAGTCAGATCCCCACTGCTGAAGGAAACTGGCATGGAACCCAGCAGGAGAAGGCCGGAGAGTACCCTGCACAATGATTACACTTTCCATCGGGTCTACGCTTTCCTATCAAACTTAAAATTTGGACTCACCTATCTGACTTCCGAAAACTTTCCTGAAACTTCCTCCTTAAGCAAACATTTGTTTTGAAATTAAATCTATTTTTACACTCGATGGAATATCTGAATCAGCAGTTTTTAAATACTCAATATATCTTTAAATGCCAACAGACGACAAGTATAGCAGGTGTTTAATTGTGGTTTAAAGATCCACATTGTTCACATTTTACAATCACAATTAAAATTAAGCAATAACACCAAAGGAGTTCCGGTATACAGCAATAATACTTACCCGTATAGTGAAATTGATAAGGATCCAGATATAATGATGCCCATTGTAGTAACCCTGTGGTGACTGATTGCTATTCTGCTGTTAGCAAACAACCAAGAAATACTTTATTTTTTCAGAATTATCAATTTGTTTCTAGGGTATGTGAACAATGGAAACCTTAAGGGAGAATGCAATAGTTAGTGAGGTATTAAAACAGTTATATAACTAATAAAAACACTAAATCAACTCAGATATGCAGCAGTGTGTCATTTCCATTTTAATAAAAAAGTACATTATTCTCTTCCCGAAATTACAAAATTTTATTTTTTTTTTTACTCCGTGCCAACATATTTGGAAAGTAAGAAAGTCATAAATCTATGGTTTCTGGAATTGTCATTTATGTGATTCTCTAGTCCTTAAAAAAGATCGAATAAAAACAGGCATTTTCATAAAACGATCGATTTGAAAAATTATTTGCATTCGTTGCTTGCAATTTTTTTTCTTTGGGAGGTTGGGAGGGGGAGCACAGGGACTTACAAATAAAACACATTTGATTTTCATAGCATCCCTGTATGCTGAGCATTAAGATCTCTGGATATGCCTGCTCGAAACAGGCAGTGTGTGGAGACGCTTTACTGAGGGACGCATTCACATCTTTTGCTGTGCAGCCTGCATGGCAACAAAGGCCCAGGCGGAGGGTCAGACTCCTGCTCAATTAAATCCAGGCACTGGCCAGATGGGATACAGTTAGGAAACTGAGCCAGAAGGCTGCAGCAGCCTCTCGTATTTGAGGGCCTGAGGTGCCTTGGAATGTGTGGTTCCAAATCTGAGTAGAGCTGGCCAGATTTTACATCATGAAATTTAGAAGCCCACATTTTTCTTCTCTGCAAAGACAGAGGTGGGCTTATCAACAGGGGTCACGAGCTGCTTTCTGAGCACCCTTGAAAATCCTCATGAGTTTACTGCCTGGATTGCTAGTGAAAGCCCTCCCACGGGAAGAGCCAAAAGCAGCTCTTCAAAGACCTAGATGGAGAAACTTAGAACTGCAAGATCATTTGAGAAGACCTGAAGAAAAGCAAGAGGAGAAAGGTCACAACCAGAAACTGAACTCAGCCAGGGCACTTCCACCAAAGAACCCAGAAGTGGTCTCTGCCCTGCCTGCATGGTGGTATCCCACGGGGAGCTTTTAAATTTCCACATGTATTGATGCTCCACTCCAGACCAGTTAAAACCAAATCTCTGGGGACAGGGCTCAAGTGACTCTGACACAGGAATTCAAATCGCCAAGGAACTCGGGGGTGGATCTCTTTATGCTAAATATTTGGCATATTTTGTAATTTGATTCAATAAAGCATTTTTGTTTTATTAATGAATTATGTAGGCTTCTTTTCCCCAAATATTCAAGTAAAATCAATAAACCAGGAGGATGTGCCTTATCCCCCTATGACTTACCCTATACCTGAGTGTTATGAACACCAGGAAAGCAAGGATCTAACTCACTGCATAAATGAAGAAACTGAGGCTCAGAGAGGTAAAGTCCTTTGGGATTTCTGACAATACTCTACCATCTGCTCCTTTGTACCATATGTAAAGGGCAACTTAGTGATGAAATACTCTGGATTCCATTCAAGAGAACATAAGGAAATATGAAATGGCTGGAAAGTCTGATAAGAGAACACCGTAACAATGGCAGTTACAATTTACTGAGCCCTTGCTAAATATCAGAAATTTGCATATTCATGCATTCATTCAACTAATTTTACTGAATATTATTATAGGAAAAGCACTGATCTAGCCACCTGGGGCTATAACGGATATTAACATGAATCGTGATCTCTGCTTTCTTAGAAGTTCAGCTACTGGAAGAGACCAATATTAACCAAAAATCACATTAATAAGGAAATTATTAGGCCTGTGATAAATGCTCTGAAAGGAATATGGCTCCATGAGAGCAAAGAAATCTTGATGATCTGTATAAGAGATTCAGGAAAAGAAGGGAAGCCTAAGCTGACAGCATGAAAGATAGGTAAGTAGGAGTTTGCCAAATGGTGGAAGGTGATAGACTGAGGAAAGAGCATCCTTCACAGAGAGAACAGCATGGGCACAAGTCCTGTGGTGAGAGAAGGCAAAGCACTTTGGAAGACTTGAGAAAGAGCCAGAATGGCTGGAACAGAGAGAGCGCATGGAACAGAAGCAGACCTGAAAAGCAGGCAAAGATCAGGTTTTTCTTAGATCTAACCTTTATAATGGAGACTAATTTGGTTCCCATTTTACAGAGGAGAAAACCAAGGCCCAGAGTTTAAATAATATAATCCAAGGTCACATCACTAGTAAGTGGCTGAGTGGAAATTAAGCAAATCTCCTTCCCTGGATTAATCCCCTTTTATGCCCTGCCACTCATTCATGCTCAGAGTGAACAAAGGATTTCTAGAGATTGTCTATTACACCCATGTGGGTTACATGTCCCATCTGCATGGCATCATTAAGTACCATGCTCAGGGGCTTAGACTGCAGAGACTTCTAGTGCTGAATGGGGTGCAAGGGGCGCTCATTGAAACAAGACATGATTGGGCTTCTGAATGACCCAGAGTCAAAGAGGAGAGAAACAAGGAGAGAGGTGCTGTAGAACAGCTAAGGCAGCCAGTGTACAAAATCTATATGGAATTTTCATATTCTTACAAAATAACTGTTTTTTCTTATCATTATGCTGCTTTTAGCTGCACCTAACAGAAAACTCAACTTTAAATGGTTTAAGCAATGAGGATATTTTATTATTTCGCATAATGCAAATTCCAAAAGAGGATAGCTCCAGAGTTGGCTTATTCTGAGGCTCAGTGAAACCATCAAGGACTAATTATTTTCTGTTCTACTGTTCTTAGCTTGTTCGTTTTGTCCCTCAATGAGCCTCCATCATGGTCACAAGCAGGTTGCCACAATTTAGGTTTCACCTGTAGACAGGACGACAACCAGCCAGAGGAGAAGAGGCTGTTTCTGCCTTGTGTCTTCTTTTACAGAGCAAGGAAACATTTTCCCAAGTGTCTCTGCACCAGCAGACTTTTCCTCAGATCCCAGCGGCCAGAACTGGGTCATATGCCCATCTCATACCATTAATTGTCTTGGGCAATAAGGAGACTACAAGTGGCTTAGACTATCAGGATTTATCCCTCACCCCAACTGGGGACTGAGTCACCTGAAAGGCAATTAGATGAACAAAATTGGAGTTCTATCAACAAAGAGGTGAATGACTTATCTGAGATAAGTAACCAACAGCATTATCTCTCCTCCGCTTGACTTGCTCAGAAAATGTCCCACCTTGTAGGCGGGAATTGAGTGACATCGTTGATAGTGTTGCCGATCAGTTCGAATGGTATAAATAAAGCAATAAATGATGGGTACGAGGAATACAGTCTAACTCTGCACCCTGAATCTCTTCATGCTGGGAGAAACAGCTTGACCAAATCCTAAGCAGGCCTCAACTGTGGAAACTGTGAAGCACCTTTCCTGGGGCTCAGTGACAAATGACATTGATACTCAACAACTAATGGGTGACGCACAAATCACTTTCAGACATAAAAAGAAAATCATGCATCCGAGTTGCAAACAGGACCACAAGCAAGCTTGTAGTCAGGGCTGTTTGGTAATGTAGCATCCTCCATCCTCTACAGACATCTCCCTTGATAATTTCTATAGGATAAACTCTGAAGTTTCTAGTGTACATTTATTAAAAAGTTACTCATCTATAGTATAGTATGAAATAGAAGTAAATGCAAAGGTTTAGGAATTAGATGTTGGGTAGAATATCAGCTCTATTATTTACTAGATGTGTAACCTATTTCACCTCTCCAAGCCTCAATCTCCTCATCTGTACTATGGCAATTCTTTTGGTGGGGTTGTAAAGATTGAATGAAAAAATAATAATACAGTGGTATACAGTGTCTGACACAGAGTAAGTACTTAGTAACCACAAGACTTTATGACAGAGGAGGAGTCATGCCATAGATAACACACCAATGAGAATATCAGACAGCCACATGACGTGGGGGAAGAAATGAACTCTCAGAAAACAAAGATTCTAGGATCAGCAGATCACAGAGGTGAAAGAAGCCTCAGAAACAATGCAGTATTTCCTACACCATACTCTAGGAATAGTGGAATCTTCTATTTCGTCTAAAATTTAGAGAGATTGATACTCCTAGAAAACTTCTAGAGACCCATTCCGTGGTTGCAATATTGTAAACAAGCTCTTGAGTCCAATGATGTGATGTTTCTTACCACCAACACTCTTTAAAGTTCCGATCATGCACTCATCATGCATTTATTGGGTACCTGCTATGGGCCACTAGCTGTAGAGATGACTTTAAGGCCCCATGCTCAGCATTTTATATGCACAATTGCTAGTCCTAATGATGACCCCATTTTAAAAGTTTGGGTATATCTCAAAACCACAGTTGGTGAGTTTTAGAGATCAAATTTGAATCTAGTCTATCTTTGTATTGCGACAAAAATGCTCCCAACAAACCACCCAATGTCAGTAAATTAGGCCTATATTCATTTATTCTCAGTGATCTGCAGGTCAGCTAAGGGCCACTTGATTCAGGCTGGGCTTGATTCAGGGTAACTGTTCCAAACGCTTCTCATATTTCTGAGAGCATCAGGCTATCTCCGTTATTGTTCTCATAAGCATGGCAAACACCTTTCAAACTTGGTTACATCATCCATGCTAACATTCCATTGGCAAAGAAAGCTACATGGACAAACCCAGGTAAGGGCAAAGGAGTGAAGAAGTGGGGCCATTTAGGTAATGCACCACAGTCTGACTTCAAAGCCTGCACATGTTCCTCCATACCACCAACCTCCCAAGATAAACAAAATAATGCAATGCCTGTAGAGACTGAATAAAAGTACATCTAAGATTCCAGGAAAGTTTGGCGGAAGGGGCATCTCACTCAGCCAGAAAGTCAGAGAAAAGGGGCAGCAAGAAATGAGACTGTTAAAAAGAATATAATTATGCTCAAATGTCTCCTGATTAAAGACAAGGAGAGGGACAGGCATGAAAATGCCGAACTCTGGCCTCAGCAAGTTTATCAGAATAAGAGGAAGCCTAGGGAGTGGAAGAGGCTTTTGATGACTTAGATTAAACCAGGAGACAAGCAAACTTGAACTGAAACTTTTGTGGTTTGTCTAAACTGATCATTGGATCACTGCAAAGATGGACGTTACGATCAGTTAAACAGTTTCATCAAACTTCACACTGTAAGCCTTGGGCAGAACCAGAAATAACCATTCAGTGGTAAGTGTTTAACAGCAAGAGGTAGGCAAACCAAAACTCCGACAGAAGAGTGGCATCCAGTGGTCAAGGGTTAATTTGCAATGGGCCACAGTTGCAGGCAT
>NW_006432447.1:11708916-11743343 GCF_000325575.1 Pteropus alecto | reverse complement strand
GACCACAAGACACCAGCCTGGGGCCTGCAGAGGAGAGAACTCAACCAACGACAAACACAGATACCGTCACTCTCCTCCCGTAAGAACAAAGGAACTTTTGAGTTTCCTTCTCTCGTGGTGTTCCCATCAGTTCTACCAAGCGAACTGTATCCTATGTACTAAAATGTATATTTAATTACCTCACAATTTGTACCTCTACTCCTGGACTCATTAAATTTCTTAGGTTGCTGATGTAAATTTTGTCTGATTTCTCGGAATAGTTTGGTCTGGTTTTCCTTTTATTGCTGAAAACAAAACAAACTACACATATATCAAACCCATAAAAAAAAAAAGGACGATTATGCAAGTGACCCGCCCTCTCACTCTCCAACACCAGATACAACTCTGGCAGGGTACATGGCTATTAGACACCGCTCTCCTTTGTAGCTAGAGCCCCCATCCTGGGTCACAAATCAAACTTTAACTAATTTAAAAAATTAAATCATGCAAAGTATGTTCTCGAACCACCACAGAATTAAACTATAAATTAATAACAAAGAACAGGAAATTTTCCAAATACTTAGCAATTAAACAACACATTTCTAACCCATGGGTAAAAGAGAAAAATATTTTCCCAAGGGAAATTAGAAAATATTTTGAACTAAACAAAATTCTTAGAAAGAAATTCATAGTATTAAATGCTTAAATTAAAAAAAAATTATCCAAGCTTCCACCTCAAGAAACTAGAAAGGGAACTGCCAATAAACCCCATTTAAGCAGAAAAGAGAAACAATAAAGATAGGAGGAATCAACAAGATCGAAAACTGCAAAACGATAGAGAAAGTCAATGAAACAGAAAGGGTTTTTTAAAGGTAAAATTGATAAACTTCTAACAATAGTGAAGAAGGAAAAAAAATGAGACAAATTATCAGTGTCAAAAATGAATACAAGATTTTACTACAGATTCGTAAAATATTAAAGGGGTCATAAGGAACTACTATAAATGTAAACAAAAACTTGGATGAAATGAGCCTATTCCTTGAAAACCACAAACTACTAAAACTCACCCAAAATAAAATAACCTGAAGAATCCTAAAAATATTAAAGAAATTGAATTTGTAGTTTAAAACTTCTGGAAAGAAATCTCCAGTCCCAGATGGTTTCACTGGCAAATTGTACCAAACATTTAAAGAAGAAATGACACCAGTTCTACATATGATCTTCCAGAAAATAGAAATGAAAGAAACATGTCCCAACTAATTTTACAATTCCATCACTACCCTTCTACCAAAAGCAAACAAAAACATTACAAGAAAATGAAACTACAGACCAGTAATCCCTCGAATAAACAAAAAATTCCTCAACAAAATATTAATAAATCAAATCCAGCAATATATCAAGAGAATAATGCAACACAACCAAGCAGGTTTACCCTGAGAAAATAAAACCGGAGTAATATTTAAAAATCAATATAATTTACTATATTAACAACCTAAAGAAAAACCATGTGGTCATATTACAGTTGCCAAAAAAATATTTGACACCTCCTCATGATTTTTTAAAATATCTCAGCAAACCAGCAACAGAAGGGAAGTTCCTCAAAATTACAAAGGACATCTATGGAAAATTTGCAGCTAACATCATACTTCATAATGAAAGACTGAATATCTTCTGCCCAAAGTCAGAAACAAGACAAGTTATGTGAGCTCTCACCACTCCCACTCAAAATTGTCCTCAAGGTCCCAGCCAGAGCAAAAGGCAAAAAAAAGGATAGAAAAGACATACAGATTGGAAAAGGAGAGAGAAAACTGTCCCTTTCACTAACAACATGATTATCTACATAGAAAATGGAATTTTCTATGGGTTTTATGGAATAAAATATCAAGATGGTCAGTGGATCTAAGCTACCAAAAACAGCTAAAGGAATCTTGGGACTGTATTCTGAGCTCTGTAGGATAATGATATATTAAGTCTATATCGGACCCCCAAGCGGAGTTCTGTGTTCAGTTTTGAGTGCCATATCTTAACAGCTACGTTAAAGAAATCAGTGGCCAGAGGATGAAGGTTTAGAAAATTATGCCATAATTGCATCAAAGAGGGGTGCTTACCGTGGAAACATCATGGCTTAACAGTTGCAAGACAGCTGTTCACAAACATCATCATATCTATCTATTCTCCAGATAAACCTATGACCAGAAAATTGAGAGAATATACTTGCTTAAATTTAATATTAGAAATAACATTAAAGTTCTTTTCAACTGGAACTAGCTATGTGCGGGGTAAACAGGGATTATGATTTGATCCTCATATCTATAGATGAGGGATAAACAAGGATTGTAATTTGTGGGGTAAAAAAGGGATTATAATTTGATCCTCATACCTGTAGATGAAGAAAATTAAGGCTAAAATTAAAGTACTTGACTGACAGATGAATACCAGATTCATCAAGGTGATCATTTCATAGAATATATAAATGTCTAATTGCTCTGTTGTACACTTAAAACTAATATAATATTATATGTCAACTGTAATGGAAAAATATATTTAAAATAAATAAAAAAGTATAAATAAAGTATATGACCAAGTTCTCAAAGCTAGCCAATACAGAATCATGATTTAAATCTTGGCCTTTTGACTCTATCCACAGATTGTCATGTTCCTTTGGCAAGTCAGAAAGAGGCTAGGCCTGGAGTGCACAGTCTCTGCCTCTGCTATTTGTCCAAGTGGCCTGGGCCTCTTGAGTGAAGCTGAAGCTAATATGCAAGTATTTTGAAGCAACTTTCTAACTTTGCTGGAATTAGTCCACAGTGCTGAGTTTAAATATAGAAAGGTGCAGAATCTCACCATCCAGCTAACTAGAGCTATCCACAAAATGAATGTGGGGTAGGGTGATGGGGTGTGAGCAGATGCTATTGATGTTTTTTGCTGAGTGTTTGAAAACCCACTGTGCATATTGATGCCAAGAGCTTGTTGCTGGCTCTTAGAAACAAACAGAAGATGGAACAGCCATTTTTTTCCCCCTCAATACAGGATACTCTTAGCCAAATACTGCAGAATTTCTATTTGATTAGGAAACACAAGTCCGTCATACATTTGCCCTTATTATTAAAATGTGATTGTTGATGTTTTCAGGAGTGAATATTCCTGAAAGGGTTACACTAACCACTGTGCACAGAGGCCCTGGTGGCCAGGCCATATGTGTGACGATGCCCTGTCTCAACAGCCAGAGCAGCCAATGAATGGATTATTAAACGATTATTCAATCCCTTCCAAAAGAACCTCATTAGCTGCGACCATTGTCACCTCTATCCTGCCAGTAACTTGGATTTTCAGTTCAGTGGAAGCTTAGAATTTTCCTACTCATGCGGGCAGATTAAAGCTCTCAACTAACTCAGGTGTAACTTATTTAATTCACCACCCAACTAATTACTGCAGATGCAGATAAACCAGGCTAAGGGGAAGGAATCCATGTCCTAGCACAAAACAAAGAGCAAGTAAGCCTGTTTCTGAATACCCAGCCTAGGATGCGTCAAATGGCAGACATCTTAAAAAAGCAAACAAACATTCCAATGACTTCAAAAATTGATGAATTCTAAGAGATAAAAAAAAGATAGCATGGTCTTTGTGCATTTGGGGTCTATTTGGTTCAACCTTGAATGCTATTTAACAATGGAAATAGAATCAACTGTTTTAATCAAGTAAAATTTTAATTCATCAGGTTCATACAAATTCCATTCTAAAGCAGATACTTTCCCCCCAAAATGGGCTTGATTAGCTGTGAATAAAGTATGGGGACTAGAATCAAAGACATTTTTTAAAAATGTAAACTCAGTCCTTCAGAGAGGTAACTGAAATATGAACTTAATTGAATGTCTTTTGCTCTAAAGAACATTAATTGGCTGTATCTTATTGTGGTAAAAAATGTTTTAATGGGAGATAATTTTAAAAATCTGAGTTTTGTTTCGACAGGTCATTTTCTCAAAAGGCATATTCAAGAAGTAAGTTATTTGAGCATATACTTTGAAAACAATATAATATTGAACCAATTTTAAACAACCTGTTAAAATAATTCATTTTTTTCATTTACAAAGATTATGGACTGAATAAGTTTCAGTCTTGGCAGAGAATGGTATTCTTACTTATGGAAAGAAATCTGCATATAATTTTTTCTGTTTTAGAAGTGACTACTACATGATAACATATTCATCATAACCCACCACTCTGAGATGTTTGGGAAAATATTTCATGGCCATTTTGCAAGAACCACAATCGATACTAAAGAGTATGGCCAAGGAGAACAAACCTGGACGCTAGGAAAAGTTCAAGTACTAGTTCCATCATTCACTACCTGTGGCATTAGTGAATCTCTATTCTCTGGGCCTCAGTTTCTACCTATGTAGAGTATCACAGTCCTTTTGTAACATGTAGCACAATTGAACAGAAATAAACCTTTAAGCCAAAATCCCATTACATGACAGAACTCTTGACACATACGATGAACTAGATACAAGCCTTCATTCTCTCTCTCTCTCTCTTTCTCACGCTTCCTCCCTCCCTCCCTCTCTCCCTCTAAGTGCTTTGTGACTCTGTATTTTCTTGGCCAGGTAAAATCAGCAGGCTCCCCAGACACCCATGGGGCAGTGGGAGAAGTGTTCTTAAACTCTCTTTGATATAAATTTACTTCCTACTTAGAGAAGAAACCATCAACTGCGCACTGCTCTGAAACTTGGGGGCCACAACCTTTCCAGAGAACATCTTTAAAAATATCCTCAGCAACCATAACTTAAGATAGTTCCCAATATTTATTCTCCAGAGTCAAATCCAAAATGGTTCATTGAGAAAAAAACAGGTAAGGGGGTTCAATGACTAAATGTTTGGGAAACAAACAAACATTAACAAACATAATAAACATAATAAACAAACATAATAAACAAACATAACAAACAAACATAATTTCCTTCTGGAAATTCTTAATTCCTCTTAGTTTAAAGGAACTTTTTTTGCAAGGAAAAAAAAAGGATATTTGCAGGCAATAAATGTTTAACTTTGTTTATCCTGGCATCTCCCAAACATATTTGACTTTGTCCTCATGCTAACTATTTAGAAATCCCATTTTAGTACTCCACCAAATATTTTTAGGGAAATCTGGTTCAATCATGTATCACATGGTGCTCAGTATCACCTGGACCACTTCCCTAGGGACTTTTTTATTTTTTAAGACAACAGGAAAATCTCAAAAATCTAGAATTTAAACAACACACTTATAAATAATACATGAGTCACAGAGAAGGTCTCAAAGGAATTTTTTTTTATCATTGAACTTTAAAAAATTCACCAGACTTATTTGTTTATCAATAATTGCTATTTCCATAATTCCTAGTTCAGAGATGTAGCCTGAATCACAGCAAACTTCCAATCCACTGGCCCAGAGTTGTTTTGTTTTGTCTGTTTTTGATGCAAGTTTCCTTCTTGCATTGTTTCTTGTTACTTTAATTATTATTTGCTTTCTTTCTCTACTCAGATTTATCATATCTTTTTTCTCTGTGTTCCTAGAGAATATTGTGTGTCCTTTAAATCAATAATTCTGAGTGGGGGAGGGATGTTTGCAATCAGTAATGTAATTTTCTACATCCGATGAAAATTTATATTACTATCTGCATCTTAGCCAGTTCCCTTTATATCCCACCCTGCAACTTCTGAGTGTGCAGTTAAGAACTATATAATGTAGGTAATGTCCCCAGCATGTTATCTAAGACATAGCAAACAAGCAATAAATGGCAGCTGCTGTTGTAGCTATTATTCCAATTTATACAAATATTCGAGTATCCACAAAAGAACATAATGTTTTTGCAGTAAAAAAGAGAGTACATGCAACTAAACATAAAAAGTCCTAAATTAATTCTACCAATAGACAAAAAAAAAAATGATAGTCATTATGTTTCTTTACATTATTTAGATAGTAAAAACAATATGTGGGAAAAAAAATAATATGAGGCGAGAGCAAGAATCATCACCCATTGACATTTCTGGAATGTTGACTGTTCAGGACAGTTCTCTATCTGTGCTCAACCTCACCACTCTTTGTTCTCCTGTGATTTCCTAATAGTAAGTAGCAGATTGTTTTGGCTCTAGTTTTCTGCTCACACCAGGAATAAATAATCAGAGAAGTCTAGATTTAAAAAAGAGAGAGAGAGAGAGAGAAATTATACCTTAAGAAAACTGTTTTTCACAGCCACATAACCCCAGCAATAGAACAGTAATGGCTGTTAAATACTACCCTATTTCTACAAGTGAACAGATTATTGAAAATTTCAAAGTGGCAGCTTTGATTTAAAGATTCACCTCATTGACTATCTAATTCATTCCTAATGACATAATCATTGGTGAACAGTAAACGCAATTCAGAGGGTCAGAACTCTCCTATTAGTCATTAGCTTTTATATCCAGAGTGCCGTTTCACTGTGGAGCCTTGTATTTTACTGTGTAAAAGAAGAAGAAAGTATCCCCATTTCCGAGGTCATGATTACAAAGGTGCTGCCACAAACTGCACATGATTATTATAGCACAAACAGAGAGCTATTTGAGACACACAAAATACATTTAAATCTATGCCACCAAAAAAAAAATTTTTTTCACAAATAAAACACAGCTAGAGATAAATTAATTACCTTATTATGTTCCATAAGGAAAACAAGTGTTAGATACCCTGCTGCATTGTTTGTGGTAAGCAATCAATATTTTACTGTCTAACCATATTTAACTTTACGTGTATATCTAAATCTCTTTCTACTAGGAATTCTAATACAATACTCAAAGCATAACTCACGGCCATATCAGGTGAATTAAAGATTCCCTGAAATATACCACACGAAGGAAGTCATATTTCATCTGCATGTTTCTCTTATTCATTACCTAATCCTTCAATGCCCAATTCTCTCCACAGTTCTTTATTAATTTAAACAAAACGTGTCCAATTGGACTTTTCTTGGTAAGGCATAAATCGGTACTCTTACTCTATCATAGACCATTAACAAAGACCAAAAATTTTTGTATAGCAAATACTTAAAGTAAGTTTCTAAAATGTTATGTGAGTAATTAGAAAACTGTACTTGCTTGTATTAAGCTCCTTCGAAAGATTTGCTTATAGATTCAACTCCCCGTAGCTCAAATATTGATCTGTTTCCTGGATTCTGAAGATGGATGGGACAGGACTGCAATGTTTGGGTTTGTAATAGTTAACCTGAAAGCTTTTCAGGTGTTCCTGAGAAATGGTTGAGTGGTAAATATCAAGAGCTCTTTAACCATGGAAAATGTTTTCAAACTTACTATTGTATATATTTTTATTATTCAAAATTTGTTATCGATATTTCTATATTTCAAAATCCAAGAGAGAGGCTAATGCTAAAATAAAATATTATGGTGAAATAGAAAAAAAATGCATAATGATAATCTTGATTTTATTTCTGTATATATATTAATGTGATGAGTCTGAAGAGAGGAAACTTGTCTTTCGTGTCAACATCAAGCTACTGGACTTGATTTATTTTACTTTACAGTTTATAAGATTAAAGAGTAATGCTCATTTGACTTTACGCTTAATGTTTAAATTTAATAAATGTTTTCATCTCCATGTCCATATGCTGCTACTTCCCTTTCTCAAAATTTCACAGTTGAGTATTCTCTTACAGCATACTTCTCAGTAAACTCTAAAATCTATACTAATATTGGGTATTTCCAAGGGCTGCCAATAAAGTCTCAGAGAAAATCAATGAGTCAATAACCTTTAATGTATTCATCCCAAATGTGCACAGAACCCTTCCCTACCTCATCTGGAGAGACACCAAAGTAAAAGGCAGAGCTTCCACATAATGGAGTTGATTGGAATTAGTACCCCAAATGAATGCATTCATTAATCCAGTCACATTAATATAAAAACAAACAAGTTATTTGATAGGTGAATAGTATAGCTCTGAGCAATGCCATCATATAATATTAATGATAATATTTTGTAACCCTCAGAGGCAAAGACTGGCCCATTTATCAATGGAAAGCCCTTTAGCAGATTTTTCCAAGGACATTAATATCTCAATTTAGTGTTCCCCCTCCCCCCAAAAATTAATCGAATAAAGACATTTTTATTAAAAGGGTTAGGGGAAATGTGGAAGTCTTGCCAGGGCCGAAAAAAAGTTTCTCTTTTCCCATGCCTAAAAAAATACAGTAAAGATTATACCAAAAGGCCTGCAGGAATAATTAAACCTCAATCATTATTACCTAGGCAACACTCATAAATATCAGATTTCATAATGTAAAAATAACCAACAAGTTACGTGAAACTGAGTTCTTCTGAAATCTCAACTATCTAAAGTTCTTAGGAAGGAAGTGATTCATCAGCACTGTTATCTCATGGCTTTGGATAAGATTTCTCAGTCTCTTATCTTTTATTTACAATAAATACTTATTTGTTTGCAAGCACTTCAGCAATGAAGGTCATGGATAAGGGGGAATGCATACCTTAAACCGGAGCCTCTCATTATTCTTTGCCCCCCAAAAAATCCTCTAACAACTGACTACATTCTGTGGACTTCTCATAAAAACCACACCTCCTACCATAACTCTTCTCTCTATTAGGCTCCCTTGTCTATTTGTAATGGCAGCTCTTCATATCTCCTCACTTTGAATAAATCCAATTAACTTTGACTTTTTTTTGCTGCCCTGTCTGGTTTAATCCCATGTTACCAGTAAGGACGACCCAGAGAATGTCCGAAAGGTCATGATGAACCCCAAGAAATTCCCAGACAGGATTTTAACAAATTTAAAATGAGATGCAACTCATTTAAATCATTTTTATAGGGCTCAATAAAAGAATGTCACACTACAGTCAAAATTGTGTCAGTAAGGTGTAACTTCAATGTTCCATCCCGATTCCCACCGATCTCTCAGGATTTTTTTTTTTTTTCTGAGAACCGCCTTCAAGCTATTGGAACACACTTTTGTGCATTCTAATGACTTGAGAGGTCCAGGGATATGAAAGCCCAGCTCCCTTTCCACAAGCTGCATTGGTGCACAAGAACTGATTGTCATAAAAAGAAGCAATCAAAGAAAAGAGATTCTGACAATTAAAAATATAATTGCCATAATGAGTTTAATAGAAAGGATGAGGAGGTTATAAAAAGGAGTCTCCCAAAACACGGAGAAAAATTACAACAACAACAACGAAAATGGAATATATCCAGGGAATCTACTGAGGAGATTCATGAACAAACTACAAGAAGAAACTAAGAAAATGAAGGGAAGAAAGTAAGTGGGAACAAATTTCCTGAGCTGAAAAAAGACAGAAGCCATGAGATTAAGGGCAACCAGAAAGTGCCTAACAGGATGACCTAAACAAGACTCATCCTCAGTGATATTTTAATGAGATTTAAAATCACTGAAGATAATGTGAAGATCTAAAAATGGCCACCAAAAAAGGACAGGTTACCTTACAAAAGAAGAATCACAGAGGCACCAGACTTCTCATCAGCAACATTAGCTGCTAGAAGACGATAGAGAGTAATCCTTTAAAGTTATAAGTAGAAAATTATTTTGAATCTAGAATTCTATTTCATGACAAGAGTGCATTCTTAGACAAAAAATTTACCTCCACTAATCTTTTATAAAACGTAACGTGGGGCTGTAAACAAAGAAAGAAGACCTGGAACCTGAGAAATATTACTTCTGAAAAAACTCAGTGGGAATGCCTCCCAGCAGGAGAGCTGTGCAACAGAACTAGAAAACAGTTGTTCTTTGACGTAATGGGACGGGACGTCAGAGGGATCCGAGAGAAATATCTCTACGAAGAAAGTGTATTCCATCCCATTCTTTTTTAAATAAAGAAGCAGGTTGAGCTTAGCAATTTGATAAAAACATACGTTTATTTTGTCATGGTGGGGAGGGGAAAGAATATCAATTAGAAACTCCAAAGAAAATTAGTTGTGTAAGACGAAAAAAATGATTTAAATATGAAAGAAATTAAAATATGGCCTGGTTTTGAGCAATTACGCAGGGCAGGAATATTAAAGCGGAAGGAAAATATGTGTTGTAGACACTTTAGTATTCCATCTGAACCTCTGTTCATGGCTGAATCACCCATTCCCCAACTCCTGGTAACATCAGAGGCTGACTCCTCACATACTCAAGTTTCTCTGGAAAACTGCCCTCAGCCTCACGGAACTGTCCAGCCCAAGGTTATGTTCCCTGCAGGATCGTCTGAGGCCTCAGATGCAACCACACTGCACATCAGCTTCTCTCAACCCTGCATTCCTCACTTCCTCACCATCTCACTTTCTTCAATTCCTCACAATTCTTTCCTCCTCACTTCCTGAATCTTCCACGAGCACTCCCTATCCAACAATCCACCTCAGAGTCTGTTTCCAGGGAACCCAATCTATGACACGTGTGTCACGTCACAAAGGTTAAAGGAAGCATGGAGCATTCCAAAAATTGCACATGGTTATTTTTCTCTCAGACTGGGGCATAGGATTCATGTGGAGGAGAGAAAATTAATAGACATATGGAGGTCGGAGAGTAAAGAGACCTGACCACTGCACCATGGAATCTGCATGGAAAGCCTAAGCTTTATGACCCTGATCGCTTAACCACCTCTGAACCTCAATGTCTTGATTGTAAAATAGATTTAAAAAACCTCTGGGCTCCTGTAAGAAAAATTAGATACTATCTATGAAAATGCTTTATGATGAGATTCAAATGTGTATTATTAATAGACTTTAGCCTATGATGTTTGAACATGCCTTCAGGCCTGATAAAGTGAGCCAACTACAAGTCTATTTGCAACAAGAACTAAGAGATTTCTATCTTATGGGGAAAAGGCATCAGATACATAACGCAGTCCGATAATAGTGGTTATTGGGAAGGGCATGATTCTGACTTAAGAGATTTCACTTGGATTTGTCCACGGTACCTTCACTGTTCTCTACCCCCAATCCCAATGAACTTCTTTAAAGTTTGTGGTGATAGGAGTGAGGATAGAGAGGAGAGGATACAGAGGAAGAATCAAGGAGGAAAAGCTACAAATAAAAACAGGAAGAGCTGCCACAGTAGAATTCTGTAAAACAGCACAAATATCCCTGCTTCACTGTGAAACTCAAAATTACAAGAGAGGTATTTTTCTACTTCTGCCAGGAATGTGATATGGCTCTGACATCCTGATGCACAATTGCCACCAAAGGAATCTTATACATCAGCAACAATGACACTCAGCCAAAGAGGTGGAGCCCATAGAGAGCAGCTCAGTCATGGGCCCCCGAGGCAGTGAAATGCTAAGGACTGAAGGCCTAAGCAGAAGGAAGTCAGGGCAGCAGGGTAAAAAAAATGGGGCCATATGTGGTTCTCATTAGAAACCATGTGGGATTCTCAGCAATAACTGCTGGACCCTTTTCCAGAAGCAGAGGTCCTGCAATTACAGATGAGAGAAGAGTCAGAGAAATATGTGTTATTATTAATATCATCCCATTTCAACTAGGATTTATGTATCTTGGGGGAGTATATAATAATTACGATTATTATTTACCAGATAATAGCAATCTTTATGAGAAAAATGTCTTTAAATTTCTGATTTATCATTGCCTAGCTTAATCCCCTACAAATAGGTGCTGAATAAACGTTGACTAACTAAATGAATAAATAAATGCATGACTAATTCATTACATCAGGTTTCCCTGAAATTGTAACTTAAAAGATAGGACGAAGGCCAAAAGAAAGGCACATCGGGCTCATCATCAAATAGTGACTAGTGAATGACATTAAAGTCCAAAGGTTCTGGAATGTTCCAGAAGCACTCAAAATTCCATGGGCATATCATCTATAAGTACGTCTAAAAACTCCTCTGGAATTGATAACAGTTTCCATCTGCAACATCTCCTTGGGGTGGTAAATGTCATATGCTACTACTCCTGGGTAGGCAGCATATCCTTTCCCTGCACCTGTCTGTCTAAAACTCTAAAGAGTGTCATTTGTCATCAAGTGTGTCTTTCCACAGGGCATAAACTGGCTACTCAGTGTTTGCTGATCAGAGTGTGTCTTGAGCTGCACCAAAACATGGATCAGTTTTTCCCACTCAGCTGCGGTGAGTGAGAGATGTGGAACTTCCTTCTTACTGACGTCGCTAATAACAATGTGCTATGACCTCTGTTATTAAAAATTTAAAACATAACAAGCAAAATCTTACATTCTAACCATATTCCCTCCAGAGTCAGAGAACACATCAAATGAGGTCCCCTTTTTAATTAAAATCTTTGTTCCAAGTAGAAATTGTGCCAACTAGATCTCATCTGTATCCTTCTCGGATAGGCCCCAGGATGCTTTCAAGTTGGAGCCCACTCTGTTCGGAAACCTCAGGTTGAAAATAATCATAAATAAAAAGTTTGGAAGATTGTTTCTTTGCAGGAGGGGGGTGGCTTTCAAATAATCGTATGAATCAAAAATGTTTTTTAAAATTTTCTACATTTTTTCTTTTGTTTTTAATTGGAAAGGATCCTATTTATTCCCTCCCCTTTAACATACCTTGGCAAGAATAGCCTAATCGATTTCATCCAATAAACATGGTTCAAGCCATTTTCCTTATACGATTTTTTTCTCCTGCAAAGTTTTCTTAAGTGTGGAACAATATGATTGCCATCAACTGTTAACATGATCTATTTATCTGGTCTCTTTTAAGCTGTTATCATTTGCTTCATTATTTCACATGGAATTAATCTTATAAAAACAGATTATACTACAGTAAGATGTATTATGGCTAAAAGCTCCATTAAGACTTCTTCACAACTTGTTAATGGAAAAGAAAGCAGCCAGGTAACTGTGTTCCAGGTGCTCTAATAAATGCTTACTACTGCATTCACTGAAGTCATCACTGTTATTTCACAGACATCGAGGAAGTCTCTTTGTTTCATAAATCACTGAAATATTTCAAGACCTTTTGCATGAGCCAGAGATATTCTTAGAGTGTTTAGCATCAATAACAATGAAAAGCAACATGACAATACTTTAAGCAATCCGAAATATTGCATGGGGAATTCCAGCCTGTCTTTCATGGGAGGACTACTAAAGATAAGTACATCTTATACCACCCCTACACACACACACACACACACACACTTAGGCAACTTCTTATTTCTAGGCTAATTAAGTCTTTTTCTTTAATCACGATACTATAGCAAGCCTTAATACATAATGAAAATTTTAAATTTTAATCTACTTACACCCAGTGGATCTAAAATACATAAATTAGTTGAACATATTACACATTATGGATGAACTCAAATCGAAATACTTTACAATGGAGGATCTTGCTCAGTGAAAGCTTCTTATTGGCAAAATAGATAAGTCCTATCAAAATAAATGAACTTGGCCTTAGTGAGACTCATTTCTTCCAGTTGCTCAGGCCAAATCTCTTGGAATCATCCTTTATTTCTCTTCCCTTCACACCCCAAATCTAACCATTAGCAAACCCTCACAGCCCTAATTTAAAATAACCGGAATCCAATGTCTCACCATCTTCACAGCCACCACCTACATGATCCAAGAGTCTTCAAGCTCATTTCCCAGCTTCCTCCTTTACCCCTCTATAATCTGTTCTCTACCAGAAGCCAAATGATCCTTTAAAAATGTAAGTTACATCATGTCGCTCCTTTGCTTCAAACGAATTTTCAACGGCTTCCATCTCACCGGGAGTAAAAACCAAAGCCCTACCATGGTTTTAGAAAGCTCTTCATGGCCTAGCCAACCCTGGTCTTTCTGACCTCATCACCTGCCATCCCTGCCCTCGCTTATGCCAATCTAGTCACACTGGCTTCCTTCCTGCTCCTCAAATACTGTATGCTCCCACCTTCTAATCTTGCCTCAAGAAGGTCTTTACACTTGGTACACTCTCTGCCTAGAATAAATTTCTGCAAAATAACCACATGGTTGGCTTTCTCACTTGCTTCAGGACTCTGCTCAAACAGGACCTTATCAGAGAGGTCTGGGTACCATACATAAAAGAGCTCATGTACTGGATCTGATTTATATGCCTTCTCAGATTCATTCTGTTCCACTTGTCCCCAGACATCACCCATTTGCCTTACTTCTCAGATGGAGCCCCAGCAAAAGTAATATTGGTGACTAAAGCTCAGGTTGTCACCATCATCTGCTCATCTCTTACCTCTGCCAGCTACCTCAGCTTTATCTTCAGGGTGAGAGCCAGCCCTCTGCAGCTCCTGAATCCAGGTCTAACCCAACTGGACCTATGAAGGAGTTGGTCTCCCCAGAAGCTGCCCTGAAAGGCTAAATAACACAAACAAAAAAGGAGAACACTGTTAGGTGAACTTTGATCACTGAAAGACAACAGATGGAAAGAAATCAACATAAATTGCTCTCTCTTCCTCTGCACCCCTGTCTCTGCCCCCAAGCACAAAGCTCTCTGTGGTCTCCTGGGAATGTCCTGAGTGACCCAGCAACCAAGTGTTTCTTCTGAGGCTGTGGCCAGCTCAAAAATACACCCCCCTGCATTTTCCTGATTTCTCTGCTTTACATTCCCTTTCTCTTCCATTTTGCTGCTCTGGAATTGCACCTCCTAAAACTATTAGGATATAAACTTCGTCTCAGGCTCTGCATTCTAGGGAATCTAATTAAGATATGCATGTGTGTACATGGGCCGTGACACAGCTTTTGTTCTCTTCATTGCTTGTCATCACTTATCTTTAAGTCTATCTCCCCCTGTAAAATGTAAACTCCATGAAAGCAATGACGTTGTTTCTTTTGTTCATATGCGACAGACCATGCCCAATGTCTACAGCAGTGCCTAGCACATAGTAGGCATTACTAAATATGTGTTTAGACAATGAATAAATGAGAAGTTTGTTTGCAAATGTGGAGTTAAGTACCATTTTATATTCCAAAAATGTAAAAACTAGAGAATTTTAGGTTTCTATGCATGATATGCCTTTCGATATTAATGCTTCCACCTGTAATTTTTCCTGTTCTTTCCACTCTCCTCGATTTCACCAAAGCTTATTGGCCACTTCTCAACACAAAATTCAACTCTCAAAACTCCCCCTGATTAGGCTCACAACTGACATAACCACTTCCATAACCATACTCACTACTTTTTTCAACCCCCTCTAGATCGAGCACTTAAGAGTACACTTTATGCATTTTACTCATCTTCACAGAGCTACATAATATCCTGACATAGATTCAATATGTCTTTAGCCATTTCTCCACCACACACATCCTCATAGATATATACAAGGATATTCACTCTCCACATCCAACCCCCTCATGCTGATCCTGTCATTTGTAATAACTACTGATTGCTGAACATATGCGACAGGCCAGGCATTGTGGTGAATGTTTAGTCCTCACTAAGTATGAAAATATCTTAAAACTCATTTATACTAAAGTGTTTGGGACTTTCTATAACCTCCCCCCACCCCCGCCAGTTATTTGCCTGAATGATATAGTCAACACAAATGAATCACTCTGTTACAAGTTCATGCCTCAAGGAAGAAGAGTAACTTCCTTCCTCATACTCCTCGATTTACAGTCCTGCCCAAATCATTGATTCGCAGCTTTGTAAATGTCCTGGAATTGCATCATAAGAATATGTTTTATCTCTTTATGTAATTTAAAGCTCCTTGAGATCAGACATGTCTTTTACTTCTTCGGTGTTTCTGGACAACTGTATATGTCTCTTAACTAGATTCCAGCCTCCGGGCTCTCTCCCCTCTAGCCTGTCTGTACTTCCATCACTAGATTTATTCTCCCAGAACAGTGTTCTCTACAGTGAGGGTACATACATCCAGGGGATGAGCAAGATGATTCTGGGGGGTGTGTAGAAAAAATTAGAACTTTTATATATACTTAGTCTTCTAAAAAATAAGAAATTATAAAGGCTTAATTATATTGGCTATATGGATTCATGCTGTTGTCTTCCCTGGTCTATATGCAAGAATGTCAAGGCTACATAAGATACATGAGAGATCCAAACACAGAAAGTATGTCCAGAACCCCTTCACCTCTCTTGCACATTCACGGCATTACTATTTAGGTATAGACAGGTAAAAGTGGGGTTACAAACTATATAACTGAGTTTTAACTAAACTAACTCTGGCAAAATGGCCACGTGGCTTAAAGATTCCTGCAAAGCCATGAATGGAAGAGTATACCAATTTTGCAAGCTCACGTAAATAAAAAAAATGGCAGAGGTAACATGTCTACCCCTAGGACAAACTCTTCATATAACATGTTATAAGACAAAATTAAGATAAAAAAGTGGTTTTTTTAAAGTTCAAAATTACCTAGAAAATCGTTTAAAACATGGATTTACATTTATTTTCTTTAACAATAAACTTCATCCTATATAAATATGGTATCTTGACATATTGGTTAATTATTATGATATGTATATATAGAATTGTGCTTTGAAGTAATAGTTAATAATATAAATCAATCATAGATAACAAGATATTTAAAAAATAAGCATCCAAAAGACAGAGACAATTGTTTGTGATTTTTTTTCAAAGATGTTTAAATTAGGCAATATTCAATCTATTACTTTAGAAAAATTTCACTAAACTTTTTTTTTAACAGTGAAAAACAAACTACAGGTTATTGCAGATATCCCATTTTTTTTAGTTTGGTGAATGCTGAAATAAATACATGCAAAACCATATGGTACAAACAAAAATGGACACCTTTATCAGCAAATATAGGACTTTTTAACCAGTTTAAACTCTTCTAAACAAAGAAATTTCAGTGGGATTTGAACCTATTTTGATAAGATACATGAAAAATGTTGCTGAAATTTTTTTCAGACAAGAATTGGAAAAAAATCACACAATGTCATGAAGTTTGTATTATAATTTGAATGAATAAGAAGATAGAAATCTACTAACCAAATTGTAACAAAAGCTCTTATATATTTTTATTTTACCGAGTCTCAACATATTTTTACTAGGTCATGTTTCAATAATAAAATATATGAATTTTTTTTTTCAAACCACTGAAGGAAAAATACACTGATAAAATATATTCTCAATAATAAATAACTTAATGGTAAAGCTGCGTCAGTAATGGAGCCACTCCTTTGACAAAAATTTTTAAAGGCTTTTGGCTAAGGTTACTAAGGTTACTAAGGTTACAGATCCCCTGTAACATTCATTCACCTGCTATACACAGTCAAGCATTTGCAGCTAAAGGGTTGGAGCCAGAAGTGCACACAGTGCTACAAAATGTCATCAGGGTGGTTAGTTTTATTTAATTTTTTAATCTTTAAAATAGATTTGACTCTTTAGAACAAATTGAAATAGGGAGTAACCGTGAACATATTTTCTACAATACAGGGATTTGCTCATGGCAAAGTACTCAAAAGAGCTAAAAACATATATTTACGAAAAGACAAGAGCTAACTTTTTCTGTGATGACAAATGAGCTAGCTATCCATAACATGCGATCTATCAAATATTTTTTAAATAGTAATAATATTAATAAACACAATCTATCCCTTCAAGGTAAATGCAATGTTTCAATAGCAAATAAGAAGAAACTGCCTTTCTAAGGAAATGCAAGTCGCTGACAGCATTTTGAAAAAGGATATGTAAAAAGATTCCCATTGCTATGTAATCTGGATGCTGAAAACAAGATAAGTGAATCCAATACCTACTTTTTAAATCAACATATTCTAAAAACAGGGAAACAAGATTTTTTAAACCAGTTTAAAACTCATCCAAAGAATTTCAGAATTTAAACCCATTTTGATAATGAACAACGGTAACACCTACACCTGTCTATTGCTTTGCAAGAACAGTTAATTGACATCAGAGAACATGGAAATCTACTAACCAGATTTTGACAAAGGCCCTTCTTTAACTGGTGAATGGAATTTAGTTCAAACATCCAGTGAGGGAATTCTTCCATTTTGATTTACGCGTCTTCGTGAGAAATATTTTTTAGTTATAAAAACCACTACGACATTACTTTTAAGATTACTAGCTCAAATATAAGCACAGAGTTAATACTACTTTTCCTCTAAAGTAATAAGAAAAAAGTGAATTTAAGAAACATTTAAATGACTGTATCACAAATTTTTAAGTCTTTAAAACAAGTGAAACATATTCAAACAGTAATAACTTTAATGAGAGCAAAATGACTGTTGTACCATTAGTAACTAAAATGAAAACAAAACAATTGTTTTATTTCATTATTAGCTCAGCCTTTTAGGGTTATAACTGGTACAGGTTTTATGATATACATAAGAGATACTGACATGGTAGTTTGTCTATAATTTGAAAATAAATAAAAATATGTGTGTGGGTGTGTGCATGTACATATATCATGCAAGGGTGTACACAGAATTTTTTTTTCTAATAAGGACATGCAAACAAAAAATTTATTCGGAAGGCCCTAAGTCAGTGCTATTCAGTGTGTTCTGTGAATCTACAGCATCAGCGTTACATGTGAGATTTTTGGAAGTGCAAATTCTGTGGGGGTCTACCCCAGGCCTACTGAATCAGAATCTCTGGGAGAAGGGGCTAGAAATAATTTTTCATGATACCATAAATAATTCTCTAATGCACCATAAAGTTTGAAGCATTTGTCCTAATACACGCATCTGATCAAGACCCTCCTCTTTAAAAGCTGCCTGTTGCTCACTAAATTAAGGCCAAACCTCTCACAGTATCATCCGAAGCCTCTCCAAATACAGCAGAAACCTCCTTCAATGGTCTATTTCCTTGACGCTCGCCCCCATCCATGTTGGATGCCCCAGGTATTCTTGGGTGCCTACTTCTTCCCTCCTCTCTGCCTCCTTTATGCTCTTCACCTGGGATTCTTTCCCAGCCCTACTATGTCTGCTTAACCAAAATCTCTATCATCTTCAATGCCTGCCTTAAAAGTTACCTATTCTAAGAACACTTGCATGATCTTAGAAGGGGGAATGAAACTACCTACATATTCTTTTTTTTTTTTTTTTTTTTAATTTCCAGAGCATCTCGTTTGTTTGTTTTCCCTGGCATTTAGCACTATTTCACTCCGGTACTTACCTAATTTCCTCTGTAGATTACAGGCTCCTTGAGACAGAGACTTTCTTAATCTTTCTGTATTCCCTGGTTTAGCACAGGCCTGGAAGACTCTCAATTGGCTACAGAGTTGAAATAAAGCCCTATAACTGAGCTCTGCTCACACTATCTGCTTCTTTCGTCATTCTGTTGGCGACATTACCTTGATTTCCCCATGGACACTTCGGTATACAGTTGACCCACGAACAACACGGCTTTGTACTCCAGGGGACCACTTACACAGCGGTTCGTTAGGGGTTTTTTCTCCCAATAAAGGCAGTCTGCCCTTCCTCTCTGCAGGTTTCGCATCCGCAGATTCACGAACGGCAAATGATAAACTATTTTTACATTCCTAACCGCAGTTTCCCAACCATGAATAAAAGTACTGTTTTTGACAGATTGGTTGAATCGTGAATGCAAAGGACTGACTATAAAGTCAAAAGTTATACTTGGGTTTTTGACTTGCGGAGAAGGAAAATTGGCCCCCTATTCCCACATTGTCAAAGGGTCAACTGTAGTTGGGTCACTCTCTGACTTTCTCTTCCATCACATTGAATTTCTGCGTTGCATAATCCCTCCTTCTCACTCAGTCACGAATAGGGATTCAACATTAGAAAGGAAATGCTTTTCAAAAAATGGTTATCATGTTTGAGGGATAACCAGTGCCAGGCTCTATTCCAAGAACCTTACACCATTATCTCATTCAGTCCTCTGTTTTTTGGGCATATTACCACACCCGTTTTACCAGATGAGAAAACTAAGGTGCAGAAAACTTAATAATCAAGAAACTGGCTCAGGGTCATAGGGCTAATAGAACAATAGAGGCAGCTTTGGAATCTAGGCTGACTGGCTCCAGAGCCCACAGAGTTAACCTCTACCTCACTCTCACAGCAGAAGATAACTTTGCTGCAGGGTCATCTTTACATTATAGCCAAGTCACTAGCCCTTATAAGCACATAAAAGAAGCCACGTACATTGGAATCAATTTTGATGACAATATAAAAACTATGATTTTACTAAAATCAAGATCAAAGAAGTCTAAATTATTCGTCATTTAGACTATATTATATTGCAAAGCTTAAATGCTTATAAGAAAGCTTTATCTAATTTAAGATTACTAGCTCAAATATAAGCACAGAGTTAATACTACTTTTCCTCTAAAATAATCAGTACAAAGAGTTCTATTCTTCCCATAGTAAAATACGTCATAGAACTTGAACTAGTAGGCAATCACTATCTTTTCTTCATAAGAAGAAAAAGTCTTTGAAATATGTACCATAACCTCTGAAAAATACAATTATCCTCCCCGAAAATGGAGGCATTTTTTTCTGACAAAAACGATGAGCAATTGATCTATAGTTCTTTTCTTCCTCAAAAAATTATTGTATATTGTGTAATGATCATTATAATTAAAAATTAACATGGCTTGCAATAATTCCACTATTATTTGATTCAAAATCTTTATAAAATATTGGCATTTTCCAACATTTATTTTTCCTGTCTATGTTCCATTTAAGGCCAAATTTTCAAACCCAGCTGCCAAATTACACATATAATTACTGCATTTGCGCACAAAAATGTGATAATTGCTTACACAATTTCAGAGGCCAGCTTGAGGCTCCTTTCCAAATTTGTTTTACATGTACAGTGCGGTGTATGTAGTTTTATATGAAAATGGGGGAAAGTAGAATTCATGGTTCTTCAGGGTAATGTGTGAAAATGGGTACAAAATAAAACCTCTCTATAAATGTTTGGGCCTCATATGTTTTCCCCATAGGCCTTTATAACAGATAAGTCTTATAGAGCAGCTCAAACTTCAGCTAGTGTTGAAGAAATGGCTATAGAAGGGGATGATGCCTGGTACATCAGTAAGATAGGGGCCCATTTTGTTGGTGGTTGACATGTTGTCATGAGGCATTCTTCTGTCTATGGGCTGTTTCTATCAGCATGGACAAGAAAAGATAAAAGTGATATATGGCCCACAATGGTAGTCAGTCAAGACAGCACTAACCTTAGTAGGGCAGAGTGTTTGAGCATTGGTATTTGGGGATTTACCCTTCCCACTTTGCCTGATGGTTGGTATGCTATTTGGCAAATATTCGTCATGAACATAGCTCACAGTGGGTGTTAGTAATGGAGGGTTTGGTTCAAGAAAAGGCGAAGAAACAAGATCCAGCTCGTCATACACATTACAGTGAGATAATCTGAGATACTTTTGTTTCTGCACAAGTGAGGTAGAAACTTACACTCAGTTCTACATCAGCTAATACCTAAGTGTATTTCTCTCATGTAGTAGTTTAAAAAAGCTACCTCCCAAACTCAAGGACTATGAATAAGATCTCTGATTTTTTCCAGATACCTGACTATGGAATTCACAAGAAATAATTCAGCCATATGCTTATTAAATGTTGAAGGAAGCTCTATTGCTAAAGAAACTCTCAGAGGCATCACTCTCTCCAATGGCACCTGAAATCATCATAACATTGCATAAGTACTATATATCTATATATTGCTTATATATATGTGTATATATATATAGTGCTTATATATAAAATGTGTGTGTGTGTGAGAGAGAGAGAGAGAGAGAGAGAGAGAGAGAGAGAGAGAGAGAGAGAGACAGACAGAGAGAGAGAGAGAGAGAGAGAGAGAGAGAGCAGCTTTCTAAGTATTTTGCATGCATTTCTTCCCCCTTTACATGCTTACTAACCCTAACGTTTAGTACTATTATTATCCCTATTTTACATCTGAGGATACTGAAGCACAAAAGGGTTAAGAAATGTGCTCAAGATCATACAATTAGAAGGTAGAAAAACCAGTACTATAACCCACATATTCTGACACCAAAGCCTTTACTCTTAACCTCAATAACATATTGCCCCTCAGATGAAGCCAAGAAAAATAGTGGACAAGGGATAGACAAGGGCAAACAGCGGGCAGCCAGTGTGACCACCCAAAGAATTCTCTACTGAAATGTACAGTCTCACCATTTCCATCCAGCAGTAATGACATGTTTGTAATGACTAGTTTGTGCTGAATGATATGGTGAGAAGTTTGGCCTTAATTTTGTAAGGAACAGGCAGTTTTTAATACTAAGAGCTGACCTATTGATATCTTAGAGACCATATTTGTATTATTACCTGCCAGAAACATCAAAGTATTTCTGTTCCTACAGAAATTGTGAGGATACTTTTTCCCCAGAAAACATTTTAGACATTGTGATTATTCTCCATAGATAGTTATGGAGCCATCATTTGAATATCTCTATTTTCTCGGGGTGCTGAAGGAGAAAATATTGATTATGAAATATTCTGAAAGTCACATAGTGTGTATAAAGCTAATAAAAAGGCATATTGTGGTCATGGTAGAATTTCTAAAGAGGTAATGCTCATAGCTTTACTGTACCTACCTGTCTGGCAGTTTTTCTTTAGTATAAAATGTCTATTCATTATATCATCCAGGTTTTTGTTGACTGAGTTTTGCAGATTTAACAAGACAGGAAAATCTATATTCTTATACCAATTTTTAACAGCCTTAATAGATGTAAAAATCTTTCTGCTGTCTTTCCTGGGGCAGTTGAATGCAGTGGTCAACCACAAACATGTTCAGAAACTTCCTTTAATTACCAGATTGTAAAGTTGGTCTTAGACCAGTGTTTTAAACTTCAATATTTTTAACTGAGACCTAAAGGATACATATACCTTGAGCACAGTTTGTTCTGGGACTCCAGGAATAATGGAGGTGGGACAGAGCAGAGAAGGAGGGTGACAATCATTTTAGATTTTCAAGGGCCCAAAAGTGCCATAAAACATAGAAAAAAGGGAAAAAAGAAAAAGGCAAGATCTACAGGTTAATCTAAACCTCTTCCCAATAATGAAATGTGATGGATGCAAAGCAGTCACTCAGCAATCAATCGTATGATGTCTATTCTGTTTTCTATGTCTGAATAGTTCACGGAATGGAAAAATATAATAGATATCTGATCATTTAAAATATTTTCGTCACAGCCACTGCCTAAATTGTCACTGGTCATTTGAAAGGTCACTAAAGATAACATAATTTCAAATGTGTGCTTAGGAACCTGGTTGCCTAAATGCAAAACAAGATACTTCTTATTAATTAGTTAAATGATCATAATCGAGTTACTTAACTGCCTGTGTCTTAGTCTTTCATCTGTAAAATGGGAATAATAATAAAATGGGAATAAAATTAACTGGGATAAATAAAGTGTCACAAAATACAGTGGCTTAAATATAAGTTTATTTCTCTCACGTAGTAGCTCCCAGTTTCTGATCCACTGAGTGGAGTAGCTCTGTTCTGCTCATTCATTTACAGACTCGGCTTCTCCCCCTGATTCCCATCTTGTTATTTTACCTTCCCTTGGGTCATTGTCCTCATCTGCTTAGTCAAAGTTGGGTCACAGGCACAACTGTAAACCAGCTCACAGGAATGGAAACAAAATACTGGCTAAGGAAAAAGGATTATCTTTTAAGGAAATGACCCATAAGTTGCACTCACATTTCCACTCACATATTGACCCAAACATATTCACATGCTTCAAGGCATATGATAAGATTGCAATTCCCTGACCTTTATGATGTTAGCCATTTGACTTTTTTTGGCCAGTGAAACATGCATGGCAGTGATGAGTGTCACTTCTGGGTGAAAGAATTAAGAGCCAGCATGCCCTAATTTCTTCCTCCTGCCATGACAATTATGGAAGCACATGCTAGCTTGGATCCCCAAATAAATGCAATGAGCACAGGCCACCTGACAACCCATGGGCATGTAGCATGAGCAAGAAATAAACATTTGTTATATTAAGCCATTGAGATTTGGGGGACTATTTGTTATCACAGCATAACCTAGCTTATCTTGACTGATACATGAAAGTTACAGGACATGTGGCAGGGAAGCAATCTTGGAGCTTTCTTCACCTTAGAGGTCTGCAACATTAATGATTAAAAATAAAATATGAAAATGAGCTGATAAGCTTATGCATCCCTTAGCTACTGTAGGATTCTAGTGGATTATGTTGAGACACCATAGGTATTAATGACTGCGCATGCAAGACAAACCAGTCTACCTGGGCTTGATTTCATGCTGTAGGAAAATGTTCATTGATTGCTAAGGTCTTCCTTCCAAATCTACATCTGAAAGCAAACTGACACATATAATCTTTAGATTCATTTCTCTCAAAATAAAGAAGGTAGTCATCTGGTCACATCTGTGGAAATGTCAATATCAATGGGTGGATTCTGAATGGCACTGTAGGTCCTGTGAAATATTTTGCATTTCCTCAATTTCAGGTTTTAGTATTTCCTTCAGATGAATCCAGTATTAGCAATTCAGAGAGCACCAGGTAGATATTAAAGGTTGTATTCTCCTGCAAGAATCTAGAAAGCAGATAGTCTGATTTACAATTGTAGTTATTACTTACGATCACTTACCATGTTAATAGGCAGTGTATTAAGTGCTTTATCCACATGACCTCATTTGATTCTCAGAGCAGCCTCTTAAAGTGGGTATTACTAGTATTCCCATTTTACAATTAAGAAAACAGGAGTTCAGAAAAGTTATGTAGACACTTATTTCTTGGTCATGTTACATGTTCCATGGATTATGTGAAATGCCTAAAGTCACATGAAAAATATAATTGGAATTTGAACTCAAGCATATGATTCCCAAAGCCCATTTGTACCTCCAAATCAACAAACGTTAGAACTGAGATATATACAAAGATCTGTGAGAGCAAAGAAACAGCAAAGCACATAGATGAGTCAAGGATTTATTGAGAATTGAGTCCTGACTTGGTACTAATTAGCCAAATAATAAACAGATAAGGACATTCAGGTAAAAAGGAAAATTATGACCCCTGTAACTAACTGTGTTTCCACCTTTACACTGGCTGCCAGGGAACTCAGAGTTAAATTTGTAATACTCTTTCAACAGCTATATAGTATCTAATGGCATGAGCATTTGTTTAGTAACCAAATTCCATTCCCACTTTTATTTTTTACCCAGTTTCCCAATCTCTGTATGTTTTTATCCTGTATTAATATAAATATCTTTAGAGGTATCCTCAGATTCATTTTGTAATGATTAAGCAAAAACACTAATAAATAGATAAGTGGTAGTGTTTCCCCCTTGACAAGGCCATGGATCCCTCAAACATTAAGCATCAATCTATCTGACTAACAAAAATTCAAATGTTTGGTAACACTAAAGCTGAAGGAAAACAAAGTCTCCTATATTGCTGGTAGAAATACATGTTAATAAACTTTTATGGTAGGCAATTTAGTAATAGTTATCTAAATTACGAATTCATAGAAACACTGACCTAGCATTTTCTCTTCTAGATATTTATCCTGCAGATATTCTTGTACCCAAACAAAATGACTTATGTACAAACTTACTCACTTTAGCCTCATTTCTAACAAGATATTGGAAATAATATAAATAAGCATCAACAAAGGATTGGCCAAATAAATTATTTCATTTCTCAATCATTTTTATAAATCTTTGGAATGCTCATAGTCTATGGACACTTGACCTATGATTTCTGTTGATTAAATTGGCCCCAACAGAGCCAGGAAGCATCAGTCTTCATCCCACTTTACTACAATGCCTTGTCACATTGTCAGCCAGTTTTCTGCTACTTATGAGTCATTGAGGGTAAATGGATTGCTAGTAAAAAATATGTACATTGTTTTCATTTACTCATTCATTCACTTATTCATTATCCATCAAATACTTATAGCACTTATTCTGTGCCAAGCACTCTACTAGGCATTTGAAAAGGTCAGTGATCCAACAAGCATATGTATACAGACCATAGGGATTCCTTACTGATAAGTCATGAATGAGAAAACTCATACTCAGTGTACAACTATTGAGCAAAAGAGTCAAATGTGAGTCAAGCAAAAGCAGAGATCTGATTCAAACGTATTCCTTTCATGAGTTTGATAACATAATGTGAGTAGAATTCAATCAGAACAGTTTTTACGTAATTAATTACATTCATCTTCCATTTCAATTACTAGGTGGTCCAAAGCCATTATCTTAACATTTGGAAGACATGACTGTATTGGTTGTCAGAAGCTACCAGCTCATGGATCCTAGTAAAAATCCAACCAATATTGGGCAGGAAGTGATTAAGTGGAATGTACCAATCCACCCATCCCTGGGGGATATTTGATGGTGTTACAGAAGTGCCATTATGCTTTCCAAGTGGAAAGGATTCATATTCAGTTTATATTCCAATTAGGAAGGATACGTTTCTGTTATTATTACACAGAGACTATAACCACCACAGCAGCCAAAAACAGCACAGTTTTTAGAGATAGTAGCTAGGTATCTCTATATGTACCTAGATGGGATTTTGACAGTATTTTGATGATATTATCACCTGGCACCCAGGAATTCATTTATTCAATAATCATTTATTGAGTTCCTACTATGTGCAAGGCACCATGCTTGGTACTGGAGTATACAGTGTAGAAAAAACAAACACTGTCCCTACCCTCAAAGACTGTGCCTTGGAGTTTAATAGTCTGAATCTTTCCATGCCAGGTGCTCCTACTATTCTGCAATAACCCTGCATCAGCTACATAAAGAATCAGTCTGTTATTAGCACCTTATTTTGTACCTTATATCCCAATGCAGAACCTTATAAATGTGGATTAGACTGATCATATGAGACTAGATGCTTATATCTGTCTTGTTTGTAATATGTCTAAGCATTTTATATAACATAATAAAAAATAAGGACCTCCACAACACAACAATGTTCTGCGTTGGGGTATAGGTACAAACAAGGTTTCTTTGGGTCAGAAATCCAGGAGTGGCTTAGGTGAGTGCTTCTGGATCAGGGTCTCTCATGGGGTTGCAATTAAAATGTCACCTAGGGCTGCAATTATCTGAAGGCTTAACCGGGACTGGAGGATCTGCTTTCAAGGTGGCTCACTCACATGCCTGACAAGTTGTTGGCAGGTCTTAGTTTCTCACTACATGGACCTTCCATAGGGCTGCTTGAGTGTCCCCATGACATGATAGCTGAATTCCCACAGAGAAAGTGATCTATGAATAAGCAAGTTGGAGGCTGTAATGCCTTTAATGACCTAATCCTAAGAACCACAGACCACCTCTACTTCCACGTTTTACTCTTTAGAAGTAATTAATTAAGTCTGGCCTACAATCAAGTGAAGAGAAATTAGCCTCCACCTTTTGCAGATATAGTTTCAAAGAATTTGTAGGCACATTTTTAAATCACCATTGTTATCCTGTAAGCTTGTAGTCTGCAAAATTTTTAAATCCTTGAATATTTCCTGTAAACCGGTAACTCCCAAACAAAAACCACTTTATCCCCAACTTTGGTTAAGCTGCTGTCTGAAGATGTATAATGACCTTTGTAGATATAAAGTCATGTGAGCAAATTGCTGTTTTCATCATGAACAGATTAATGGATGCTTGGTAATTGATAATGTTGCTGTTTTTCCTTAAATACTAGTTATGTTTTTAACTGAGCAATCTTTCTGAAATCTGACTCCCTTGCACTCTCTGCAAATAAATTTTTCTTTTCTTTTCTAAGTCCTGTGATCTGCGAGCATTCCTTTGACAATGTCTGAGTAAGACCTCCCACCTCACTCTCTAATTCTTCCCACCAGCCTCATAGAGAAAGGAAGTTGTAGTGAAATGGGAAACAAAATAGCCCAAGCAAGATCAGAGAGCAGCAAGATCACACAAAATTGTCATGTGTTTCTACTTTCCATCTCATACTTTTACCATTACTATGAGAAACACTTTCTGCAGGTAGCTGCTGTTCTTTCAGCCTGGACCCCAGAATAAGTATACATAGAAGAGAGTCAGCCCAAAAACCTGCAGACATGCAGCATGAAGTAGTAGAGCCACTCTAGGCGAGCCTTAGACTCATGAACAAAAATAATTAATTATTATTTTAAGCCATCGAGTTTGGATATAATTTGTTAGGCAGCATAAGCTAACTGATACACTCAGTTTTGTATAGATGACCACTGCCACACCAATAATCTGTGACCAGGAAGTATGACTACGGAAGAAAACTACATGTTTTGTACAAACCACATTTGAAAAAGAAGGGGGAAACGGTTCTCAGAAGGAGGTTGTGGCAGGAGTAGAGTGGGTGCTGGGCATACAAATCAACAGGGATGCACCCGACTTCCCTAACTTCCATTTGTGTGTGTATCCCTTTATTCAATAAACACTCTATCTAATGAATTCTTTGTTTCTTTTGTCACCTAAAACTCTTCTGGTATAATTTAACAAACATGCTTTTCCAGAACTGGTGATATGCAAAGGAGACACTGAGAAAGAGGAAGCCTGAGTGGTTTCAAGCAAAGGCCTCAGTAGTGTCAGTGGAAAAATAAAACAAAGAGGTGAGGTGTAGGTTAGAGAGGATAGAAAGGAAAGAGTCTGGGGTAGAATGACATATCACATACAGACATCTGATATGAGGGGGAACACACCTGGCTGGTCTAGTCTTTTTCACCTTTGCCGCATCTTGTGGAGTACACTGAAACAGTTCTTTGAGGAAAAATGGAGAAGCCATTGAAAGCGATGCTGAGAGAAAGCAAGAGGACTAGGAAGCATAAAATGGCAGCTACCACTGGCATTCTTTCTTTTTCTTATAAACCATTTTTCTATCTCTCCTTCCTCCTCATTCCACATATCACCACAATAGAACTAGCTAGAAATTACAAAATGAATTTTTGGAACCTACATATGTACCATCCTTGAATTATTATAATAGCTTGTTCTTTAAACCAGAATTTTCCTGTAACATACCACTAATCACTTAGGGGTTTGATTCCTCCATTTGAAGTGTGCCACATGGCCTGTCAAAATAACTTCTTATAGCTGTGTAACAATTGTGGGTGGCCTGTGATCACCTTGTCAGAGTGTCTTTAACACCCAAAGCTGGTTGCCAGATTCCACATTACTTACTTCCCAGCGCCCCCTCCCCACAACTTATGCTCCATATATCATCTCCTTCTTTTCTTTTTTTCTTTTTTTTTTTTTCTTTTTTGTCTTTTTTTTTTTTTTTTTTTTTTTTTTTTTTTTTGTGCTGGCAGTTGCTGGGACATGAACAGCAATTTGCAGTTATTTATGCAGCTTAAACCCTATTGTCAACATCCTTATCCCCGGTACACAACCATTCCAATGATGTGAGCTGAGCTTTTCAGGAATGACCCATGAAGGGGACGAAGATGGACTGAGGTTAACAGAAGCAAGGCTTTCTGAAGTCCTCAGCCAAAACACACATTGTTGCTGAGCTGCTTTTCCTCCTTCTCACCTCCATTTAGGGTGCATTTTCATTTGGAATTAAAAACAGATCACAGCTTGCTGTTTGTTTGCTATTGTCAGGTCAGACCAAGCACTCAGGGAGAGGGCGGCATCGCTGTATGCATGGAATTTTCTTGGCAGTTTAATAGGGTTGATGGAATGTGTCCGCTTTTGTATAGCACCTTCTCTCCCAGGCTCTCAAATCCTCCCAAAATAGAACTTAATCTTTCCAGAAATCAGGTGTGGCATGGGACATTGTTTCTATCACTCCCTCAAGCCCCTCCTAGAGGTAATAGTTCAGAGATAACAGGTGAAGGTAAATGGAGGAGAGAGGCTGACCTGTCCTTGGAGAACCACAGACACAGCCTTTGTGCAACTTACAAAAAAGGTATCCCATTTGTGTGGATCGGTTTCAAAAAAAGTCACCCTTCCCTCTAGACTGATACAGTCCTTTGCCAGGGACACAGCTTTGGTGAGTGAAATTTGGACTGAAGTTAGGCACACGCTCATTCCCTCAGCCAGGCACTTTTATATGTAGCGTAACTATACAGGTTGGCCTTGAGTTCTTACATCCAGTGAAGTCAGCTAAGTTTTTGTGCTTAGAGTTGGAATTTCGTCAAAGGGCTCGCTATATCCTCATTACACTGTTGACAAATGTGGATATCATCAGTGCCTTAACATCTAATTTGAAAATTACAGTTTAGAGACCTCTAACAGTTTTTGCAAGCATCATCTCATTTATTCAATAAATATTTAGTAAGCACTTAAGTATGAAGCACTAGCCCCTTCCAGGAGCCTAAAGCCTTTGGGGAAGACAACAAAAATTGCAAAAACTAACTGTAGCTATGGTAGGCAGCTTCTGACATGGTCCCCAACGATCTTCACCTTTTGGTATTGATGCTCATGTATAATCTCCTCCCCTTGAATGTAGGCCAGACCTAGTAACTAAAAAATTCTAACATAATATAGTGATTAGAATACAGCAAAAGTGATGGCATAACACATTTGCAATAAGGTTACAAAAGACTGTGACTTCCGTTTCGCTAGCACTTTCTTTCTTGCCGGTACTTTCTCTTGCTCTCTCACTTGCTCACTCTGAGATAGCAATCAGCCATGATGTGAGATGCTCTAGGAGAGGCCCATATGGCAAAGAAACAAGGAAGGCCTCTGGCCAACAGCTTTTGAGGAATGAGGCATCAGTCCAACAACCCATGAGGACTTGAATCCTGCCAACAACCACATGAGCGAGTGAGGAAGTGGATCCTCCCCAGTCAAGCCTTGATATGAGTGTCACCTTGTGAGAGACTCTGGGCCACAGGACCCATTTAAGCCACACGCAGATACCTCACTTGCAATAACTGTAAAATAATAAATGCATATTATTTTAAATCACTACATTTTGAGGTAATTTTTTTGTAGCACAAAGTTATAACCATAAGATTGCAGTTAAGGTGTCAGCCAGGATTGCAGTCATCTCCAGGTTTCACTTACTTGAGTGAGGAAGAATCCACTTTCAAGTTCACTCACAGAGTCATTGGCAGAATTCAGTTTTTCAAAGGTTGTTGGACTGAGGGATTCAGTTCCTTGCTGGCTGTTCACCAGGGCCACCCTCTGTTCTTTATCACACGAGCCTCTCTAGAGAATAGCTCACACTATGGCAGCTGTCTTCCATCAGAGTAAGCAGATGAGAGAGCAAAAGCCAGCAAGACAGAGGCCAGAGTCCTTCTGTAACAATCTTGGAAGTAACATCCCATTACTTTTGACATTTTCTGTTGTTTAGAAGTAAATTACTAGATCCAGCTCATACTCAAGGGGAGGAGATTATACAAAGATATAAATACCAGGAGATGGGGATCGTTGAAGGCCATCTTGGAAGCAAGCTACCACATTTCTTCTATTACTCCCTTACCCCATCCCTGCCCCAGGCCCTCATAAAGTCTTGGAGATTTCCTCTGCCCTACATTCTCTCTATTCTCTTGTCACCGCATTAATTTGTACACAGCCTTTGCAACTCATATCTAAACTCTAGAAAAGCCTCCTATTGAACACCCCCACCCCCCCATCTTCATTTTTATCTACTCTCCCAGCTGGTACCCAGAAAACTGATTGATATTGATTTTTAATATTTTTTTAACAGTCATAATGTTTTTATTTTCATTTTGTTTTCAGGTACGGAGCCGAGTTTGCACCCCTTGCCTTTCAGGGGTGTAAAGTCCCTTAGACATGAGACTCACACTCAGGAAAGGACTAAAGAATGCAGTAAGCAAGCATGGGGCAAAGAGTCCAGGTTGGCTGTTATCTTGCAAATCCTTGGGCTTGAAGTCATATCCATGGTTAGATTGGCGAAGAGTGAGGGACCAGTTACCTACCGCTAACCAGTAAACAAATCTCAAGGTTCTGAAAGCCTTCTGTGTGCCCATTTGTATAGCCCAATTGGTATTTTTAAGATATCACATTGTATTGTATCATTTGCCTATTCAAAAATGCCACTGGCTCCTAAATTCCTCTTCTGTCATTCAAGACTTTTCTCAGTCTAACCCAATGCACCTTTCCAAGAACACTTATCCTCCCACAGCCATTCAGCCAAACAGGTGTACTCGTTGTGCCTAGATCACAGCCAGTTGGCTCCCCTTTCCATGGTTTTGTTTATGCTGTTCCCCCTACCTGGAATGTTCTCTCTTCTTTCTTCATCTATCAGAATTCTCCCCTAATTTCATGACTTAGTTCAAGTCCTGTCTCCTTCCTAAAGCTTTAGAACTTATGATTGAGTACCCCAGACATAGCTGGTCAAATAATCTATGTGTTAGCTTGCTTTTATCTTCTGGGTCCAAATGGCCTCTTCCTCCTCCCAAATCTTGAATCACCCCTTACTCACTGAACCTCTGGTACGACACTTATCATAGACTTTTGTTAGTTTGTAATCCCAGTAGAAAAAAATAGGTTATAAATACATGCATATTAATTGATGGTGTGAAACAAGAGTGAAGATCCAAACTGAGATGTCCTGTTTGGGGAGAGTAGAATCTACCATCAACCTTGACCATAGACACAGTGTGTGTTCTAGAGCTGTCCTATCAACTTTCACAAGATTCCATTGCTTACTATCCTGTATTCAGTAATTCATCATTAGTAGGTCAAAGAAAGTATTGCAATTTATATTCATAAGCATGGAATACTTAGAGTTATATACTATTTCTTAGCTATATTATACATTGCATAATGTAGCATAGTGAAAGAGTGCTTCTCTTGAAGTTTAAAAAAGGGAAGGAATAGATTCTAATACCATAATTCTTTGAGACTCAAGAGAGTTATAAAAGAATGGCTATCAATATAGATATATGTGTAGATAGAGAGTTATGGCACACAGTAAAGATGCTGGTGGCCTAAATGTTCTCTGTGATACATGTACTACACAAGGTGATAATCTAAGAATGAAATAAGAGCTCAATAAAAGGGGACATGTTTTTGATAAAATGAAGTGGTAAGTAATTAGGGAAATATAAGAAAGCTAAAGTTTCAGTCACATACTAACAGACAACAAAAACTAATAATTAGTGATCACTTACTAAGTATCTTAGATTATGTTATTCTAGCTATTCATCACAACAACTCATTTTGCCAAAAAAAAAAGAAAATAGAGGCCTAGAGAGGTTAGATAATTTGCCAAAAATGAATTACTTTTGGTAATTGGCGAGACAAGGACTCCAACCCCAGCCTGGTTGATTCCAGAATGCCATGCATCTTCTTTTTTTGGACATTAAATCTGAAAGACATGGCCTCTCATCTGTTTAGAAGACATCATATTATTTAAGTTATCATTGGATGGAAGGCAGCTTGTATCATTCTCTCAAAAAGGATTCCATTAGATTTTAACAGCTGTGCTAATCCAATCTGTGCCTATAGGAAATCATCCTTGTCAACATCTCCAAATGAAACGAGGCACAGACTAGCCAACCCACCAAGAAAATTTTGATGGAATCATTTTATCCCACACCAGGTATTCTGACATTACATCTGCACTGGTCTTGGAAAAAGCCTTCAAATACGTTCTTTTTTTCAGACGTATGTTGCCTTCTGACACTGAAGGAGATTTTCTGGAGAAATATCACGTGATATATGCATATTTAAAATGTTTCCTGGAAATACAAGGGGATATAAGATATAATTTTGCCTCGAAATGAGCAGATCTTGCTGCAAAGTTATCTCAGGGTAACTACTTGATTGGTACTCTTTCCTGGGCTTTCGAGAACCATCCATTCAAAGAACGTCAAATGACAGTGTCTGACTTACCCAAGTGCTTTCCTCATTCCCCTGATCTGACAAAGCTGAGGGTACAGAGGAGTCAGGTAGATGCTGAAACTGGATTGGTCAAAGTCTGGGAGGCAGGACCTGGAAATCATGGGTCTGGGACCCATCAGTGTGGCTTGTAGACAGAGGGGGGCAGCAGAGAGCTACTGGACAGATGTGCTAATCAGGGAGCTTCCAAGCTGGTTCTGGTCACCATGGAGACACTGGCTGGAAGACCCTGACCCAGGATTAAAAACCCAGCTCTCCTGAGATCCCTGAAACAAGTCCTTCCATTTTCCACACTGTGACCAGAGATTTTCATAAGCCTGCCTCTGATAATGTCGTCCTCCTGCTTTAAAAGGACTTTAATCAATTGCTCCCCACTGTTTAAGAACACCCGTCCTCAAGCTTTAGGATGCATCAGCCTCACTGGAGGACTTCATAAAACACAAATCACTGAGCCCATTCACAGAATTTCTGCTAGATTAGGTCTGGATTTCTGACAAGGTTCCAGGTGCATGTTGTTGGTCCCTGCCGATCTAGGGACCACACCTGGTGAACCACTGGCTTAGAACATGCTTGAGCTACCCACTACCTCCTGTCCAAATTATCTTCTAGCCACTCGCTCCCACTTGCATCTCCCACACCCACACACACTCTGCACCACCTGTAAACTTTCTTCAGCTCCCGATGAGAGCCATGTTTTCTCACATCTCTTGGCTTATTCACATTTACCCTCCCTACTTATACACTCTT
>NW_006432447.1:11648151-11708898 GCF_000325575.1 Pteropus alecto | reverse complement strand
TCACCTGGATAACACTAACTTATCTTTAGATTCCAAGTTAGAGGCCTCCCTCCTATGAACTCCTAGAGTGCCCTGTACTTTATTCTTACACTGTGTTATAAATAACCATTTGTGTGTTTGTGTCCCAACTAGTCTGTCAGCCTTGTGAGAGCAGAGGCTCACAAATATACATACCATTACAAATTTACAGTCATCATTCTCATCTGGATTCTCACAATAACCATGCTACATTTCTCTGATCAACTCTCTCTTCCGCTCTCAATAACTATTTCAAACAATCTTCACTTTCTCAAATTTCTAACCTTCACAGCTCTTCTATCACACTCAACAGATGGGCTTGCCTACTCCTTCACACAGAAAATAGAAGCCACCAAACAGAAACCTCTCAACTTCCCACCACCAACCTACAAACCCACCAGAATCTGTACACACCCCATCCCCCTGACCTCCTGTTCAATAGAGGAGCTGCCTGTACTTTCTAAGGCTAGTGTCTTAAGCCAGACCCTACAACCATACTGTGGTTTCTTCCCTCCTGCTTCCTCAAAACCCCCGTATAAACACAGCCTCTTCACTTATATTCAATTTCTTCCTCTCCTGATTTTATCCCTGCCATTTAAAAAATTTGTTCTATACTTTCTTCCATAAATAAATATGCTCCTTAGGCTCTATGTCACCCTGAAATTACCATCTTATTTCTGTTTGCTCCTGCTCAGCAAAATATATCTAACTTTATGATTTCCGTTTCCTCATTTCCCATTCATTTCACAAGCCACTTTTCCTCAAAACTGTTCTCACTAAGGTTGCCAAGGACCTTTCTTTAGCTTAAGTTCAAGAACACCTTTTAGTTCCCATCATACTTGGCCCAGTCGATTCCCTCCTCTATTTTAGAGCCTTCTCTCCCCCTAGCTTCCATGACATCCCAGCCTGGCCTCCTCTACTTGATGTGTAAATGCCGGTACTTGTTAAGTTCAATCCTCGAACTTCTTTTCTAAAGCCTTGCCTGAATAACCTTATCCACTTTCATCAATCCCATTACTTTATACATGCCAACCATGCCATGTATTGGAGAGGTCCTCAGCTCTGTGATGTCCAGATTCATATAACCAATTGCTAATTCTATATTCTTTTTTGATGTTTCACGGGTCCCTCATACTCAAATGAACTATGATCTCCGCCCCCCAGACCTGCTTCTTCTAGGTTCTTATTAACCGAATTTAATGTCAATGGCCTCAGAGAACACATTCTTGACACCTCCCTCTGTCTCAATTCCACTAGCCTCTCCGTCTTCTCCATTACCATAGCCCAAGACTGGACTATAGTTACAGCCCCCAGTTTCCTCTCAGCCTCACTGGCCCCCTCCAATACATTTCTCTTACTTTGCTAAAGCAGTCTTTCTAAAAACAAATCTCACTTCCTTGCTTAACCCCCTCAACTGCTATCCCTCACCATCGGGACAATTCATTCTTGTCCTGTTTCCCAGCCACACTAGCCTTTTTTAAACTCCCCCAAAGCGCTAAGCTCCTACCTACCTCAGGGCCTTTACACATGCTATTCTCTCCCTCTGGAATGCTTGCCCTCACACCCTTTATGTCTAGCAAACTCTCACGCATCTTTGAGGGCTCAACTTCAAATTCTCTGAGGGAATTTTCACTGACCCTTCACCATTATCCACTACATGCTGAGTTAAGTTTACTAGTTAAACACTCTCATAGCATGCTATACTCTTCCTTCATAGCACTCATCACATATGTGGACAATTAATTAATCGTAAAATTATTTTATTGTCTCTTCCTCTCCTTCTATACATCATACATGCGAGGATCAAATTTTTATTATTCTCTACCATATCTTTACTAGCTTCCATAACGCTGACTTGTACTGAGCTGACAACAAATCTTTGTTAGAAAAGTAATGAATGGTTAAAGAAAATACATGCCATAATTTGAGACTGAACACTTCTTGGACTGGCTGGTTTGCTGATTCTTTACATTTTGCAACATGCTCTATATTCACTAGATAATGAAATAATATCTCATATTTCTTCACAGATTTCTGTTTGTCTGATGCTGTCTTAGGTATATGACATTCTCTCAAAATTCCTTTTGGGCTAGATACTATTATTATCTCTATTCTACAGTAGGGGAAACTGAGGCACAGAGAGGTTAAGAATCTTGCCCAAGGACACAGAGCTAATAAATGAGCCAAACTACAGATCAAGATAGTCTGATCTACATCCTGTGTTCTTAAACACTGCAATATACCATCTCTCAAGATCTCCGTTATGTATAAGGAAGACCTCTGTGAGTGCTGGGACTTGTGCATTATTAAGGTTGCTGTTACAGAGACAGAAAGACCAAAAACAGTCAATATATCAGTGGTTCTCAAAATTTAATGTGCATTATAACCATCTAGAGAGATTGTTAGAATAAAAATTACTGGACCCTATCACCAGACTCAGTAGGTGTGAAGCCTGAGGCCAAAAAATTTGCATTTCCCAGGTGATGCTGAGGCACTTGGTCAAGGACCACACTTTAAGGACTACTGCAGCACATAAATGATCTTCACAAGATTTTTCCATTTGAAAAAATACATAGTACCCTTCTCCAGCAGTCTGCCCTTCTAAAACAAACAAACAAATAAATAAGATAGGCTGTTCAAGAGAAAAAATTTAAATACAAACAAAATAAAACAGGGAGAAAGTGATGATTCTCTCCCTCTTTTTCCTTCAACCTCACTGCACAGGTTGTGGTCTGCATTTTCTTTTGAAGAAACAAATGTAATTTGCCCCTAACAAGATGAGTGTTTAATTTTCATAACAATATCATGAAAATCATTAGTATTATCCCCATGTTCAAGATGAAGAAACTGAGACTCCAAGAAGTTAAATCTCTAAGCTAAGATCGCAAAGCTAGAAAACAGAGTTCCAACTCAAATTCAGGTTTGTGACTCCAAATCTCTGTTTGTCCCATTGATTGATGTCACCCTCTGTATTTCCATTTACCTTTTTAAATTCTCCTACATGCACAAATAACAAAATAATTTCTCTTACACTTATGTAGAAAATTCCAATAAAAAAAAAAAAAAACAGATCTAAATCCATCTCTAGTCCAAAATAAGCTTTTAATGCCTCTTCTTTTGATTACTTCTTTGAAATTGGTTGCTATTCTTTTCAAATATATAGTGAAAAAAACCTCAAAGAATTGTGAGAACCTCTCTAAGAAATATATAGCACCCCAAAATAACCACAGCTTGATGTGTCTTTCTTGAACCACCAGATAATGCTGAATTTTGTCACCTTTCCTGTGTAGTTAGAATTCCACTGCAGTGTCATGAGACCATACATCCCCCAGGATTAATCACAAATATTTAATAAAGATGAAGTTTTGTTATATCTTTGTTCTTTGTATCTTGGCTTTTGTTAGCGCATTTTAATTAGGATCTGGTATCTGCAATAAACAGTAAACATAAAGAGCTTTGCAAAAATGTATTAGACTGTTTGTTTTCACACTCTAATGCATATTTGCACAATTTTACCATGAAAAAAGGAAAACACGCTAAGCTCTTGGGCTCTATCCCAAATGTCCTGGAATAGAATCCGGAAATTACTAAAACTGCAACCAAACCTCATCATATTCCAGCAATTAACCTAAGAAACGAGAGTCCATTCTCTGCATGAAAAAAACATTTTCGAGGGGAGAAGTCTGTGGAGGAGAATGCTTCTCGATAACACACGTATCGCATTCTCCAAACCTGTTTTGAAGTTTGGACTATTTCTCTTTCATGCTAAAAGAGCTTAATAAACAAATTCGGTTGGGTAACATTTTATTTTTCTCTTTCAGAGTGTTAAGAAAGCCTCTTTTACTAAACCAAGACAGGAAGGACTGCTAAGCTTAAAACAAGGGATAAAATAATCACATGTGGTCTCATTTTTAAAAGTAGCTGGAGATTAATAATCTTCCTGCTAAGTAGTTATACATTAGAATAAATTATTTTTAAAACAGTAGAATCATGGTGAACGCTGATGACAAAGGACAGCTTGGGGTTTTTATATGAACATATCCTAATCAAAAAGTAGCAAAAACTTTAAAAATCTCCAAATGTAGCTCTTGTGTAAAATTGTTATTGATAAGATAACTTGATAGCGTTTGAATACAACACAAAATTATCAAAGTGTGAGCAATTTAGAGGTGTAAAGTGATTTTTCCTTCTGTATCTGTCCCTGAATATGTTTCCAAATAAAACACAGGATTAAGTAATTTATTTTGGTGCATGATTTACTTATGATTGAAACATAGTAAACAACAGATAAAAGGCATAGTCCCAGGCATCAATTTAAAAGATAAAATTTATTATGTTTTATTAGAGGAAGACATATAAAAATGCCAATGTGAATTGTAAAACAAGTAAAAGTGTTAGCCCATAAGTCTCAAATCTGAGTTAGACTTGGTGTTTCTAACTCTCCTTTAGGGGAATGATATGCCTGAATTTAATTAGAAATCTGTTTTATTAAGATTAAAGTTGTGAGAAAGTTAAAAGGTTGGATCATGCGAAAATAAAAATGACTCTGAGGATCTTAGGGAATTTGAACTGGTAAACTTAGATTTTATTTCCTGCCAACTGTTTGTGGGAGGATTAAGAGATGTACAGGAATTATTAGTTTTAGATAAAAGCCAACGTTTTATAAAGCAATTAATTTTTCATTAGTTCCACATAATTTTGGCAAAAAATAGTTTTGTTCCAATAAAGCTATTACATTTCAAGAGGTTACTCTAAAATATAGCCATTAACTTCACATTAATTTAACCAAATTTATAATAGGCTAAACTACAAGCAGGAAAGCAGTAATAGTTTTTTACAGAATATATTAGAATTAAAAGGAAAAAATTAAGGTGAAAAATGTTTTAAAAAATAGGCTATAAAACTTCTAAATTTCTAAGCATGGTTATGCATTTATTTAAAAGACATTCTCCTATAAAGTTTCTTAAGCTTATAAAATGAATTATATAAAGTCCACCTTAAGTTTTTGCATGGGGTTACCTTGGGAATATCAGAAATCATTATTTTTATTACATTAAATTTATTTTATATTACAAGAAATAAAATATACTTTAAACATTCAAAGAAAACTTGTTAGCATTGAAAACTTTATTCACAAAGCCATAAACTACCCATCTCAATGCTAGATCTACCTTTAATGCATCCACAAAATTCTACTTGGCTGGCCCATTCACCTAGATTGATGCTATTTTCACCTACAGTTTGAGTTTTTTAATCCTTACCGGAATGAAAAAGAAGTCTAGCTGAGTCAGGATAAGAGACTTCAAAGTCCTGGCTGGAGAATGTTTCTTCTCTGTTTGTCTCCAAATAGGCCTCAATGGAGATCACACTCCATCTCCATTATCAACTTATTTCAGCCTAGAACCACCTCTCTCCAGCTCACTGCAACATTCTCTTACTAATTCCCTCAAATACCATTTTTGTCCTCCTTTCTCAACTTAGTTTCCATATTGTAAACAAAAAGACTTTTAAAAATGTAAGTCAGGTCATGACACTCCTAAATTGAAAACCCTCCATTGGTTTTCCTTGTACCCTAATAAAATCTCACTATTTACCTTGGCCTACAGATCACATGACTTTTGTTTCTCTCCTCTGAGTAAGGCTTTTCCCTTGTAGCCAATTCAGCTCAATCCTGTGAGGTTCCTATAAGTGTTCTGCAGCCGTTCCCTCCCCGAGTCATGCACCTGTCACCTGGTAAATGCTGGATTTCTACGCTACCACCACTTTGGTTCTAAGAAATTTGTCCCAATATGTTCTTGATGAGACTTTCTGTCCATCGAGGTTTTAGATTCATTGCCTGGTTTTGTGCCTTGCTTCACCTTTTGGACTGGGCACCCAATACACTCCTTCATGTAGAGTCCTGACTCCTCTCAAACATCACCATATTACATACATACACATTCCCTGATTCAGTGTAGGCCCAGAATCGTCTACATGAGCACTGCTCAAATGGGAGGTACATTTGCCTAATTTATACAACCCCATGTGGGTCCAGGGAATATCACACGATCTAGCATTAATCTATTCTTTAATGATTGAATGAGTACTCATATTATCTCTCCCAATAGATCATTAGGTTTTTGAGGATAAGTAATGCTCTTATTTATTTAGGTCATGTTAGTGGAGTGCTGAGGACTTAGCAGAGGTCATAGCCAACATAGGCTCAGCTTAGAACATGGTGGGACCTCACAATGAGCTGGCTCAGAGAAGGGCTTTAGAGCAGGACTGAAGAAACCAAATTAGGAAGAGGGAAGATCATTCACTCATTTATTCAATTATTCTGATAATATCTTCTATACCTTAATAGCTATGTTAAATTACGCAGAGAGAAACGAATAAAATGTAGCTTCTTACTTTTTATTTCTTTCCAAATTCTTGGCATCCCATCATCATATACATGGTACATGCACATACACACGCACACACGCACACACACACACACACATGTTTTTGCTTCTTTGCTCAATACCATTAAGTTTGTTTTAAAAGAATAGTGGATCATTGTGTATATAGAAAACTCAGGAGATAAAATGAAAAACAATGAAAACTAATAATAGAATTCAATTAAGTGGTAAATTATTGGATATATGTAGAAAAATCTATTAATTGCCCACATATAAACAATAATCAAGTAAGCAATAATCAAGCAGAAATTATTCCCATTTACAATAGCAATGAAAAGTATAAAATATCTAATAGTAACCCTAAAAAGAAATATATATCAAAAAAACTAAAGTTGGGGGCATGTAAAAGAAGTCTTGTATAATATGAGTGGAATGCCATGTCCTTGTATCAGAAAACTCATTATAAGAGGCATCAATTTGTGCCAAAATGATTTGGAAATATATGCAATTCCAATTAAAAACCTCAAAACATTTTGGAATAAGACAAAATCGTTTTCTTGTGAAAGGATAAGTGGGGAAGAATACAAAAAAGTTGAATAGCATAATTGTTAGTTGTCTGTTGCTGCATAAAAAAAAATGGCCCCAAAATTTAGCAGCTTAAAACAACAAACTTATTATTTAAGTTTCTTTGAACGAGGAATCCAAGCTCGATTTATCTGGGTGCCTCTTGTTCAAGTTCTCTCACAGACTGAAGTAGAGGGATTAGCTGGGGCTGTGATCTCATCTAAATGATAAACTGGGGTGGGATCCATTTCTAAGCTCCCATATGTGGCAGGATTCAGTTCCTTTTGAGCTGTTGGACTGAGGGTCTCAGTCTTTCATTAGCTATTGTCAAGAGACTTGCCTGTTGCCTTCTTGGCCCCATGACCTTCTCTAAAAGGCAGCTCACAGCAAGGCAGCTGGCTTCAAAGCAAGTGAGGACACAAGAAAGAGTATCCATGATGAAAGCCACAGTCTTCTTGTAACCTAGCATCAGAAGTGACATGCCATTACTTTTACCACATTTTATTTACTAGAGAGTCATTAAATCCAACCCATACTTCAGTGAAGGATATTCATGCCTAAGGGCAGGAACACCAGGAGGCAGGGTTCATAGGAAACCATCTCAGAGACATATCCCCATAATTAAGGGGAATTTGTATTGCCAGCAATAGAACATACCATGAAGCTATAATAATTAAAACAGCATGTAACCGATAGCAAAATAAGCATTATTCAATAGAGAGAATAGAAACCCCCAAACAGATGAAAGTATATGTAAGCATTTAGTATATTAAAATAGTAATCTTCAAATAAATGGGGAAAAGATAGATGATTAATCCAATTGTTCTGAAAATATTTGTTATCCATTTTGGGGGGGAAAAATTGTATTGGATCTTCACTTCATGACCAAAATAAGTTCCATGTGTTAAAGTAGTTAAATATATATAATACACATGAGGAAGGACATAAATGAATCTTCAGTTCTATCAAAGGCATTTTATTTCTAAGTTGAGTAGGGGTACATAGATATTTGTTACATAATTGCAAAACTTTCACCACACATTAGGCACTCTTATAAACGTTACCTATATGTTCATTTATACAAACTTCACAAAACTATCTGATAAAGAGTTCAATTATTTTCCCCATTTTAAAGTAAGGAAACTAAAGCACAGAATCACAAGACTTGAAAGTTTGTGTCCATTGTATTAGTCATCTATTGCTACATAACAAATTACCCTCAAACTTAGCAGTCTTATATAACAAACACTTATTATCTCATACAGATTCTGAGACTCAGACAACCAGAAGCAGTTTAGCTGAGTGGTTATGCCTCAGGGTCTCTTATGATATTGCAACCAATATGTCACCTGGGACTGCGGTTATCCGAAGGCTTGGTGGGGCTGGAGGACCTTCTTCTAACTTTACTCATGTGGCTGTTGGCCTGAAACCTCTATTGGCTTCCTCACTGGGTGGTGGCAGAGGCCTCAGCTCCTTGTCACAAGGATCTCATCGTACAGTTGATTAAAATGTACTTGGGGCAGGGTAGTTAACTTCTCTCCCCACACCCCCAAAGGAGGTGGGGTAGGGGTAAGGGAAGAATGAGAGAGAGAGAGAGAGCCCAAAGTCTTTTATGACCTGGTATAAGAAGACATATTCCATCATTTCGACAATATTTACTCATTAGAAACAAGTCTTTGAGTTCAGCCCAAACTCATGGGAAGGGAAAATAGGTTCCACCTTTTGAAGGGAGGAGTGTCAAAGAATTTGTAGACATTTTAAAACTACCATATCATGAAATCAGGCTCACAAGTCTGTGCCCTCAACCATTACATATACTGCCTCTCTTATATTATTCTTCATACTAGTTTCTATGTGTAAAATATTTCACGATAAGATAGAAGTTAAATGTAAAAATTAAAACTACTAAAGACTCAAGGGAAGTATTTTTAAATGGTAAGATGAGTAAAACGCTTTCTAAACATGACTCCCAAAGTGGGAGCCACACCCCCAAAAAATAAAGACTGAAAGACATAACTACATTAAAAATAAAAATGTCTATATAGCAAAATCTTCATCAGCAAAGTTAAAAGCAAAATGGAAAACTTGAAAAAAATAATAACAACATATATGACAAATGAATAGTTTCTCTCCTCAATATCAGAGGGTGCTTTAAAATCACTAAGCGAAAGATAAATACATTAATAGAATAAAAACTTGACATAAATGGACAACTAAAAAGAAGAAATAGAAAATACCAATAAACATATGAAGAAAATATTCAACTTATTCAATCTTTAGTAATCTAAGAACAGCTATTTAAATGAAATCTATATGTTCTTTCAAGTTGGCAAAAGTTGGAAAAATTATGATATCTTTAAGATTTGGATGGAAAGGGAATTTCATATGCCCATGGGTATATAAATTGGTACTAATTCTGCAGGGAAGATTTCAATAAATATGAAAAACTTTAAAGGGTTGTGTACTCTTTCGCATAACTTAACTTCCAGCAATTCATCTTAAGAACAAATTGGACAAAAATGTATATATAGAGATGCTCATCACAGCATTTTTTTATTTTACTTAAAAAAATTTGAAACAACTTAAATGTCCAAAAACTGCAGGTTTTGTTAAATAAATGATAGTACAGCAGTGAATGATGGAATACCATGTCATTAAGGTTTTAGAAATATATTTACTGACATGGAGGAAATTCATGAAATTAAGTGAAAAACATATTTAAAATGGCATACATAGTATAATTTTTGAAGGAAAAAATGTTAAACCGTATCGCATAAAGCATATGTTATTAGTGTTGAGATATTATATAGAGCAAATGTTAATAGTGTTATCTTCAGATAATGCTAATTTGAGTGATTTTTATTTTCATCTGTTTATTCTTATTTTAAAAATACTACCTGTGAAATATGTCCAAATCATAAATCCAAAATGATTTCTTCAATGACCCCTCAGTTTTTTTCCATTCTCCCTCAATAAATGATAGAAGAGGCTGGAACCTGTTATCCTCAGTTAATAGTCATTAACCCCCTGTCCCCTAGCACAGCCTCTGTAATTTGCATAATAAAGAAATTAGTTTGAATTTCCCTGCTCAGGGATCTACATCTGCTTTTAATGAACCTACCTGTATTCTACTTTTAAACTAGAACTTTAGACAGCATATCCAAAATGAAGACATTCACACTTAAAGCAAGTGATCAAAAATGTACATGAATATAAGCCTGTATTACACACCTAAAAAGTTCATAGTAGCTTTTGTCAGCATAATCTACCAATTTTCAAAACTGCATCTATGGCAATTGCCTCTGTCATTTTAGAGATGGCTGAAAATTTAATTTTGAATATAAAAAATTCTTAGACTGCATACACAGGTCTATAATTAACAGTTAATCATTCATATTGAAAGGTAGCCAGGGCTAAATAGACATTTTATTACTTTTATGTTCTAATGGATTAATGTTTTTAATTAAATTAGCCAAAATCTGGCAAAATTTCTATCAAGAAAAACAAAATCCAAGAAAACAGGTAACCAAACACTTTCTGATATAAAAAGAGAAACTCATATTGACTTCAATATTTAGAAAAGTCAAAAACAACTACATAAATTGCATAAGAATAATAAAACGCATTTCTAAAGACAATGACAAACATTAAGTCACCATTCACTTTTTAAAAAATAGAGTATTCCTATATTTAAAAAGCAAGAAAGTATTTGCATTGACAATGGATAACTTTGTAGAAATTCTAAATTTTAATTGGTAAGAAAGAATAAGTGATTTTCACCTTCTTTTTGTCCTTAACTAAAAAAATCTTACAAAACTCCTTTATTCTTATTAGGCAGCACATACCAGAGCAAACCAATATAAACTTACAAAGACTTTTAAAAATTATTTGATTAATTTATTCATATATGAAGATTTTATGAATAACTTGCTAATATTCTTCTGTATTATCATTGATTGTCTTTAGAAAAGAAGTATTAGCTAAATGTTACTTGCCCTTTTAGAACACTGAAGAGAAGGTTTATCCTTTTAGAACTGTCAACTCCCACTGAGAACCAACTTCTTTGATGGTATTAAATAAATAATAAGAATAAATTTATAACATCCAATCTCTGATTCAGCATGCAGCTTAATGAGTTTTAAGGTAATGTTAAGTGCTTTGAAATCTTTAGAGATTAGAAAGGATATACTGTACTTGATGGAAATGACTAAGGTTTAAGGCAATATAGAAATCAGCAAAACTTCTAAGGAGCTTAGAAATATTTTGGAGTGGTTCTTTCTATCAATGATGTTTAATAAAGGCTTATTGCATTGGGCTACTACTTAAGAGGCATTTGTTACATAGCAGAAACAAGCTGGAGACCAGGAAGGGCATTCTTATTTCAGTTCTCTTTTCACTATCCTTTGGACCGTTGGCTGATCATGTATCCAGTCTGGGCCTCAATCTTCTCATCTGAAAAAATGACTAATAAGACAATCTCTAGCTGCAATATTTTTTGACCACATTAAATCTACTTTGAGACAGACCTGTACCTAAAAGTATCTAATTGGGTAGTTTGTGCTACAATATGGAGGCACTTCCCTAGAAATTCAAACCTAAGAATTCTCGGTCTATGAGAACTCCAAGCTCATCCATTGAGAAAACCAAGTTTCCTCCCAAGGAAATTATAACAATCACCTTCAAATGTCAATTCACCTTGACTAATGACATAATTTGTTCTAAAATTAAACCAGCAATGCAGTCCAGAGCTTATCCATCCTGAGCCAAAGAAATTTATTTTTAATAAATGAACACATCAAAGATTGTCATCTGCAAGCTAGACCCAAGTTTCCAAGTGTTAAGATACAAAGGAAATTAAAATAAACAAAAGGTTTTCAGTGATTATTTAGCCTAACAGTTTCTTCCCTTTTCAATAGCATCAAGAATTCATTTCATGAAACTAAGTTGAAAGTTTAAAAAATTCCATTATGATTTTACTCCTGGTAGGTCCTACTCCCTTGAGATGAAAACGTTGAAGACCTTCTTTGAGATTTTGGTACCAGACAAAGCTTTGCCTCCTCTGAGAGGTGAATACACTTTCTCCTTTCTGATGGTTGAGTTGAAATTTATCATGCCTTTCTCTAACACGGCCTGCCAAGAAGTTTATTCTTATGGCGAAACTCAATCACAGCAACCATGTGAACAATTACAGTTAGCATATTTTCCTTGTCCTTTTTCTATATCCTGCTTTTTAAAATTTCACTAACCTTGCTGCTATGTCATATTTTATGTCATTGCAAACGCTTTTGGAAAGAGGTAAAGTACAAATAAATACAACTATAAAAATACAACATATAAAAATTACAAACTATGTCCAAAAAACAACATCCTCCATCTCTAGACATGGATATTAAAATTAAAAACTAATTTATTTGGAAGTGAACAGCATGATTTCAACAAAATTTAGACAATTAATGTGTTTACTAGATACTTCATCAAGTGTCTCAATCCATTTTGCTTTATTAACCTCTTGGGGGAAATTGAGACCTCTCTGAATACTTAGAGTGTTAATTAAATATTTTGTGAAACTACTTATAACTAATTTTTAAGTGAACATCTACCCTCAAAGTGAAAATGAAACTCTTTAGAACCAGAGGCTCTGTATTATTTAGGGGAGTATTGGCTGCTCTAACAAATCCAAAATGTATAAAGACTCGAACATATTTAAAGTTTATTTTTTGCTCACCTCAGAGTCTGAGAGAGTTTTTTCTAGTTATCAGGCAGATCTCCTCTATGTAGTGCTTTAGGGATCTGAGTTTCTTCGTCTTTGACTTTGCCATCCCCTAGGGCAGCAGTTCCCAACCTTTTTGTTACCAGGGACTGGTGCTCCTATGAGAATCTAACGCCTGATGATCTGAGGTGGAGCTGAGGTGGTGATGCCAGCGCTGCTGGGGAGCGGCTGCAAATACAGATGAAGCTTTGCTCTTTCACTTGCCACTCACCTCCTGCTCTGCAACCCAGTACCTAATAGGCCACAGACTACTTCTGGTCCATGGCCTGGGGGTTGGGGACCCCAGCCCTGGGTCATCCAGTTTGCAGAAAAGAGAGTATAAAGCATTGGCCTGAAAATAATATGTCACTCCCACTCACATTTCATTCGTGAAGACTAGTCAAGAGGACACAAAAGATGTAAAGCAAGAGTTGGGGGCACTGGGAATTAGGACTAGGAAATGTAGTTCGTGGCTGAATGGCTTCTTTCCAGTAATGACTCCATACAATGGAAAGGGGGCACATAAACTTTTATGGGCAGCTCGCCCTGCCAACTACAGGTTCGTGCCTTTCCATCCTTTGTGCTCTCTTTTTCCAAACTCTTCCTCCTCTATTCAAGGGAAAACACTCAAACACAGAATAGAAATTTGGCATCATAATTTATTCCATGTCAGACTAGGGTGCTGGCAAAAAAAGATCTGCTGATAGAAGGCAGTTGAACAGAACCAGGAAGTCACACCAAAGACTGAAGAGACAAGGAGATATCAGCCCTGAGAGCATAAATGGACATCTTCCTTCTGTGCTGCTGAGTTCATGGGAACCACATTTACTAGATATTCTAGGACAGACTCAGTCTCATTTTCTTTTCATCAGTGAAGGTTTTTTGTTTAATATGTTTCAAAATATGATACCTCTGAAAGACTTTTCTTATTAATAAATTTATAAATCAGTAACTGTCTTTGTTAAGCCATATAGCCTGATGTTTATTCTGTAAGTAAGGTTATTACCTGGATTATGGGTTTAGCTCAGCCAATAAACCGCTATGTGACTTTCGACAACCCATTTCACCATTATGGCTCTCAGATTCTTTATTAAAAAGAAAAAAAAAACACAAAGGATTCTACCAGATGGTCACTAATATCCCACTAAGATCCAAATTAAAAAACTCTACAATCTGAATGGCAACATAAAGCTAATTTGACTTGAACATATTTTTAACGTAATATATTCTGGCAACAATAGTAAACCAAGTTATTTTAATAAAGGCATCCATTGATTGGATTTTGAACAAATAATGGTTTCTTAAGCCTAAATATTGCCTACAGTGGGGGCTATTCTTCTCATATATCAAACTGCATTTAACCAAATGCCTATTCTACTGCTATAGAATAAGTAGAGTCTACATAGTTCTTTACCTCTTTACAACCATGACATTGCATTTAATCGAATCACATGAAACTTCATGCACAACTTCTTAAGCTAGTTATCTGAAAGGAAAGAAAGCACATGAAAGTTAATTAGTCAAAATATGTTATAAAAGTAAATATTAGCTCTCACCCATTGTGTTTTTTAGGCCGGTTAGAATGTCATTCAGTAAACAGCTGAATGCCTAGTTTAGTGAGCTAAATCATAATCTAGTTACCCAATTGTGTAACTCTGCCTTCCTTAAGCAGTGTCCTGGGCCAGGAAGCTGCTACAGTAGGCAAGTGGGCCATTTTCCACCCACTCTCCCTGCACCGCTTAGAAGAGTTCATGTTTGGGGAACTGTCCCAAGTCACCTCTCCTGTGTCTTCCAGAACTTCAACAGAGTTCATTATCCATTGTACCTCTGCTACAACTCACCTGAAAAAGCGTTACTCAATATCTAACTCTCACTTTGAGAACTAAAGAGGAAAATCTTTGGCTTTGGCTTAATTTGCTTTCTAAACCTCATTAAAGAAGCTTTGGTGCAGTTCTAGATACTGGAAGGCATCATGAAAGTGGGAGGGGTCAATTCTACCTGGATGAGGTGTGTGTGTGTGTGTGTGTGTGTGTGTGTGTGTGTGTGTGTGTGTTTGTGTATGTGTATGTGTGTGGAGGGAAGGTTTAGAAAAGACTTCATAAATAAGATGACACTTGAGAAGGCTTTTCAAAGACAGGAAGGACCAGGAGGTGGAAAAGGAAGGATTATCTTTCTAAAAGGCATAGCCTAGAGAAACCAACCCAGACCAGATCATGTAGGACGTGGTACAGGAGGCTAAAGAGTTTGAACTTTATCCTGTGAATAAGAAAAAATCCCTGAAGGATTTTAAGCATCAGGGTAATGTGATAAAATTTTGCATTTTACTAAAATTGTTATTCTGGCAACTGTGTGGAGGATAAATTATGTGCCAGAATGGAAACAAGGAGCAAGTCAGGAAACAATTGTGGTAGTTATTACAATGTCAGTTTAGCATATATACTATGACAAACCACCCCCATCCATACCCCAACCCATAGGCAGTTTTACAAGCAACAGGAAATTTCGCAGATAAATGCCTCTAATCTGTACATAGAGGCTTCCAGGCAGAAATGTTAGCTCAAGTTGTATTTACAAAATATGTAGAGTTAGATGGGAACGCTTTCCTTTTTATTGATTACTTTCAGTTACACATTACCTGATATACCTTATAATTTAGATCAGTATTTCTCTATCTGTGGGGAAGGACCAGGTTTGTGTGTTCTTTTTCCAATTTGTAGCAGACTGACATTTTTGTCAAATACAATCATGATAAATTACTAGAGAAATGAAATGAAAAAGCAAAGAATACAAATGCAAGCCCCTTTTCTAACTTTATTGAACAAACATTGAATAACACCAACAGATCACTATCAGAGTTTCTGGACGCTTACTCTCAGTTTCTTCCATAGCAGAGTTTGTAGACTGGCACAAGTCCACAGGATGAGTAGAGATGGGCATAGCAAGAGATGTGGAAGCACAGGGAAATTGATAACCGCTAAGGGGAGCTCAGACTCCCCTAGTTTAGTCTCGCTAAAGATACTGGATGATGATAGTACTAAAACTTAAGCGTAAGTGGTCAGACACAAAGTCCAGCTTTGTATCATGGAACAATGTAAACACAGCATTTTATTAGGTTTGGGTTGTTGGGGATGTTTACCTCCTACATAACTTTGCTTTTAGCAACCACTGAGACCGATATTTAAACATGTTAGCGCTGATGAGCAATGCCAGAAAAAATATAATCAAACAAAGTGACTAAGTTAATAATTTATACACTAACAACTATGAAAATATACAGCATGAGGAATTAAATTAGGAAAAAATGTAATCCAAATTAGAGTGTGTCTCAATTAAATTAGATTCCCCGGCAGTGCTGTAAGCTTAGTTAAGTCCATAACGCTGTAGTGACCCTAACATCACTAACAGTAACTTGACTTGGAGTGCATGGGTATATTTGAAGCACTTTATAAATCCTTATGTGGCTGCTTTGCTTAAGTTTATTACCATTTGGTAATAAGGCTCTTCCCAGACTTCTCTTTATAATACATTGATAATAGTTTTATGTTGAACATTGGTTATGTTTCAGAGACATTATCTCCTTATGTATACTCCAAGAACCCTATAAGGTATCTTATTCTCCCATTTTAACGATGAGAAAATTGAGGTTCAGAGAGGATAAATACCTTATGAAGGGTACATGGTTGTTAAGAGGAAGGGCCAGATTGAAACCCAGTGTATTATGTCAGGGATATGTGTTGTCAATCTGTCCTATTATTAGTGATATTAACTTTGATCACGTGATTAAGGTGTTGTCTACCAGATTTCTCCACTGTAGAAGTACTGTTTTTTCACTTTGTAATTAATAAATATTTATTTGGGGAAAGATTTGTTGAGATCATCCTGCCAGCCTTTTTAACATTGACATGTCAGCTTGTTAATTTTAGCATTTATGACCCTGACTTCAGAGTCATTGTTTTGTGTAACTGTTCATAAGAGCATGGTTGGGGTGGATAATCAGAGAACAAACCTACTCATCAGTGAGAAGGAGAAACAGCTTCTAGGGGACCGGATCAGGAGCAAAGAGGCAAAGTGAGAATGTCAACAGAAAAGAAAAAAAAGCCGTAGAGAACCCAGAACAGAGACTATGATATTAGTTTGATATTACCTCATTCCTCAAGTCACTTAGCCTTCATTCATTCTTAAGTTTTAATAAGACACATGACCTGCCAGCTTGAAACTGCATTTCCCAGCTGGGAAATAAGACTAAGTTCTCAACAATGGCATGTGAGCAGAAAGTACTGGGTGCACATCATTGAAGGGATATTTCTTGCCCTCTTGCCTTGTTTCCTTCTTTAACCACGACCCTAGAACAGGACTTCTTAGTCATTTTGTGTCATGAACTAATTTGACATGCTGGTGAACCTCCTGAGATCTTAACATAATGAGGTTTTAAATACATGAAGATGCAAAGGATTATAAAGGAAGTCAATCATACTAAAATTATAAAAATTATGAAGGAAATAAACCATGATAAAATGTCATTATAAAATATTTTAAATAAATATATGACACATTAGGTACTTCTTTATTGATATATTAAATAACAAGATTTAACAAGAGGGTCTAATAAATAACAGGGTTTTAAAGTTATGAGTATAAACGGTAGTTTAAGATAACCATAGTAATGTGGCATGGAAATATCTGCAACTTGAATTGGTGATGAAGTCACTAGTCATACTAACACTACTATGGTTTGCTGCTTATAATTGAAAGAAATGCTACATTTCTGTTAGAGGTTTTCCTACTTAAGTTCATAGACCTCCTAAATTCTACCTAGAGACCTCAGATTAAAGGATAGTGGAGCAAAATGTTAGAAGAAATTTGAGACCTTGGATGACACATGGGACAAAACCACCTGACTGCTCTGACTCCCTTTCTATTGCCCCCTAGACTGTTATTTAAAAAGAGAGAAGTTTCTTCATTGTTTAAACCATTTTGTCAGCCCTTTTTCTCTATATGTCTCTTAGTTACAATAGCTGAGCTATATACTCCAACTCAGCAGTTCTTAAACTTTTTGGTCTCCAGACCTCTTTACAATCTTGAAAATTATTCAGGGCTTCAAACAACTTTCACATGCGTTATATGTATCAATATTTACCACACTAGAAATTAAAGCTGAGAAATTTTTATTTTTCCACTCATTAAAAAATAAGAATAATAAATCCATTACATGTTAACATAAATAACATTTTAATGAAAAATAGCTATATTTTCCAAAACAAAAAAAAAATTAGTGAGAAGAATAGGCATTGTTTTACAGTTTTGAAAATCTCTTTAGTGTCTGGTTTGATAAAAGACAGCTGCATTCTCTGCTTCTGCATTTGATATGTTTTCTTTTGTTGTATTGTTTGAAAGTATATGAAGAAAATTCGGCCTCATACAGATATGTGGTTGGAAAAGGGAGAAGTATTTTAATAGCCATTTAAGATAATTGTGGGTATTCTACGATATGCTAAAACTCGACAAGTGGTAGTTTCTTAAATTTAGTCATAATGTGGAATCTGAAACCATATCAATAAACTTTTATACCTTGTTACATTAAAATCCATTGTTCTATCTTGCATTTTGAATGGATTTCTTACCCACACATAATTTTGTAACATTATGTAATGGTCATTTTGAAAATATTAGTTCACTGAGTTATACAGATCTTCTAAATGTTGAAATATATTATTATGCAACATTTAAAAAATCACATTGGTTAACATCACCATAGATCTCATCAAAAATGGTTTTTAAGTATTGGGAAGCTGTCAAGCTCATGGTGGTAAATAAAAGTCTTCCAGAATTATAATTTTCAATCGAAAGCTCAAATGGTACCATTGGCAACAAATTCTGTCACTTGTTTTTCTTGAAGTGACAGGCTTGCTTACTTACTTTGTTTTTGAGGAAATGTCTGACAACTACCATCACTTGCCTATCAGTCATTCTTTTCTGATAAAGTGGTGCTCTCTAAAAATGTGGCCAGTTCATCTCACAGCTCACACAATTGCACAAATACTTTTTCTTGACACAATCATCATGTTCAATGTGTGGTAGAAGTGCTTTATGTGCAAGTCCTATTTTGTTGCCCAGAACAGTAAAAAGACATGTACTCAAGAGTTGAAATTTGATCAAGTTTATTTTATTTTATCAATAAATTTAATAAAAGTTTTATTCCATTATCAAAGACATTCTTTTAAAAATATATGGCCTTTAAAAATATATGCTGCAAGTGCACGGCAATAAAGAATATATCCACTACCAGTATTTTGGTATTACAGCTTTGATTTGTCCTGAGGGAACAGCAATTTTACCTGTCATTGCTTTTGTATTATCAGTGTAAATGTCAATACAGTGAAAAGGACAAATCACATCTTAGTATTATTTTGAAAATAGATTAACCTATGGAAGGCCTGAAAGAACCTGAGACCCATAAGAGCTCAGGGGCCAGACTTCGAGAATCCTTGTTCTAACTAATGCAACCTCTAGGACCTAAAGCAGGCAATAAACTGGATGGGGACTGGTTGAGGAAAAGGGACACAAAGTAAGAAGAAATGAGTCAATGTGATGTTTAATGCTCTGAATCAGGCTCCCCAAGCCCTGGGCCTCAGACCATTACCAGTCCGTGATCTGATAAGAACCAGGCTGCACAGCAGGAGGTGGGCAGCCAGCAAGCAAGCAAAACTTCATTTGTATTTGCAGCCGCTCCCCAGCACCAGCATCACCACCTCAGCTCCACCTCAGATCATCAAGCATTAGATTCTCATAGGAGCACCGGTCCCTGGTACCGAAAAGTTTGGGGACCACTGCTCTAAACCACGATCCTGGCCAGGTCAATCCCTTTGAAAGTAAGGAAATTGATTCTGCTATAGCACACTTATCAGTGCCTCACCCATACTCTTTGGCATTCACCACCATCTTCCAAAGATTGCTTATAGTGAATACCTGCACCTCTATCTCTGATGACTTTTTTTCTGGCAGTGGAGCAGGCTCAGCCAGTGTGCACAGAGCAAGTCAGAAGTGCTAAGGAGCGAATGCCCCCAGAAGCAGCCCTCAACTAATGGTGGCTAAGGAGACATGGAAAACTCCATGGTTTGCAACCACAGTTGATCCTTATCACTGACCAGAAATTTTTCTACTTGTAAGGGTTACATCTTTGCCTCTCATTACCCAGTGGCTAGGCCAAGGAATGTCCTCACTCACTCTCAGTGCAACTCTTTTCCTGTTCAACAGCTAAAGTGGGAAAAATCCAGTAGAAATTACATTAAATTCCTTTTCCTACCCTTCTCATCTGAAAAAGAAAGAAAGAGAGATAAAAAGAAAGAAAGAAAGAAAGAAAGAAAGAAAGAAAGAAAGAAAGAAAGAAAGAAAGAAAGAAAAGAAAAGAAAAGAAAGAAAGAGAAGGAAGGAAGGAAGGAAGGAAGGAAGGAAGGAAGGAAGGAAGGAAGGAAGGAAGGAAGGAAGGAAGGCGAAGGAAGGAAGGAAGGAAGGAAGGAAGGAAGGAAGGAAGGAAGGAAGGAAGGAAGGGAGAAAAGCAGCCTTTCTTGCCTTTTTTTTTTCTCACCTATTTCCAGGAAAATTTATCCCTCCTATCCAAGGTTAATCCAAGGTGAAAACCTAGACTCTGGATCTTATTTCCTCCCCTTTTATCACTAAAAGTCTCAAATCACCCCTGAAGTGACACATGTAATGAAAACAAGATTTACCTCCCTGTATCATCAGAAATGGTTGGCCACTCTCTTCTGAAACTATTTCTTCCTTGGTTTCTATGACATTTCTCTTTTGTAGTTTTCCTTCTACATCTCTAGAAGGAAATGGCTACTCTCATTCAGTGTTTCCATTAGTCAGACACCTCTTAAATTTCTGTCCAAACCATCCACTTCCATCTCCATCACTATGACGCTATTCCAAAATATCAGCATTTCAAACCATATTACTGAGAGATTCTTCTATCTGCCTCTTCTACCTCACCTCACCCTCCAGCCCAAATCTATTCTCTAGACAATAAGTAGCTAGGGTGACTTCCCTGGTCACTGCCCAGTTTAAAATTTATCAGTGATTCTTCATCACTTGGGTCTGATAGATGACAAGGTTGGCAGGAAAGATAGGAGATGCTAAAGCTGGTCCCTTCCCTCTCTCTGTTCTGCCTGGGAGATGTGAGATTTTCCAGTGGGGAGCTGCTGCTTCTGTCTTGGGGAAATCTCATCTACCACAATTGCACTTGAATGCCAAGGCTTTCTAAACAACCCCATCCAACTTTCTAACCCAGTATCAACTATAAAATACTCCATAAATTGAATTATCCTTTTGTCTCGATATTCTACTCACCTCTAAGCCTTGAACACCAGATGTAACTTTCTGAAATTACTACCCCAGGATTCATATTGATTGATAATAGATTGATAATTGATTGATAATAGATACAATGCTTGTGTCTTTTAAGTTTGAAAGAGAAATAGTGCTACATACAAAAATGCAAAAACAAATAATAAAACCTCGTGTTTTTCCTTTGATCTTAGCCACCAGGAATCTAAGGATTAAATTTGTGTTTCAGCTTCATAACTGTTATAATCTCTATCTATAGTATCTACGAAACTTTTTATTTTCCATTTAAGTTTTGATCTTAGAGTCTTATTTGCATTTTCCTCCTGATATATTAGTTTTCTGTTGCTGCATAGCAAATTACAGGTGTCGAGTGGCTTAAAACAACAGGCATTTATTATCTCTGCTTCTGTTTCAGGAGCTGGGCAGAGTTTAGTCGGTTCTTCTGCTCGGGCTCAGGGTCTCGCAAAGCTGCAATGTAGCTGATGGCTGACCTGCATTCCTTCTGGGGACTCATATCACGTGGTTGTTGGCAGAATTGAATTTAGCGCAGATGGAGAATTGAGAGTGCTACTTCCTTGCTCAAGCAGAAGCCATTCTCAGCTGCAAGGAGGCCCTCGCAGCTCCTTGCCACATCATCCTCTCACAACATGGCAGCTTACTTCTTCAAAGCCAGCAGGAGAACCTCTCCAGCCTGCAAAAAAAAGTCTTACGCAATGTCACATAATCGTGGAAGTGGCTATGCTATCACTTTTGCCATATAATGTAATACAATCTAAAGAGTAACTCTCCCACTATATTCACAGATAATGCTTATATTCAAAGGGAGAGGATTATAGAGAGCATGTACACCAAGGAGCAGGAATCTTAGGGACCAAGTTAAATTCTGCCAACCAAACCTAATCTTACATTTGTATTTATTATGTAAAAACTTTTTTGCATAACTGTATGTATTCTGAAATATTTGAGGGAATAAGATACATAGGAAATTAAGAGAACATCTCAAATTGTGTGGTAGACTGAGTCTAAAAATGGCCTGCCCCAATTATTCCCTTCCCTGTATCCATGCTTCAGGTGATTTGACTTTGCAGCTCAGCCCACAAATTCTGAGGCAGATTTATGTCTTGCTTTGTCCAATAGAATGCAGCCAAAGTAACGGTGTAAGAGTACCCAGCCTAAACCTCTTGAAGAGGGCTTACATGTTTTGGCTCTCTTTGTCTTGGAACCACACCACTGCCATAGTAACAAGCCCAGGCTTGCCTGCTACAGAATGACATACTGTGTGCGGCAAAGATAAGCTCCTGGAATCGTGGCCAGTCTTAGATCAGCTGACCCCCAGCTGATCAATCAGCTGACCATAGACCGAAGAGTGAGCCTATCCGAGACTAGTCAAGCCAGTTGCAGACCAGCAGAACCTCCTTGCCAATCCATAAACTCGTAAGAAAGAACAAATGATTGTTGTTTAGGCTACTAAAATTAAGAGTTGTTTGTTATACAGCAACAGCTAACTGATGTATGTGGAGAAATGCAACAAAGAACTTGACTATGTAGTAGAAGTAAAGTATCCTAAAAAGGCATAATTTATTCATAGTACACTCAAATTTCTGTGTTTCATATACTAAATCACTACTGCTGATGGTGGGATGTTTTCAATCTGTATGTTCAAGTAATCTTCATTCGAAAGACTGATGAGTGACCTGGAGTCCTTTCTACAATGAATAGAGCAATAAAGAAATAGAGAAATCAGATAGCAAGGAAAAAAAAAGGAATTCTGCTGTGCTGTTCTAGACACAGCTGCCCCTAATAGAGAAATGTGTAGTTTCTACTTTCCTTGCAGTTTTTCAGTTCAGAATTACTTTAAAATAAATCCCAATGAAAGCAGTAATCAATTATGTCAAGAAGAAAACAAAGTTTGATCTGAAAATACTAACAGAATCTAACATTTCAGAAATAAATTACTGTGTCACATTCTAAGGCAACATTGTATGAAATTGCTTAACAATAAATTGTACAGTCAACTCCTGGGTGTCTGCATGTGGATTATCCTTTTTGAAGATTATTAATGGTAAACATTTAATTCCAGATTTTTAACCCTCTCCTCCTCAGTGTACTTCTCTACCATCTTTCTGACTACTATCAGTCATAGTGTGCTGAGGGGACAGAAATTTAGTGAAATACAGTAATAATTTACTTTTACAGCATTATACAAGAGTAAGGTGTTCAATATAAGTAAATTTCTGATATAGCCTAAAAGTCATGCAAGCACACTTTTTTTTTAAAGTAACTATTCTGGTATAAGTTTTTCTAAAATGTATTTTATATTTTCCTTTCTTCTGAAACAGAATGTGCTTTACTTCTTAAATAAACATATATTGTACAGGTACTTTAATAGATATTAAAATGATGCAAAGATGAATCAAAACAGCGTTCTAAGTGGCAATGATCCATCTTTTATATGGCTGAGTATTATTCTATTATCTGGAGAGTATCATGCTAAATGAAATAAGTCACATAGAAAAGGACCAAGAACCATATGATTTCACTCATATGTGGCATATAAAACAAAAACAAATAACAAGCAAACAGACAAATAAAACAAATAAACTTATAGACACAGACAACAGAAAGGTGGTTACCAGAGGGGAAAGGGGTTGGGAGGGAGAACGAACAGGATAAAGGGGGTCAAATATACTGTGAGTGAAGCAGACTAGACTTTGGGTGGTGAGCACACAATGCGATGTACAGCTGTTATATTATAAAGTTGTGCACCTGAAACTTATATAAGTCTATTAACCAGTATTACCCCAATAAAGTTAATTTAAAAAGTGAAAACAATAGGATTCCAACCTTAACTGAAGGAGGGAGGATCGATAATAAGACACGTACGTGAATGATTCTAGTGTTAAGGCCATGAGACTAGTAAAGAAAAGTGATATATAAATGATTGATAAACGTGAATGATTCTAGTGTTAAGGCCATGAGACTAGTAAAGAAAAGTGATATATAAATTAAAAAAAATATATCGAAACGATTTAATGACATGCGAGAAGGTTTTTGTGGAGTGGGATATTGAGGAAAAGAGGGCTGAGACTGAGGTAAAGCAAGTGAGGCACTTGCCCTAGGTGCAGAATTGAAATGGGCACTGAAAAACTCAGTAACCAAGATATATAATATTTTGAGGTATAATGTTTAAAAGTTGAAATTAATGCAAAACTACAACGAACGAAATGTCAAATTTTTAAATAAAGACTGGCTCAGTAACAGTACCATGCAGAGCCACATCGGAGTCTGAGGCAAAAGGGAAAATCGACAGAAGGCTATTTGGGTTGGTGACTAAAGATACTACTAATTAGGAAGTTACATCATTTTCTAAAATTATAGTCTATGGTGAAAATATAGTGATCTACTGCAAGAAATAATAATTCTTGTGATCATATGTCCCTTTTTACAATTTTGGGTGCTACATCCTGAGTGGAATATTGAAAAGGTAGATTGCACATGTGTTTGTTACTTATTAATAGGAGAAGATATCGGCCTCAGGCACTTTGTCTCTTAACCAACTAGGATTTTTAGATGGAGTCTAAAACCTGATACCACCCTTCAAGTTGTAAGTCAGAATATTGAGTGCATTATACTGCTCTAATAATAATAATGTATTTTTTTCTCTATACTTTCTACTGCAGACAGCTCTTTCTGAGGCATCATCTGCCTTGGGGCTAATTAAGATTGTTAAACAGTAATGCGAAGAAAAGAAAGCTAGAGTTTGGCCTCTGACTTGGAAAACAAAATTTTCAAATATGGAGCAAGTTTTATAAGCTAAGCTTTCTCAACAGAAAATGAATTTCTAAATTCCCATATCTCTCCCCTTAATTTATCAGGAGAAGAACTTACGCAGATCATAGTGTGTTTTTCTAGTGAAGATAAGTATCCATGCACTTTTGGCCAAGGCCATAGGGCTTGCTGCCCTAGGTAGGAAGGATATGATATACACGAAGTGAAAAGTCCAACACTTGTTGCTTCTCATACAAAGGGATTTAGGAAGGAGAAAAACAGAAGAGGAAGAAGATGAGCTCCTCTGAAAATGAAATGCTTGAGAGTTGTAGGAAAGGACAAGACCAGAAGGGATTTTCCCCAAATTCAATGTTAAGGTATGGGATGACATTGACTCACAGGCTGCCCTGACTCCAACTTCAGGGACAACCCCATCGAAATCAAACAAGAACACGGTTAGGCAGAGGAAGAGCCAGGGTTAGTTTTCCTGAGTCCAAGTAAGGTGTGGACATAACTCAGAAGTTCTCCCATGCTCCCAAGGAGAGATAGAAAGGTAACTGAGAGGAGAGCCACAGGGATTTCTGGAACTCACCATAGCAAAGGACCATGGTAATGGAGCAAAGACCACGTGGCAAACTGCCTAGACCATGACCAGGGGAGGATGTGCCAACGTGAACCATGGTAAAGCCAAATAACAGGTATGCATTATAAACACAGGTTATACAGTGCATGGCCACAGGTGGAAGACTCCCAGGTCCTGACCAACCCAGAGACTCTACTCTCAGTTATACAAGTTGTCCCCCTCAACAGCTTTTGTAATGCAGTTTATTCTCTTGGCCAACATGATGAGATGCGATCACATAGACAACAATTCTACAAAGAACATTTCTGCAGAGCCATAAGAAACCACACGGTGGACATTGTAAAAGTTCTGCCCAGATCACCTTGGATCCCTTTACAGGTTCTGTGTGCACCAACCCTGTCCCACTCCTTCAAGTGTGCATATGTCTCCAATGCCTGCAACTGAGACTCTTCTTTGGAGGCCTGCCTTGAGGCTCCTGGGGCAGCTTCATTCATCTGTCACCTAGAGCTGGAAGTGTCATGGGAGTGGATCTTAGACAATGATTGATGGAAGAGGGGTGTGTGTGAAAGGAATAAGAAAGTCCAATCTCTTCGTTTTTGTTTTTTTTTTAATTAATTATTTTTTTTATGGTGACATTGGTCAACAAAATCCAGTAAGTTTCATCTGTACACTTTAACAGATGAAACTTACTTTAACAGTAAGGCATATGTATATTTACACTGCGTGTTCACCTCTTATACCAATCTCTTCACTTTAAATCCTCAAGTCCAGACTATTCTGGGAAATAGCAAGGCTTCAGAGTTCCCTCAGAGGTTCAAGTTGAAGCTACTATTCACCTGCTTTTGTCTGAAATTGCAACCGTACTTGATTGACTCCTCCTCCTTTTTTTCCTGTTTTTTTACTGGTTCCTCCTGTTTGTTATTGTTGCTCTTGTTCTTTTTGAGTTTCTTGATATGAATGCTTAGTTCACTCATTTTTATTCTTTTCAGCATGATAACATTTAAGTCAATGAATTTTCCTCTGAGTGCAGTTTTGATGTAACACTATGAGTTAATAGAATGTTAATATAATTGTTACATATTCTAAATATTCTGTAATTACTGTCTTGACTTCACTTTTGATATAAAAGATGAATTGGAAGATTGTTTTATAATGTCCAAGTATTTGTTTCAATTTGGTTAAGTACAAATAAATACGAAAATATATGTCCACATAAAAACCTATACACAACTGTTCATAACAGCATTATTCATAATAGCCAAAGAAACAGAAACAACCTAAATGTCCACAAGCTGATGAATGGATAGACAAAATGTAGTATATTCATACAATGGGCTATTATTTGGCAATAAAAAGGAATGATGTAATGATACATGCTATAACATGGGTGAACCCTGAAAACATTATCTTAAGTGAAAGATACCTGTCACAAATGACCACATGTTGTAAGATTCAATTTATATAAGATGTCAAAAATAAGTAAATCCATAGAGACAGAAAGCAGATTAGTGTTTTCCAAGACTGGGGAGAAAAAGGAATGGGGAATGACTGCTCATGCATATAGGGTTTCTTTTGGGGGTGATAAATGTTATGAAATTAAAAAATGGTGATGGTTAAATAACTTTGTGAACATGCTAAAAAACACCGACTTGTATGCTTTAAAAGTGAATTTTATGGAATACGAATTATATGTCAATAAAGTTGTTATTTAAAAAAATACTGTCGTAGTACAGAATGTTAAAAGAAATTGGTTTCTCCTATATTCGTATATTATATCCATAGGATCCATGTCTATTTATCCTATATCGGTATTTTGGTTGTTTCTTTATTCATATCCAGAAAAAATATATAGATAGAATTTTTTTAAATGTAGCATACACACATAAAAGTGCACAAATAAGTGCACAAACTGATAAATTTTTTAATGATGAACGCACTTGTGAAGCAACTACCTAGATCAAGTTAGAGGACTTTTTGATTACCGGCACCTAGAAGGCCTCTCAGGACTCCCTCCCAGACACTGCTTGGGAGCATTTCTCTAAAGAATCCTCATCTCAGGATTTGCTTCTGGGAAACTCAACCTGAGACTGTGGACACAGGGTCTTTTTCTTTGCCCTCCCCCAAACACCCAGAAGCCATTTGAGGGAAAAGAGAAAGAGAAAAAGGAAATCCAAGAGGCTAAGCTTTTACTTGAAATTATTATAATGAGAGATGGTATTCTGAATATCTTAAATGAGTAAACCAAAAGGAGACAGCCATCTAAAAAAGACAACTAAAAAAGACTGAAATAGTGATTGGTGAGAGGACATCGTCACAGCTATCTAAGGGCTGAGGGACCATGAGAAAGGTCAAAGCAGGTATAGAGAAATAAAACAACTACTAGTTCCCTGTACATGATACCTCATGAGTTTATCAGATAATCCCACCGGAGAGACACTCTCTGTAAAGCACAGACCTCAGTGACGCACATAGACACCGAAGGGCTGCCATTTACCACTGTCTTGCCCTGTGACCTCAGAGAAGTAATTTAACTTCTCTTGGCCTTTGAGTCTTCAACTATAAACAGAGGGGAAAAAATGCTGGATTACATGTGTGGTTTTCACATCAATGCTAATCTAATTGTAACTGGTTCAAACAACTTCCACTTTCACACCAGAAAATGCAAATAGTCATCAGTATGAATGAGCAGTATAACATAAATTCTAGCCCTAGAGAAGCTGTGATGAAGTTCCCTGTGACAGGCTTCCAGAGGTCAAAGAAAGGGGTCAAGTTCCCCTTTGACCTTGGACCATCAGGGTAATCTTTGTGGAGGCAAATCAGTCACTTAATGGAAGAATATGCTCAGCTGTCCATTTGACAATAAGCTAAATCCTCTATACCCTGAAAAAGACTTGGGCATGGTCAGCAATAAGCCAAGAGTCTACTACTTTAAAAATTCAATAATCAAAAATGTTGTAGTGAAAGAAGTTAGCTAAAAAAGGAGATTAGTGTTGATGAATATCATGCTCATGAGACTTCTCCCACAGTTGCGTATTCGGTCCTATGTTATCAAGTTCTATATGATGGTAAAACTCTTCTTAATAGAAGCATTAATTCAAAGCTTTGTTGAGTAATAATAGTCAAGATTGCTCATGATCTGGTTCTTCATACCCCTTCAAAGTCACTTCCCAGCAATTCTATTGGCTGTTGGGTCATAGAATAGTGCTCTGCTTTTCCTCCTAAACATTCCCTGTGTTTTTGTACCCGTTACTCCCTATTCTGGACTTTTCATATATTTTGTATTTGAGAATTCTTATTTTTCTTCAAAGAGTCAGGCTCAATAGCCAAATGGGTTGGATCATGGTTTATTTGTTTGTTTACTTTTTAAATTATAGCTATAAAAGATAGTTTGAGGGCTAATCAGAAAATTTGAATATGGTCTGGATATTAGATGATAGTACAGAACTGTTGCTGATGGTATTATGGTTATGTAGTAGAATGCCCTTACTTTTAAGAGATGTACATGAATTATTTAAGATGTAACGCTTGATGTCTGTAACTTACTTTCAAGTGGATCAGAAAATATATAGAGAGAAAATATAGCAAAATCTTAACAATTGTTTCATCTAAATGGTAGTTATTCAGATGTTTGTTGAGTTATTTTTTTCCCATCTTCCTTTATATTTGAAAATTTTCATGAGGAAAAGTTGAGGGGTGGTAGAAAAGGGAATCAAAGTAAGTTCCTGGTTTTTTCCTAAACCAAATGTAAATAACATGTGACTTTAAAAAAAAGTTATCATCTCCTCAGTGACACTTACTTTGTGGGCCCACATCTTACCCCAACACTAATACCAGTATAGGATATTTTTATCGCCACATATACAGTAGGATAATTTGTTGACTTATTGTTTGTGTTTGGGTCTCACTGTTTGTTCCCTCCCTCACTTCCCAGACCCAAGCAGGACTCAAAGAAGTTTGGCCCAAAGTACCAAACTTTGGATAAAGGCTTATTAAACTGTGAGGTCCTATCATAAGTATATTCAGTCAGGTTACTGGAATAAAAGAATTACTTCTATTAGAGTTCAGAACCCCAACGTTGGAAACTGAAGTAATCACAGACAGTTTCATGAAAAAAAAAAAAAAAGTAGTAATCAAGGGTCTTAAGAAGTGAAATACACCTTGGACTGGGGAGAAAATATTTCTGGGAGAATATAAACATGATTTGAATTAATATAGCAATAGTAGAATGGCCGAGTCCGTTTATACGGCAATGATTAAAATGCATTCATTCATTTTGCAACTATTTATTGGTAACCGATGTATACAAAGCCATGTACTATAGACAGAGGTAAGCAAAACACGCAATGTCTAATGTTCTAGATTAGAGATTGGCAAATCTCAGGGCTGTGGATGAAATACAGCCCACCATCTATTTTTGTAAATGAACTTTTATTGAAACATAGTCATACTCATTTGCTGATGTTTTGCCTATGGCTACTTCTGTACTACAATAGCAGGGACCTTATGGCCCATGAAGTCTAACATATTTACTATTTGGCCCTTTACAGAAAAAAAAAAAATGTGCTGACCTTTGCCCTAGAGCACATAGTATGGTGTGGAAACAGTTACTAGTTAAACAACTACAAATAAATTAAAAGTGCAGCTTTGATGAAGGCCATGAATGTGAAATATGTGGTATGTAAGAGTACATAATAAAAAATGTGACCTAATCAGGCCAATAAGAGAAGATTCCTTAGGGAAATAAAAGTCGAGTTCAAAGCTAAAGGTTGAGCAGAAGCTGACCAGGTGAAGCAGAAAAGAACACCTTGAGCATACAGAATATCATATGCAGAGGCTCTATGGGAATATGATGAATTTGAAGGAATAAACAAACTTCGCTATGGCTGTAGTAGTATGTAGTAGCATGAGGGGAACATGATACAAGATGAGACTGGAGAGGAAGGCAAAGTCCAGACCACAAAAGACTTTGCAAGCCAAAGTGGGAGGTTGTCTTTAATTTTAGTGCAAAAGAAATCCATTGACGAGTCTTAAGCAGGTGAGTGATGTGATCCATTACACTCTAAAAGCATCACTCAAGCCTCATGTGGAAGAGGTAGGGATGGTGTCATGTTCCTCATTACCTGAATCTCTGCTTTGTTAACCTGTTTTGCCACTCAGAACCACAAAGACGGGGATCATGATTTTACCAGACTTCTCAAAGATTTGTATGTCTCTGAACCTCAGGCCCACAGTAGAGACCTTCTTATCTGCTGACTGTGTCCCTAGTTGCAGCCTGAGATAGCTTTGCCTTCACCAAAACTGGCACTGCCAGGCTCAACTGGCCACAAGTGAGATACTCTAATAGATTGCTTGGACCAGTGCAGTTACCTTACACCATACCTACTCAGGATCAAGCTTCGCCTATTTGTCTTGCCCTCTTCTTATCTTCTTATTTTCTACAGTTGGTTCATTGCCATTGCCTTGGGTGTGTGGAATTTCCAGACTCTCAAGTCTCCTTGCAAATGCTTACTCAGAGCTCCAGCTCATCTGCTTCTACAATTTTGTGGCTTTCAGCAGAATTCAACACTACTGATTATCAAAGCCCTGCATGCAATCCGATATGCATGATCAGAGTGAATCGCTCCAGCAGCTATCCAGTTATAGAAGCCATGACTTGGGAGTCATCCTTGACACCTCTCTCCACTTCACAGCCAGTCCTTCACCAAGTTCTGTCCATTGTAAGCATAGCTCTTAAATTTGCCTGCTCACCCATTTAAAAGGTTTAATTGATGAAGGATTGTATCCTGCTCACATTTTATGTTCATCGTAGGTCAGCTGTGTACTGCTGTATGTTGTCTTCACTCTGTGATCCACACTGATAGAGCAGCCTTTTTCAAGAATATTGCATATTGTGTGGCAGAGAATATGGTGAACTTCTTGCTAGCTCTTGAATCTTCTGCTCACAAATGCCCACATCAAACATCACTAATATTGGGAAAGTCAGTCTCATGTGTGCAGTCTTTCAACCCCCCACTGGGCCACATAAGAATTGGCCTGTGGCCTAGAACACTTCTTTACCAAGAGATAAAGAGCCCAAACAGCCTATGGTCTTATCATCTTGTGTAGAAATAACTTTCCTTGTTTCAGGCTCAATGCTGCTCTTTTTTGTTCTGCTTTAAGTATGTGATTCAAATGGCACCTGGCCAACCTCGCTGCTTTCTCTGTCCTCTGTGGGAAAGGAATGGGGGTCTTTCCACTGTGGCACAAGAGGGGTGCACATAGGTGAATTGCTCTGCATGGGCCGTGCTAACCATGGGGAACCATCACACACTATTGAAGCCGATCTTGCTCTGTATCTTTCGCACATAAGTAAAGCACTATTCCATCCAGTGCTTGACTGTACTGTGTTTTCCTTGGTGACTCTCATACCAAGATGCAGTGATCAGAGGTGCTTAGAGTCCTCCCCTGGGATTGGTGACCAGTGAATGGTGTTCTGTTCCACTGGGACTGGTAAAACTCAAGATTGGTAACTAGTACATGGTCTCCTGCCGGACAGCTCTACTCCTTCATCATTTTATGGGTCAAAGCAAGTCAAAAAAGCCACACTTGAGTTCAACAAGACAGGGGTATATAGATTTATGCAGGAAGAATAAATCCAGGTAGAAGCTCTGGGCTGAGATTCAGAGACAAGTCCCCAAAAGGCTGGTAAAATCATGACCTCCGCCCCCTGTCTTTGGGGTTCTCAGTGGCAAAGTAGGTTAACAAAACAAGGTTTCATCCAGTGAGGAACATGGCAGGGGACAGTCATTGAAAGTATTGTACAAGTCATTGAAAGCTCAGTCACAGTATGTAAATTAAAGAAACGAGAGGCTAAAGCCAGAGAAATAGTTCTGACATGCCCTACAGTAATGGCAGAAATGAGGAAATAGAAGCAGCTATGAAAAAAGAAGTAACAGAACTGATAATCCAACAAGAGTGATGAAGGAGAGAAAGAGTCAAAGATACAAATATTTCGAGCTCTTTAGGAAACTGCATTGTAGTATCTTGTTAGCTTTGTTGACTAAATAAAGCTGGGAACTACAATTCTCGGCATTACTTTTCTTCTATAAGTACAGCACTTGCCACAAGAGACATTTTGTGAGAAATTTGGAAGGCAGAGTGAAGCAGCAGCAATTCTTTTTTAGCCCCTGATGGTTAGTGTAGGGTGTTGGATATTGAAGCAGCTCATGTACATTGTCACTGATCTGCATGGGGACAGCACTGACTCACAGCTTCTCCAGCTCTCACCAAATGTCTTCCTTCAGCATCTCTGAACACTGTCTCAGATCAGGGCACCTTGACTGCAAAGGGCACCAGCTTATCCTACAGGACACCCACAGCACCAAGGTAGCAATTAGTGAGAAACAAATATGAGTTTCAGTTCATCCTCACAGATTTTAGATCATCCTTGCTTTTGTCTACATTCATCTTTTCTTCTTGATGGATGGGTGACCTATAGCGACTTTAGGCTCAACTCTAGAGTTAGACCATCAGCTTCCCTCAACTGCTCCACCAGCTCCTTTGCAGAAGAGTAAAGGTAGCTGTCGTACTAAGACATGCACAGTGGAAGTGTTTTTCCCATTGATCATGACAGAATGTGCTTAAAGCCTTTTATGTGATGATAGTGCTTGGCCTTAAAGTTTGGAGTTTCTCTGTATTTTTAAAGAATGCTCTTTATTGCAAAATGCAAAGATGTGTTTGAGCGAACTCACCTTGTGGAAAGTCACAGCTATGGTTGGGAAATATGTGCTCATTTTTATCTGTTAATGTAATCCTATGTAATGACATATAATATATATGTTAATTGCTTAACTTTTCTCCTATGAGTCATGCAGATAAAAATGGTCGCAGGAGACCTTGACCAAGGCCTCACAGTCAGTCTCACCGAAAGCATAGAAAATGTAATCAACTCCCTTTTCCCACTAAGGTTTGTCTCAATGCAAACGTGATTCTCAAGGCTTTCCTCTGCAAGCAGCCCCACCCCTGACCTTCAGCATGAGTTTCCCATCCTCAATTAGATACAGAAGTAAGATAGCAAAGTTCATTGCTGACTTGTACTTCCCTTTCAGGAAACTCTTATTTTCTTTCACCCTTTCTGAATGCCCAGTGTCCTCATTTGACTCCAGTCCCTTACCATCAATACCAATGTTTCACATATTTTATATTCTTCCCAGTTATAGATGTAACATGCTGAATTAACTTGCCCGGTATTCGCCAAGTTAGTGTACAATACCTCCCACTGCCCTTACACTGATACTGTGAAGCTTCCATCTGCTAAATCAGAAGAACCCAGTTATTTTCAGGGGCTACCCTCCCCTAATATGTGCAGAAAGATTCATTTATCTTCTGGATGCAGTACTGTGGATTTGTATTGCTTGCTAATGGGGCAGAAAGTCAAATGCCACAGTAAGATATCTCATGAAATAATTTGGACCAATGTGTGAAGGGCTGAAATGGTCCTAGCAGGTTCAGTGAGGTGGCATCTTGGGACCTCAACCTTGGGCAAGCAGTGAAAAGGAGTGTGGGAGGGAGGTTATCTAATCGTGAATATATTAGGCCAGGGCCGTGGTAACTAACGACCTCTAGGCTTCAGGACTGGTACTTCAGAGAGGGTGCCCATCAGCTGAATCCTAGAATAAAAAAAAAAGCCACACTTAGGCTGATGTGGGTATTCAGGGCATCCAGATTGGTTAATAAAGAACAGTGGTAGACTGCTGTCAGTAAGACTCACTCTAAGCTCTATCTGTTAGTGAGCATGGGCTTCCAAAGTCATCACCAAGCTTGATTAGGTTTGGTTCAGGAATAGTGGGACTGGAGCCTTAGCACCAGTCCTAAGGATGAAGGCCCTTAGCACTTGCTGCTAAGTAGGAATAAGGCAAATAAAATGCAAAGCTACTAATAATAATTATTCTGTGATGGGTAATGGATTTGGTTAATTTTCCTCTAAAGAGTGTCAATCGTTAGAGGGGAAAAAAAGGCCTTCAAACAGGAAAGTGGAAGTTTGGAGGTGAATCTAGGTCTCCTGCCCTAGAACTTAGAGAGAGTTTCTAGGTATGGGCTCCTTCGTGGTATATACTAGAATGATCATTGCCACCTGGAGAAAGTATTAGAAGAAACGAAGCTTAGAGGGGAGTCTTCAAATTCCAAAGAGCAGGCCATGTTTTAGAAACCAGATACCTGGCTTCACAGCACTTGTTATTTATTATTACTATTTGTTATTACTATTTGTTTCCCATTTATTATCTTTTATCTGGCACAATGGTTCTCAACCCTGGCTGCACATTAGAATCACCTGCAGAGCTTTTAAAACTACCTCCCCTCTGAGCCTTACCCAAATAAATTTAAGCAGAATCTCTGAGAGTGGGGCCTGAGCATAATCTATTCAATAGCGCGCTCTCTCTCTCTCTCTCTCTCTCTCTCTCTCTCTCTCTCTCTCTCTCTCTCATATATAGAAAATATAAAATTAGTATATATATATAATCAGTGTATATATATAAAATCAATATATATATATGATCAGTATATATGAGATATATATTTAATCAGTATATACACAAAATAATTATATATTTATATATACACATATATGTGTATTATATGTGTATATAATTATATTTATCTTTTTTATTTATAATATATATTTATCTGCTACATATGTATTAAAATTTTTTGTGCATCAAAGGGCATTATCAGGATAGTGAAAAGATAACTTAAAGAATGAGGGAAAATATTTGGAAATCACATATCTAATAAGGGTTTAACATTCAGAATATATACGGAACTTCTACAATTCAACAACAAAGACACCACCCAGTTTAAAAATGGGCACAGGTCTTGAATGGACATTTTCCAAAGAAGATATATAAAAAAGAAGCACATGAAAAAATATACAAGAGATAAGCACATGAAAAGATGCTTAACATCATTAGTCATTAGGGAAATGCAAATCAAAATCACAGTGAGATACTACTTTAAACTTATAAGGATGACTATAAAACAAAGAAACAATAAACAAAATGTTGGCAAAAATGCATAGAAATTGGACCCTTGTACATTGATGGTGGGAATGTAAAGTGGTACAGTCACTGTGGAAAAGATTTTAGTGGTTCCTCAAAAAGCTAAACAGGATTACCATATGACCCAACAATTCTATTCCTAAGTATAAGTCTCAAAAGAATTAAAAAGAGACTCAGTAGACAGATACTTGAATACTATGTTCGTTGCAGCATTATTCATAATAGACAAAAGGTGAAAACAACCCAAATGTCCATTGACAGATGGATAGATAAAATGTGGTATATCCATACGATGGAATATTATTTAGTCATAAAAAGAGATGAAATTCTGACACATAATACAACATGGATGAAACTCGAAAACATATGTTAAGTGAAATAAGCCAGACACAAAAGGAAAAGTATTGAAAGATTTCACTTACATAAAATATCAAAATAGGCAAATTCATAGAGACAGAAAGTAGATTAGAGGTTACCAGGGGCTAAAAGAGGGGGAACTGAGGAGTTATTGCTTAATGGGTACATGGTTTCTGTTTGGGGTGATGAAAAAATTTTGGAAATAGATAGTTGTGATGGCTTTACAACACTGTGAATGTAATCAATGCCACATAATTAATGTAAAAATAGCTGAAATGGTAGATTTTATGTTACATATATTATACCACAATAAAAATGTTTTTAAAAAATTTATGAAACCAACTACCTTATTACTATGTTCTCCCAATATCTACTGTCAGATAAATGTCAATGAAATTAATAGAAAATACAAAGTTACTTTTGATGAAAGCAAGGAATGCATTATTAATTTATGCCAGAGACCAAATACAGATGTCATAGTATAAATATTACCACCACATGGCATTCGTTCACAAGACACTCAGGAGACCACCCTGAATTCAGAACAAGGCTTCACAGACCACTGATCTAGAAGGAAATATATTGTGGAGTATATATGCTCTGATTCTACAAAGACAGATTTTTTCTTTCCCTTCTGATTTAATTAAGTTTCTCTTTAAGACAATCCTATTATGTATGGATTTATTATAGTTGGGATTAGTTTTTAAAAAGAAAACAAACACAGAAGGCATTGTGGTCTTTGAGTAAGAAATCAATTTAATTTTTCATTATTCAGAATTGGTGTTTTCAAGGAAAAGAAAATCCATACATTCTTTCTCTTATTTTTACATTGTGAACCAGGTGGCCATAATACAGATTATTTAGATATTGCCAATAGATTCTAGCAAAATTTTGAAGCATGGGAATACAGGTAACTTTTTTTTGAGTCATTGACCTTTCTTTATGCTGAATATATATTTAAACATGCAAAAAAAATTATTTAGAAGCCTATTAGAAATTCACATGCAGAATTTCCTTTCATTTGATCATATAGAAGTGGATTAATACAGATAATATGAACAGAGAAAGATTAAAAGATGTCATTTGAATATTCAATAATCCATTACTCAAAGATAAAAGTTTTCTAATAGCCATTAAAAGGAAAATCAAAGAATATATAAATTTTAATTTAGCATAACATTGCATCACATCATAGTTTATGGGAGGCTTCCAAAGCATCTAGCAACAGATGGATTACTGGTCATTTACTAAGAATTTGGAAATGCCAAAGGTAAAGAAAATTGGAATGCTCAAAAAGATCTTAAATAAAAAGAAGTTAAATTCCCCATAGTAAAAACCTTATGGAGAACTGTTAGAAATTTAGTCACTACTGAATAAAACTGCAGTTAAGAAAGCCAATTATTTTTATAGGGAAAATAAATTTTCCTATGATAATTTAGATAAAACTGGTAAATGGTTAACTGCCTTAATAAAAGGGAGAGAGAAAGCTCAACATAACAGCAATTTTTACAAAACAAGGAGTGATAATGAGGAAAGAGATAGGCAATATCTTTAAGGCATATTATGAGAGTACATAAATCTCAGGACTTGGTAAGTATGGTAGATTTAGAAAGTTTGGGAGAAGAAATTGAAATCTTTAAATTCTTCTTAAATCAAAACTTTCTTAAAGATGAAAGAGTCTGCCTACTTTTAAAGTGTGCCTATAGGATCATCCCAAATTTAGGGAGTTCTAAAACAGGCAGGACCCATATTTTTTGTTGCACATTTAAATGAAATGGAAGACTTAATCCTGTTTTGAAGTTACCGTATTCCTTTGAATTGTTCTTAATTAACTGATGCTGTGAAAAATCATTCACATGCATAAGTCAGGACTCTCTAATTATAAATGACAAAAACTAACTCAGGTTGGCTTAAGCAAACTAGTAGGCTAGGTTGGTTACCGTAGCTGGGAAAAACACTGGGTTAGCAGCAGGTGATCTGTTAAGCACTGAGTGATCTGTTAAGCAGGTGATCTGTTAAGCAGGTGATCTGTTAAGCACCAGGGTTAAGCACTGGTGATCTGTCCTTAACACTACCTGGATTTGCTTTCTTTTTCTTCTTGTCTCATCCATTTGCCTCTAATGTCTCCATCCACCTCCAGTTAGAGAGAACGAGGCTAAGCCAAGCCAAGTCAGAACTACAGTAATTAGAAGCAAGAAAGAGAACAAGAGGGAAAGTGTCTTTATGGCAATGGAGTCCTACTTTCAAACTCTGAGATCCCCAGGACCATGCAGGTTCCTGAAGCTTTTCCTCTGGTTCTGCTAGCCGTTGCAATATCTTTCAAATAAAAACCCTCCTTTGGCTCAAACTAGTCTGAGTTGTGTTTCTATCACTTGTAACCCAAAGAGTCCACACTAATTTAACTTACCTCTCTGAATAGTGCTGGAGAACTGACTTCCTGGGAAAGGAAATGTGTGGGCAAGTAAAACTAATGTTTGAGATTTGTTTAAAAAGAGGGAAGACTACTGTAAGTGGGGCTTCAGAAGAGGGACTGGTGCAAGTTATTTGTGAAGCATGAAAGTGAAGGAGGGCAAAACAAAAAGTTAAAGTAAAAGAAGGAAATAGACTTAATATGTGAATACGTCATACCATTCAGCAAAGTTATTAATTGTTGTGCTTGACAAGTAGTTACTGAGCACTCTTTGTTTGTTAGGCATGGTGCTAGGTGCTCTAGAGGCCCAAAAGAGGCATAACACACAGTTCCTGCCTTCAAGGAGTTTATATTTTGGTAGAAGACACCAAATAGTTCCTCATATTACAGTTCTACAAAGCTGTAGTGAATGGTCCAAATAAAGGACAAAGTAAGAAATGATTATGTCTCAGTCGTGAAAGAGATTTGTTCCAGGTAGGAGGATAAGGGAGAGTTCCTGCAGGAATAACATTAACATGGATATTGACAGATGGTCATCCTAGAGCAAATAAAGTAGGAGGATGGGGAAGAAAAAAAGTGAATAAAATACTCCAAGTAGAAGAAAGAATAAGAGCAAAATTACAGAACTTTGTAAATATTTTTGCTAGATTGGTGGATGGTCTTAAATACCAGGCTCAAGGATTTAGACTTTGTTTAAGGGAATGAGGCACCAGTGCAAGTGTATAAATAAACAGAAATGAAGGCAGAACAATAAAATAATGGTAGATGGGATGAACTGACACTAAAAAAGATGGAAGTCAGGACAATTCTTCCGAAATCTATTAAAATAATCCAGATGAGCAGTAATAAGTCACTTGAGAAGTCACTGAGGAAATGAGGAAATAAGATACTTACGGAAAACATAAAGAAAGTAGGACAGGCTTTGGCAATTGATTAGACATAAGGAAAGATGGTGCCTGGGTTGTATGTACAGGAGTCAAAAGGAAAATGTCCACTAAGTGCACTGGAGGAAGAAAGAAATAAAAGCAGGGTTGGAGTAGGGGGAAGATAGTTTGAGCTATCTCAAGTTTGAGGTGTTTTGTAGACATCCTGGGGTAGAAGACCAGAAAGCAGTTAAGTGTAAGAGCCCTGAGTTCAGAAAAGAAGTTGATGACACAGTTTGAGATTTGGAAGTAGTCTGCAGACAGGGGTTAGTTTATATCAAGGAGGGTTACAACAGTATTTGTGTCATACGGTAGTCGTAAGGACAAAATGAGATAACGATGCAAAGCAAAGCACTTTGAACACCACCTGGTACAAGGTAAGTGTTCAGTGAATGTCATCCTGGAGAATCTACAGAGTTGGTTGTTTAAATGAATGTTAGTAAATAATTATATATTTGAGTGATAAGATATTATGAAGTTATTTAAAATCGTGTTTGTGAAGAATAGTAAAATGACTTGGAGAAATGCCTTTAATTTAATTTTAAAAGGGGAAATCAGAATATAAAATGGAAATTTTGCTAAGTAGAAGTACATATAAAAACACGCAAACACTTGCTGTAAAAAAAAATGTTCACAGCAGTTATCTCTGGATAGTGGCAATAATAGCAACCCAAGTTTTTTCTTTAAAAATTTAATTTAAATACTTAAATAAGTTTAAGTATTTTCCTATATTATCTGTATTTGTATGACAAGTGTGTAATGCTTTAGAGTCAGGAAACAATTTTTAAACAAGGAAAGTTTGATCAATACCATTAAATACTGTAGAAAGTTGAAGAAGGAGGCAAGCCATTAATCTTGACAACTAGATGATCATTGATGGCAGTTTTAGTAGATAGTGATAGTGGAAGCTACTTTAAAAAATATAAAATATTTTATACATGTAAAAATATTTTTTAAAAATAGAATGTTATCAATATGGTCGAAGCCTCTCTGTACTCCTTTTTAATAACATTTCCCTTCCTCCCCTGCAAGAGGTAGAGATAATTCAGAATGTTGTGATTAAAACCATATCTTGGAGAGTAAAGTGAGCAGGTGGTGAGAGAATGGAGGCAGGAACTCTGGGAGGCTCTCTCATGACTGATGGTAAAGTGGAAAAGAATAGAATGACAGTTTGAGGGGAGTGCAGAGTATAGGGAAGGATTTTAATTAAGAATGGAACAGAAGTGAGCAAGTTTCTAGCTTAACGTAAAGGAGCCTTGATAGTAAAGTTAAGGATGCAAGAGAGATGAGAAACTGTAACTAAAACAATCTACTCTCAAAAAATGTTTGAAATAGGCAGTTTGGAGTAAAATTCAGCTACATACCTGTCATTAAGACAATTCCATTAATTCAATTTAATGTGCTAATTTGCCTTGTCTTTTATATATTCTTTCAGGTAAAATATCTGTTACATTAGCATAAACCTATTTTTAAGCAGAGAAATCCCATTGGAGATTTTATAAAAGCGAAGAAATGGTTAAAACTTAACAAAACATTAGCAGAACATACATAGAGAAGGATGTTGCTGCAATTCCTTGAAGAATTGAACCCTGTAAAAGAGAAGATTTCTTCATTTTTCTTTCAAATAGTGCCACATGCATAAATCAATCTGTGTTCCCATTTTTACATTATTATTGAAAATGAATAAAAGAGCTACTTGGCTGTTCAAGATGTTACTCTATTTTTCTCAACAAGATTATGCAATAATATCCCAATTTTAACCAACAGAATGAGTTGGTTTATGGAACAATTTATTCATAGAGATAGGACTCGCTTCATAAAAGGTAGACTCTCATGAAACAATGTGAGCAAGGTCTGAGTATTATTAGTTGCGCCCCAAATATTTTATTCCCGGGTCTGATGATAATGAAATACATTAAACTACCATTTGCTATCATTAAAATGGCTATGCTTTTGACGGGTTTAAAGGACTTCGTGTTAAGAAACTATTTACAATGTTCAGTTGGTATGCCTCCTTATATATATCTTTGACAGCATTTATTAAAATTAATAAGTATTAATCTGCATTCTTTATTTAGAAGATAGGATGATCCAGGATAGCATCTGTCTCCATACTATATTTGTCTGATATTAAATTGCCTTTGTACATGTTCTAGGCAAAATAATAATATATTGAAGTATTATGAACTCAGGCACCATTTAATTATTTATCACTGAAATTATTTACCACTAAAATTATTTTGAATTTTCTTTCATCTAAAAATGTAAACAGGATACTACATTTCTGTTTCTGAGAGATATCACAGGGACATGTATTTGAGTTTCAACATTTTACGATTAGAAAAATGAAGTCACAGAATAGGTCTCTAAAATGGTTTTCAAACTGATTCATTTATTAGTGAAACAGTCAATAGTATTTGTATATAATTTTCATAGGATTATACACTTGTAAAATGAAACACCAATTTTTTCCTACATAAGGTAGTATTATTACATTCATCTTGGTAAATATTTGGTATATATTTCCAAAAGAAAAATTAAAGTTCTTCTCTATGGGCTACTGTTGCTCTTGGGTAAGTTATTTAACCTCTGAGCCTAAACTAGTCCAAAATTAGCTAATTTATCCATAGCTGTCAGTCATGTACTTATAGCTCCTATCCATAGTTCCACTGATAGATCATCACACCCATAGAAAAATCTCGGTCGTCATTAACCAAGCATGCCACTGAGCAAAGGTCCATGTATTATTTGATATTTTGAACTATGTCTTTTGGAAAAGATAAATGTTAAATTAAAAAGAAATGAAAATTTAAACACTGGGTTAGAGCATAAAGTTATTTCTAACTATGGGTCGTGTATTAGCCAGAGTTCAGTCAAAAGAGCAAAAACCATGCTAGGTATTTCAAACAGAGGTATTTAATACAGAGGTTTGCACAAGTAATAAGTGGAATGCTACCACCTCTAGGGCTGATAAAACAAATAGGAAGAGATGGTGTTACTAGAACCTAAAAGTTCTGTGAGGTTGTATGACAGGAAGCTGATTTTTGCTAAAATTTCTGAGGATGGGGCATAGACAAGTGGGTGTTAAAGGTCAAGGAAATAGGGCTTAAAGATAATTAAAGTGGGATTCTAGAGATAGTGCGACAGGTGCTAGAACAGTTGATTGGGTGAGGGGAGGGAGTATAGTAGGGCTGCTACTCCCAAAGCATGGCTGATATATATACCCCCGAGGGGCAGCTGCAGGCTGGCATTGGAAGTGCCAAGAGAAGCTGGAGGCTATAACTATAGCTGTCCTCTCCTACTGGAATGATGCAAACCTGAGCTAGAAACCAAGAGGACCAATTTTCCTCTCCTCCTACCTTCCAATCTCCATCAATCTACTTGGAAGTAAGCTGGAAGATGGAGTTTTAGAATCCCAGTCCCGACATGACAAAGTAACCTATAGTGGGCTTGGGGCTGAGAAAAATAGGCAAATAACTTGCAGAATTGTTGTATGTGTTTCCACAATTTATAGTTGAAACTATGGGACTGTAAACACTGGCTCCCAGTCTAAAGCGGTTAAGGTGTGTTTTGCTGTCAGAAGAAACTCATGACCCTTTTGGGAGACAGGCTGAGAAACAATTCTCCATGGGTCTCTTGAGCTTCTCCATGTCTTATGAGCAGGAGCAGTGACAATTCTTTTACCCACTAATTTTTCAAAAATATTCTTATAACAAATAGCTTTGGAAGATACGGATAGTGTCTTTCTCTGGAATAGAGGGAAAGTTTGTTTGCTGTCCAGTGTAATAAAAGCTGTTTCTCCCAGGGCAAAGGTTGGAAAAGTTCACTTGCATGAGGCATGAAGAAGATTATAAAAGCTGTGGTTCCCTGGCTGTGACACAAAGCTATTTCACAGGCATCTACCTGATCTGTTCTGCATCACAATCATGGGACTTGAGGGGCAAGAGGACCCTATGTGAATATGAAAGCTCATACTGCTTGTTGTGTAATAAAGTCCTTTCTCTGACTCAGAAATCTCATGTATTCTATCAACAACCATGTGGCAGGCTAACCTATTTGCTTACAATAAGGGTAAATTCTCAAATTCTTCACAGTTCTTGAGAGAACTTCCCATTCAATTCAACAGACATATACTGTGCAGCTGTTGCTTAACCAACTTTCATGTCCAATGTACACAAGATGAGCACTCTCTACCCTCAAGCAATTCATAGCATAGAAGAAAAGGAATCTACCACCGCCATCATCACCCCCACCATCACTACCACCATCACCACTGCCTTGCCTCTATACCACAAAAACTTGGCAGAGAAAGCTAATACAAGTCAGTCACCATGAGTCCAACTGCTGTCAATCTTCTAAAATATTAATAGTCTACATCTGCCATTGTCTCCTCTCTTGTTGTTTTTGCTATTTGGGTTTAGTCTTTGCTGTTCTTTTGGTGGAATTTTGGAAGAGAAAAATTGTCTGAGGTCTTCAACCTGGTGTATTTAAACAGAGGTCCCTAAACTTTTGTTTTCTAACTGGTATGCCATGTATCTTTTTTGTTTCTGTTTGTATCAATGAATTCTAACTTTCAGGATCCTGTCTTATAAAAGGAAGGCTGCTTTGATGTCATTTTAGGGGTGGAAATGGTATATAAACCTTCACCAATAAAATCTTTCTTTAGAAACTTTATTCCTTTTTGGGGAAAAAAGTGCTTTGACCTGTTAGCCATCATTAACATTGACATGAAAATGAGTTTTAGGTCTTTTTGATAGTGGGAAAAACCAGAAACTCCATTTAGGATCCTGATAATGATTTGCAAAGGTGTATCTCCTTCAGGAATGGGCTGAGGATACAACTGACCTACTTCACCATTATACTTGTGGCCAGAAAAATATTTTTTCACTGAGCTGATGTGTATATCCCTACAAGTCTCTAACTTTGCAGGAAATAAATAACGTATTAAACCCAATAATCTTACTGAAGCTTCAACTACCCTTGATCCATCACTTGCAAAGGAAAGAGAAAGCACAGCTTCTGCATCTTCTGCCCGTTAAATGAGATTAGTTTACCTTTCCACTAGCTTAAACAAAGTAGCAACTCAATGGTCCTCCTAGGACTAACAAAATAAGAAAATCGTGCTCTAATCAATGTTATTGCTAGGCTTAATAGTTTTCTGATATTTGGTCTAAATTTTATTGCTGTCAGTTGAGTATCTCTTTTTAAACAATTCTATTTGCCTCTCAATTATGTGCATATGTTTTCTGTAATATATCTCATTGTGGTAGAACAAGAAAGGGACACTGAAAATGACATCGGTTATTTAGTTCTTCTTGTTATTACAATCAATGGTTTCTTTATGATCATTTTGTTAAACTAGGCATTTATTGAGATTTTTATTTTGGGTTTGGTAAAGTCAGTGCTGTTGGCCACTTACCCTTACGTTCAGTATTTCCCTCCTATCTGATGAGAAAGTTGATAACAGTGCCTTTTCATCAAGGTGCTTTTAAGGTAATTTTTATGTTTTTGTTTAACATGGCTCAAAGAGCAACCCCCCCAAAATCAAGATACAGATGCTGATTAAAACACATGGCTGTCTGCTTCCCTGCGTATTGGCCCAGTGCCTGGAAGGATTGCACACCAGCAGGTGAATCGGAGTGTGGCTGATACACCTGACATGAGAATGGACTGTAATGAAACCCAGGCTGCACTCCAGTAAAAATCAGGATCTTCATGTCTTTGACTAAATCACTTCAGATCAAGCCTCAGTTATGGCAGAACTAACTAATGGTTTCAAAATTAAAATCAGGAAGGACTTCAGTATCATTATGCTGTTTCCACATATTGCAAGAACTTTAGACTTGGGGGACATAATTATGAAGATGAAGGAGTAAAGGAAAACTCTTTGGTAGATTAATAGCCCCCAAAATGGCTCCAATTTTTACCCTCCTTTGCCATATCATTTTGTAGTGGCCTCTCAGTCTGCCTGGTGTGGTCAGGTAATGTGCTTGGGCCAAATATGTGCAAGCAGAAGCTTGAAATGTGTTTACTATGTCAATTCGCGCTCTTGAACTTCTGCCACCACCATGAAAGAATGAGTGAGATAGCCTGCTGGTGGATAAGAGAAACTCCTGACACCTAGCAATAATGAACCTATCATCTGATACATCGATGAGTCCTGTCTGGATCAGATGAACTACCTAACAAGCTCATCCTAAATTGCCAAACCACAGACTCGTGAACTAAAATGCCAATTAGTTTAAGCCACTGAGATTTGAGGTGTTACCACTGAGCATTATCATGGTAATTAAAGTATTTTTTAAATTTCTCTTAAGACTATCTCTATACAATTCAACAAACATTCATTCAGTTTGATTATGATAGGCTCTTTGATTATGCAAGAATGAGTAAGGCATAGTCTCTGTCCTCAAAGAGCTTACACCCTAGAGACAGCCTTGAAAACAAATAACCTTTATGTAAAGTGGTTCTAAATACAAATACAAATATCTTACTGTAAAAGTATAACTCAATTTTGACAATTAGAAAGAACATTTACAGTTTGAAAATTTATTGTATTGCAAATGGACACACACACACACACACACACACACACGTGTGTGTCGCCTGCACAATAGGAGACAGAGACATAGAATTAAGCTCACCTATCCAAACTACTATAGCAAAGTGGATGTTCGCTGGTCTGATGCCTAAGGTTTATAACATTTACATATTTGTCCATTCAAGCTTGCAAATGGACACACACACACACACACACACACACGTGTGTGTGTCGCCTGCACAATAGGAGACATAGAATTAAGCTCACCTATCCAAACTACTATAGCAAAGTGGATGTTCGCTGGTCTGATGCCTAAGGTTTATAACATTTACATATTTGTCCATTCTTAAGCACACTGAAACTAGAGACTAAAATTTGAGAAGCACTGGTCTAGCCTATGTGCTGCAAATGATTGCAAGTGAGCTAGCTTATCCAAGTACAAAGGTATAGGAGCAATGCAAGCCTTAGTCTTTTATGGGGTGCATACGAATAATAAAAAAGAGAAAATAAGTACTATTAAAAATAAAAGGAATCTAATAAAAAACATTTTAAAATTGCTATAGCATCAAACAATAATCAAAGAGGTCATTTCAAACAGTGTTTTTCAAGCTGAAGGATGAGACCTAACATAAGATGGTGAAATCAATTTAAATCTTTGTTTATCAACTCTAGCTACACATTAGAATCACGGAGGTTGTTTTTTAAAATCTCAGTGCCCAGGTCCTTCTCCAGACCAATGAAATCACAGTCTTTGGTGGTGGAAATTGAGAGAGAAGTGTGGGAATGAGGGATGGACCCAGGCATCAGTATTTTTTAAATTTCTCTAAGTAATCTTAATGTACAGCCAAATTTGAGAACCACTGATTTAGAAGGTTATAATCAGCAATTCTTTTCATAACTAAAGTAGGCTAGCAAAAAGTGTAGTGAAACGAAATAGAATAAAAAAGAAAATGTCAGTGTTTCATACGTAGTCAGGGTATTATTTTGAGATGTTTTTGTTCCATATATATGTATGTGAGAGTGTATGTGTAGTGGACTATACTATAAAATACAATACATCTAATTGTAGGTTACTGAAAAGAAATTTTTTATACTACTATTTTAAAGTGAACAGTGAACAAACACATAAGCAAAGATAGAGAAATATTCATAAATGAAGGTCTTGATTTAAGACAAATTTACATCCCAGCACAAATACAGGTGAGACAAAATAGTTTAGGATACAAAATTACCAATACACTTTAAATAGACAGAGAGGAATCTGGAATGTACTGGACTAAACTTAGAGCATTCTTGTTTGTTCTAAAGTACTAACATTCAAGCTAAAGATCGAAGAAAATATGCATCGTGAAATTCCAATAGTGAAAGGGCACTCTCAAATAATCTGTTATATCCATAAAATCCTGATTTAGAGGAACTTTTTTAGATAATGTTAGATATCTGAAGTATGTGTGCAGTGAAATTTAGGAGACGAAATGACTTCGGGAATACCTCTTGTAACATTGGTTTTCAACTTTGGGGTCCCCTTGAAAATCTGCTAAAAGCAAAGGAAAGTCCTTTATAAAAATACACATAGTTAGCGACATATAGAATTTTGATAAAAATAAAGAAATCCTGAACCCATTTGTGGACCATTTCTTCACAGTGTAGATCCCTGGATTAAGAGACCTGAAAAGACTGTGACTATTAGAAAGCTTATTTCCATGTGGATGTGATACAAGTTATTCAAGTATCCATTAATTGATGACAACTTGATATGCAGAATTCTCATCTCACAAAATTAATAAAGCAGGAAACAGATTTAGCAAATGAAGACTCGCAGTAAGCAAAGGTGAGGTTCCAGTGGCCCGGTTCTAAGGTTATGCCAGTGCTAGATAGAGCTTTCGATTCTTCCTTTCTGTCCTATTTATCTCTCTATTTCTGTTTAAATTTTTTTTAATCGTGGTAAAATATATTTAATATAAAATTCACCATTTTATTTTTTATAAGTGTACAGTTCAGCAACATTAAGTACGTTCATGTTGTTGTGCAACCAGTCTCTAGATGAGCACTCTCTACCCTCAAGTAATTCATAGTGTAGAAGGAAAAGAATGTGCTCTAACGCCACCGCCATCACCCCCACTGTTTCATTTTGCAAAACTGAAAGTATGAACATTTAATAAGAACTGCACATTTCCCTTCCCCCCAGTTCCTGGCAACCACCATTCCACTTCCTGTCTCTATGAATTTAACTACTCTACATACTTCATATAAGTAGGATCATACAGTATTTGTCTTTTTGTGACTTGCTTATTTCACTTAGTATAATATTCTCCAGCTTCATCCATGTTGTAGTATATGCTAGAATTTCCTTCCTCTTTGAGGCCGAATAATGTTCCATTGTTTGTATATATCATATTTTATTTACCTATTCATCTGTGGGTAATTTGAGTTATTGTGAATAATGCTGTTGTTTTAATCTTTTAAAAGCCAGTTGCAAAGAAGTTCAGCCCAGAGAGTAGCTAGGAATACCTTAATTTGGGAGTCTAGAGTAATCCTAAAATGAAAGAAAGCACTATCAACTATTATTAAGGATGAAAGAAAGTGCAAGCCTCTGACTGTAATTTGCCACACAGTAACTTGAGGGTAGAATGCTCTGTTCTTATAGAGAAGAACTGATTTTAAAATGTCTCTAACTTTTCTAATTATGCAAATAATACATGATTATGAAAATAATATGTGTTCACTGTAGAAAATTTGGAAACTAGAAAAAGAATAAAGATGAAATTGTCCCTAAGCTATCATCACGGAGATAGTCACTCTAGAGATTTTGGTGGTTTTCTCCTAGTTTTTCTCCTATATTATATACAGTTATATAAATGTTATATGGTATATATATAATTATATGTAGTTATATATAACCATATACAATTTTTTAAACCAACTTGGATCATACTGTATATAATTTTGTATTCCTTTTCCATTTATAATCCCACATTGTATCGCTAATGTTTTCTTATTATTAAAATTCTTTGTAATGTCTATATAATATTCTGTTTCATGGATATATCATAACTTAATCATTTCCCTATTGTTTAATGTTTAAGTTATTTCCAATGCTTTATTTATTATAATCTTCTGATAAACATCTTTCTACAAAATCATTCTCTACATAGTTGATTAATTTCTTTTGGATGGATAACTAGAAGTAGAATTGTTGGGTACCTAGGTGTGAATTTATATAAATCTTTTGATATACATTGCCAAATTACTGGAATTTTACAACCAATTTGGCAATTTGTATTCAGAGCTTTATATAAATTCACACCTTTGGATCCAATAATCTTCGAACATTATCTTTCATTAATCTTTGCTTATTTGTAAGGCCAAAAAATAATCAGAATTTTTGTTTTTCTATAATTTACATTTTCCATAAGGTCGATGGCCCTTTGTATTTCTTCTTAAAAGGCAAAATTATGAAGACAGTAAAATATTAGTGGTTGCCAGGGGTGGGAGAAGGGAAGGATGAACAGGGGGAGCACAGAGGATTTTTTAGGGCGATGAAAATACTCTGTATGATACCATAGCAATGGATACACGTCATTATACATTTGTTCAAACCTATAGAATGAACAACACCAAGACTGAACCATAATGTAAACTATGGACTTTAGGTGATTATGGTGTGTTAACGTAGGTTCATCAACTGTAAGAAATGTACCACTCTGGTGGGGGATGTTGATAATGGGGGAGGCTGTGCACCTGTAGGAATAAAGGTTATATGGAAAATCTTTGTACCTTGCCCTCAATTTTGCTATGAACCTGAAGTTTTAGGTTCTGAAAAAAAAGACCAATTAAAAATGTTTTATGACTTACAGAAGCTTTAGATTTTATGGAGTTAAAGCTAGTTAATACTTTGTTATTTCTTAAGCTGTTTTATGCTTAGAATATCCTTACCTGAGACAGATTAATTAATTACTTAATTATTTTGATAATTCAATATTTCAATGTTTATATTTAATTTTTAACTATGTAAAAGTTATCTGGATATCTTGTGAGATATCTTGTCAGATAACAATCTAATTTAATCTATTTCCACCCTGAAACCCACTGACTACCACCAAATTTAGTCAATTTTCCCAAAAGGGATAAATATTCAATAACATTATGAGAAACAGTACTGTAGTATTTTATTAGTAAGAATTATTTGGGCTACTGTTTAAGATAGTTATTAAGGATATATAATTTTATTCTTGGTTCATTAAACATTTCTATCAGAAATGACTATTCACTTTATAAAGAAATTTTTCAGCCTCTACAGAGATGATAATGAATTGTTTGTTTGTTCTAATAATATGATATGTATATATAATTTCCTAATATTAGAGCACCCTTTTATTACAAGCCTAAATACAACTAAATTGTGGCAGATCCTTATTTTAATATAATTGATGCTATTACAAAAATGAAATTGTGTATTACATTTTTTTTAAGGTTTTAGTATCAAAGTTACATTAGTTTAATAAAATTGTTTGGATAATTTTCCAATAAAATTTCTGTATTACCTGCTCTTATATCCACTTTTTATGAAAATTTATATTTCTTTATATTTTGTCTCTTTTTTCAAAGAAGTACCTTATGAATACATATTATTCATACTATTTTAGAACTTGTTTTGGTTGCAAGTGGCAGATTCCATTTGAACATTCTTAGCTGGATCAAATGGACTTCCTGTTACTTGTGATGTTACTTCAAAAAATTTCTATATCCATTATAATGCATTCTAGGAAGATTTATCTAGTTTGTCTTTCACATTATTTTTGCCTTTCACTCAATTCCATGTAGATTTTAATTCTGCTCTTGTATTTTTTTTAAATTTACATTATTTTTTCTCATTTTAATCATTTTCCTTTCGTAGCTATCTTTCTGTCAGTCTTGTCATTTCTGTTTTCTTTATAAAGAAGCTATGTCCTTGGGCACCTTTTTGGTTATTTCAAGCATATGTATTGTAAAATTTTAATGTATTTCTTAGAAACTATTTTTTTCCAGAACCATGATCTTCTTTTGAATGTTAAAAGGTGGTGTTTCTGTTCCCATATGCTACAGTATTTTTGCATAGATCCCCAAATTGATTTTTGTCTCTCTATTCATGTTGGAATTTGGAGAGCTCTACTGTTTGAGCCTGAGCCTGGTGCTTCCCAATAGACTGAGAAAATATCCTTGACTATTCTTAAATCTAAACCTGAAGTTCAAATTAATGCGCAAACTCTCTAATGCAGTGCATATTAACTGGGGATGGTACTATCCCCAAAATAAAATTTCAAAGTGTAGGTAGGTAACTTAGTTTATGTGGTAGGCAGGCAGGGAGAGTAATGTTCCTTTCAAAGATGCCCCTGCCCTAATCCTTGGAATCTGTGAATATGTTACCTTAAATGGCAAAAGGAATAGATGTGATTAAGATATGGATGTAAAGATGGAGAGAGTATTCAGGATTATCTAGGTGGGCCCAATTTAACCACAGATGCTTAAAAGCAGAGAATCTTTCCACATTTCTGGGCCATGGCCAAAGAGAGCTGTGATGATAGAAGGGTCAAAGAGATGTTGCATGAGAAGGACTCAACTTGCTGTTACTGGCTTTGAAGATGGAGGAATGGGACCATTAGTTAGCCAAGGAATGTGGATGGCCTCTAGAAACTGTCAGCTGATAGCCAGCCCAAAAATGAAGACCTTGGTTCTACAACCTCAAGGAACTGAATTCTGCCAACAACCCAAATGAACAGGAAACAGGCTCTCTGCTAGGGCCCCCAGAAAGGAACGCAGCCTGCTGACACCTTGATTTTAGTTTGGTGAAATCTGTGTCACATTCTGACTTATAGAATGAGAAGATAACCTGCGTCGTTTAAGAGGCTGATCTGTGATAATTTGTTACGGCAGCCATAGAAAGGAATAGAGATTGTCTTAATGACAGGGAGATTCCGTTTTCTAAAGATGACTCAATATCTCCCTTGATATTCTTCCCTTGAAAAGTGGGTCTGCCCTTGACCTCAAATCTGAGTGGGTTTAGCCTCACTTGTAGCCAAAAGTGCAGCAGAAGTGATGCTGTCTGGCTTTCAAGGTAAGGCCAGAAAAGGGCATGCTACTTTCACCTTGTTTACTGGAACCCTCATACTCAGAGCCCTGAACTGCCATGCATAAGTCTGATGGCCTTACGGCTACCTACCATGCGATGCTGAAGCCCAACCATATGGTAAGGCTTCATAGAGAGGCTCTCATGAGCAGTCCCAGTCTTCTAGTTCTCCCAGACCATATGCCAGACATGTGACTGAAGAAGCATTTAGATGATTTCATCCCTCAGCCATAGCCTTAAAATCTTCCCAGCAGAAGGCCAGTGGGCTGAGGCATAGACAAGTCATTCTGGCTGTGCTCTGTCCAATTCCTGACCCAGAGACTCTGTGAACACAACGAAATGATTTTTGCCCTATGCCACCAAATTTGGGTTAGTTTGTTACACGTTAATAACTGGAACACAGGAGGTACTATATGAATCAAGTGTCCAAGGGCCAGTGAAGCCAACCGTCTCCCAGAAAAAAGAAACACTTCTCCAAAACCAATAGTACTCTCAATGAGAAATGTTGCTCTAATACCTTAATTATGGCTACTGGTGTGATGCTGCATTTTTCTCCTGCTCTCAACCTTGGTCTCTCTGACTAAGCAGTTTGCAATTTTTATTCAAAGAGAGTAGCATATGAGTCAGATCTACTCATGCCATTTCTGTTTCTCCCTCATTTACAGCACTTTTCATTAGTTAACTAAGAATCCCAAGATTTAACTTGTCTCTGTTCATTTATCCCTCAGTTCCGTGAAAAGGCCATATATGCAAAATAGCCCCCAAATTCAGAAGGAGCAAATAAGTTAAAGAATGAGATAGACAGTCGGTTTGGAGAGGTTAATAGAGAACTCAGTATAGAAACAGGTCCTGGGCAACCACAGGACATCAGATTCCCTCTACTGTTCTCTCCTGGATCACCTTCTTTTATCTCATGAGAGATGGATCTACGCGCTTGAAGAGGAGTGCATGGGTAGTCCGGGGGAGACCGAAAGGCCAGATATTGGCAGGCCCTGGCATCAGGATGAGCTAAGAGATAGATAACATTCAGAGCTTCTAGCCCCCAGAGGAAGGAGCAATGGAAATTCCGTGACTAAGCCAAAACCTCTGTACACATTCCAGAGTCTACCTAGGGGAAGAGGAAAGGGTCAAAAGTCCGGGCTCATTCACTCAGAAATTAAGCTGGCAGATTAACTTCAAAATAGAATCAGCTTCAAAAAAGAATCAGTTTTTCAAGATAGAGTCAACTCGGTCCACATACCCTTTCTCTGCTGTGTTGTTTCTGGGAGTTGTTTCTGAATGTGTGAAGAGATGGATACTACAAAGGTTAAGTGGGGGAAAAGAGAAGGTGAATGAAAGAACTTTAACTCTCACTGGCTCAGTTAGTGTTTACTTATGGTCAGCACACTGGAGTTAAATGCACACAGTGCGGAGTGGGGGTGCGCCATTTTTTCCCCTGGTTTTTGACATCATCTGTTATCTTCCATTTCAGAGAAAAGTGCTTACAAAAAGGATTTTAAGAATATTTTTTCCGTCCATTGTCATCAATAAAACAGTTAGTCGAAATGCCACCTGGACGTTTAGTAACTGTTCCTCTCTCATTTTAAGTCCACAGCACCATTGCCAGTCTTTCTCCTTTCTTATATCTTTATGGGCATTTTAACAGGAAATTGTAAAGCGGCCTATCAGAATCTCTAGATAGTCCCTTTGTGAATTCAAGTTGTAGACATGCTTTTAAAGACTTTTGCCCTAGGAATACACCTTCGATATTTTAACATAAGATACGGAGGTTAAACAAGAGAATAGTCTGATCTATGGAATTTAGCTCTACTCTAGCTTTTTGAGAATGCATCTGTTCATGTCTTAAGGCATACATAAACGAATTGATAATTGGATATCAGGAGCTGGCTAGATATGTGACACTTATTATGACACTACAGAATTTGGAAGGAATAGCATTATATTTGAAGGAATATCATTATGTTCTTTAAGTATTTTTGATAGAATAGTGTTTTAACATCTGTCATTTCCATGTATAATTTAAATTAAATGTAACATAAATATTGTATGATATCTAATGTCCTTCAAATAAGCCATGTTAAATGGCCAGATGCAAATTATCTCATATTAATCCATTTTTACTGTACAGGTGAACAAAAATTGAAAATAGATGATCTTTGGAGGGTCTGTGAGTTAAAAAGTAAATAGAAACATATTATGTCAGGAAGTTCATGAGGCCGAGTCATTTATGAGTAAATAGATTCTAACAAAAAACTATCAGTTAAAGAAAACTACTAAAATTTGAAATAAGAAACAGGAATAAAATACTGGCACTATCCATAATATATCTAAGAAAATGTGTTTCTTTTTATTTGGACTATAACATTGCAGCCTTTTTGAATGAAAATTACTTTAATCAGTCACCTTGTAAACATTCACTTGTATTATGCTGTACATTATTTGAGGCTTCGTCCATAAGATAAAATTCCCAGAGTAATTTTTCTAACTGAACCCATAACTCTTTCATCATTCTCATTCCTGAATATGCATGATTTCCCATTACTGTTTATAGTTAGGACTTCTGTCTTTACAGTATATGGGCTCAAAAAGCTATGTTATATTTGCCATGGGAACTATAATTTTTAAGGTACTGTGCTTGTAAAATCTTTACCTTTATTATATTACCATAATGTAGATTTTCTGTTTTATAGAGGATTGCATATCGAGGGAGCACAGTGTTGCACCAGTGCATGGCCTGAGTTGTTAGTTACATCATGGTGTAGCTTGTTCTTTTAAAGCAGCAGTCAGGGAGCTCATTATAGTGTCACAAGAAAATTGATCAGCTTCTAAGATTGATTACCTTGTGCTTGTTTTTACTTATTACTCTTCATATCTTAGTTTCTCCTTATATTGAAATTATTCACTCTGTCCTCTATCATGGGACTTTGCATCATCTCCCACTACAGTAAGCAGAGTATATTTTGACACCATTGACATTAGACTTGACCATATGAGTTACTTTTTAGCCCATAGAATGTGGGCAGAAGTGGTAGTGTGCCAGTTTGGAGCCAAAGCCTCAACCTCAGGAGTTATTGAATGTTTCTACTTGCTCCTCTTTACTTCTTTCATGTGCTGTAAGCAGAACGTGAATGTCCCCTTACGTAGCCGCTGGTCCCAAAGCAAAGAAGTTACATGGAACAGACCTGAACCTAGACCAAAGCCTGGAATCCAACCTAGCCCAGTTTGGCCCAGTCAAGCTCAAGCTAGATCATGTGAACCACAGCCAACCTGCAATCCCTGAGCAAGAAAAACAAATGCTTTTGTAAGTCATCGAGATCTTGGAGTTGTTATGCAACATTGTTGCAATAACAGCTAATTAATACCTCTTCCATTGTTGGTGGTTTTCATGCATTTGTCTACCCGTGTGCTTGCTTCGTACTTTCTGCTGGCTATTCAAATAGATGAAATCAAATGGAACATGCAAAGGACCACATAAGACATATTTGCTGTGCAATTCTAAGCTAGCAGAGAAATGTCGCATACTTTCAATGTTCATATTTCAGTTACCATTTTCAAGGACTTCTAAGTGGGCATTCAGCCTAACAAAACTGTCTGGTGATTCAACTATTTTTTGTTAGTGAGTTATGACTCATCCATTCGAAGTGTAAGGACTTCCGTGAAAATGCTCTTCCTCTTGCATCATGGAGCATTAACACATTTGATGTGTTAGCATCTGTGCAAAGCATCTGGACATTCTCAGGAATTAGCATATAAATCTAACTGAGTTTCTTCATTGAGTGGACCAAGTACTCCTATCTTATTTATACCAAGGTCTTGATTGTGGTGAACACATTCTGGGATAGCCCCCAATTACTCTCGCCTCTTGGTACACGTGTCCCATGTAATACTCTCCCGTTAAGTATGGAATGTGACTAGCTTCTGACAAACAGTATATTGCAAAGGTGACAAGATTTCACTTGCATGATTATGTTACATAAGATTGTAGTCTGTCTTGCTAGGAAACTCACTCTCTGGATGGTTTTGATGAAGCAAGTTGCTTTGTGGCGAGCTGCCCTATGAGAGGCCCACTTGGCAAGAAATAGAGGATAGCCTCCCGCTCACAGCCAGCAAGAAACTGGCCTTCAGTCCTCCAACTGGCAAGGAACTGAATTCTTCCAGCAAAACTTGTAAGCCTAGAAATGGATCTTTCCCCAGTCAAGTCATGAGATGAGACCACAACCTCAATCAACACCTTGACTGCAAATATGAGAGATTCTGAACTGGAAAACCTAGATGAGCCACGCACAGACTCTGGACCTGGAGAAAATGTGAGATTAAAAATGTATGCTGTTTTAAGGCGCTGCCCTCATTGTTATTTGTTATACTGCAACAGATAAATAAAACACTGTTCAACCATGTAGCAAGTTGATGATTTCCATAATGTGATAGTATTTACTTTTACTCATATCAAACATTTGATGTTAAGCACGTAAAACACTGCTGATGCAGTAATGAATACAACATACTGCTTACCCTTGAGGAGCTCACAGTCTAAGGAATGTCAGATATTCAAGCAACTGGTCATAACACAGTGGGGCGAACATTTTAACAGGGATATAAACTAAATGGTATAAACCATGTTGCTTATTTACACTTTTCTAGGCACAACATTGCTTATTTACACTTTTCTAGGCACAACATTTACACTTTTCTAGGCACAACATGGTTTAAGCCTGCATCTGGAAAAAAATGTAAGGGTCTCATATGGCATACAGATACTAAAAATTCACTGTTGAAGGTGTTTACAAAGTAATCATCTGTACATTCCTGACCAGGAATAAGTATTACAATGAAAATAACTGCTATCACAGAGAACAAAACCTTCAAAGAAATGGCTTTACATAATTGTAATCATGACTCTATTGTCCTTCCACAAAACTGTGAAAAGTCCAACCTGATTCTCTCCCTCCTACAAGTTCTTTCTTCCTATTGGATAGTATTTTGAGATATGGTGCTTTCAGAATAGCAAAGCTAAGATATTACTTGGCATTTAGGCTTATTAGTAGGTATATCATAGATGTTCAGGCGCAACAACAAAAATATCTTTGTTTTTTTGGAGTCCAAAGTCCGGAATGCGCTATTTTGTGTGTATAAACAATAAATCTCAATCATTATTCTTATATCTAGAATAATTTGCTCTTCCTACAGACTGAACATGTGTTTTTCTGATGAAAACTTTCGTGATCAAGACTCCAAGATATAAAATAATATAAAACTAATATCAATTTTTTAATTAAATGGTTGCCATGTGCTAAATACCTTACTTAATAGTAGATTATCTCAATTATGGCTCATAAGAACTTGGTAAGTTAGAAACTTATTATCCACATCTCACAGATAGAACTGAAGCCACAGAGGTTAAGTAACTTAAGTAACTTGCTTGAGGTAAGGGGGACTGAGATTCAAATTTGGGTAATTCTACTCCTGGTTCTATGCACTTAACCTCTATTCAACGCTGCCTTCTGATTTCTCTGACTGCTCCAAGATCTTTTAGGGCAATTTTGAGCATGGGTGCTGTGGTGATAATCAAAAGCATAATGGTACAAAAATGGATCTTGTAGTATCAAAGTATTTGATATTCCTCATATACCCATAAATGTTGACATTATTTCTTCTGAGGGTAAGTGAATTTATCTATTTATGTTTTAAAATTTGATTGTGACAGTCTTTCATAAGATTCTCCACCTATCAACTTAATACCTTACATATTGTATCAGGTAGGGTATAGAGTGTACACATTAAAAAAAATTTAAATTTAGTGGCTTACATAAAGTAGAAGTTTATTTCTAATTTAAAGGTGTGGTGTGGAAGTCAAGGTTGGGGAAGCAGCTCTCCATGAAGCAATTCGGGGATCCTGTTTCCTTCCATCTTGTTGCTCTGCTAGCTTTGCACACTCACTGGAAGCTAGGTCACTACCATGTCTGTGTCCAGGTGGCAGGAAGAGAGAAGACACAGTGTAGGGCAAGCAACTTTCTTTTGAGCAAGTCATGTAAAAAATGTACACATCGCACCTTCTTCTTATACTCCACAGATGAAAACAAAGTCATGTGGCTGCACCCAACCACAAGGCAGGATGGGAAATGCAGTCTCTAGACAGATGGCCATGGGCCCAGCTAAAACTCAATTCCAATGAAAGAAAAGTAAATTGGGAAGAGAAGAGGAACTAGCAGACACTACATGGCTATGCAGGCACTACATACAAACTGATTTCTGGTTTCAGTATTTTTTTTACTTGTCTCTCTGTTGAATAATATCATTTTTTTTATGACTTCGATGAGTTAAAATGATTTTAAAGCCTAATATCACTGATTAATTGGTTTCGTACTTGCTAATAGTACCTACTCTTTAATTACAGGGTTAGTAAGTAAATAGTTGCTATATATTGGGTGAGAGCATTTTGAAATTGTGTATAAGTGTACATACGTGTGCTGAGTAACTAATGGAAGGAATGGAGTGAACATACACTGTTTTGTCTGCCAAGCATCCTTTTCCCTATCTGACAAATAGCCACAACCCTTCTTTAGAAAACTGACTCTGTCTCATTTCTTGTGGTTGTCAGTGGGGTGAGGGGCCCCTTGCCTTCTGAGGAAAATTGCCTTAAGTAGTTCTTTCTGCATGTACATCAGATTCTGTATCACCATGGTGTAGATTCCACTGGATAAGCCCAGCCCTGGGGCCACAGGAATATGTTATCTTCCTGTGTCTTTTTAGCTAAGGGGTAGGACAGTTCCCTCCAGCTGCTGGTAATCTCTGGGTAAACTCATCACTTGTTTGGCTCTCAGCTCTTCTCTCACCTGTGTAACTCATTCCTTGTATTAGATTCTTTCTATTGTAAGCAGTTGAAGTGGTTTCTAGTCACACTTTGACTGAGGAAATGGCCTACTCCATTGAGTTGTCACAGTTCTAGCCACTCACAAAGACTAATTAGTTGTCTTTCAAAGCCCATTCTCAATTCTTTCAGAAACAAGCTGGTTAGCCCTGTTTGTTCTAGGTTCTTGATGGATTTTGGGAGTGGGAAAAGGGAGAGGTGATTGAGGGTTGGTGAGAGATACTTCTTATGAGCTGGACAAACAGTCCCCAAAGTATCTTCTACACCAACACAGAATGGGAATAGGGGATACCCAAATGTCTCTCCCACAAAATTTTAGTAATTTTTATTAGCCTTATAATCTTTATTTCAATCTTAATTATCTTTATAGTCAAAATAACTCTTAAACAATTTTTATTTTCTTAACAGTGAAAGGCTTTAGTTCTTATGTCTACCTGGGGTTAGCTGCATTCTAATGGATGGCTCTGGAAGATGAAAAGTACTTTCAAAACATAAAATGCAAAAGAATATGAGAGCTTAGATTTCTCGATATTACTCATAACTGTGACCTGTAGCTCTAGTCTGAGGGTGTGCCAGAGGAAGTTCTAGAATGGGGGTGTATTTCAGTTCAGGTTCCCAGAGAAGCAGACACCAAGATAGGGTTGGATGTACAAAATTTTATTGAGAGAATATCAGCAAAAGATAAAAGGAAAGAAGGAGGGCAGGGCAGGAGAGCCTTCAGGCCATGATGCAGGTCTGATACCCGTAAAAGCTAAGACAAGAAGAAGATTGGCTAAGAAGACCCTAAGATTGCAGCCAGTTCTATGAAAGTTTTGACCAGGCCTGTGGGGAATCCTTGAGCCAAAGCCACCCACAGCTCATTTCCTAGTTTCTCAGAAGCCCTTGTTAGTGCTGTTTCTTGATCGACACTTATCCCAACGTTTTCTGAGATTTTGTTAGTTCTGCTTCTTGATCATGTCAGTATTCACTAGTTTAATAGTAACGATGCCTGGTCTAGCCAGAACTGCCAGTTAGTAAGTTTTTTTTTTTTTTTACATTTATTTTCTCTGGTTAAATCTAGCCAGAGCCACTAACTTAACCTGTCCAGGTTCTGCATTAGAGAGGTGCAACAGAAAGACAGAAATCCCTGTGTGAAGCAAGGGTGTTTGTCTGTGAAGAAAGGTCTCCCACACAGGGAGCCGCATATGAAGCTATCTAACTTTTAAAATTTTGATTTTTTTTTCTGGTTTGGTTTCCTTTTTCCGGCCTCAGCACTATCAAATTTCTTTGGAGCTCTTAGTGAAAATAGGCTAATAAAAGGCCATAAATCTTTTTACTAGGTGAAGCATTTACCACTCTAATTAGCATTACCATTCAAGGGCTTTCATGTTGAGGAAACAAACACCAGCATTCCACTTGCGCTTGGGTTAAAGGGAATCTTAAATCATGGTTAAGCAGAGGTGGAGGGCAAAAAGGTTTAGACATTGCCTGCATTTTGATGCCAGTCATCAGATCTTTACTGGGATACCATAATGCTAAAGACACATACCGTCCTAGGTTATGTGGAAATATAGAGCCTAGTATTGAGGGTTTGTGAAAAAATATGTTATATGTATTTCTCTATGGGTTATACTAAAGCAGGTCTGCGCGAAATGCTAATACTCTCCCAAAGCTTTCACAGAGGAAGCGACCAGCCAGCCGATCTGGGTCTTGAAGCATGAGTAGGAGTCTACGCAACTATAGAAAACTGTCTAATGGAAGACCATTTGCATAAAGCAAAAAAATTTAAATTCTTAGTTGGTAGGGCCAGCCTCTCAGGAGGGCCCCAGGGACTGACATTTCTCCTTCCTTTCAGTCTCACTCTGAGAAGGTGGTGGTGAGTGTGAGCGGCTAAGTCCCAGTGGCTGGTTACCAGCCCCCAGCTGCGGGTTAGTCTGGGTCGGTAGGGGTGGGTGGGTGGTGGAAAGATACGGGGTGGAGGGGGAAAGAGAGAGGGAGGCAAAAAAAACAAAACAAAACACAACCCAAAGAGCCTCCCGCGCATGCGCTCTCGCAGTGGCACCGCTCGGCAGAGGGCTGAGGGGGTGCCTGACTCCCCACCTCGCACCTCGCGGGGCC
>NW_006432447.1:11627849-11648068 GCF_000325575.1 Pteropus alecto | reverse complement strand
GGGGTTATTAGAGGTGGAGCGCGGGGAGGGCGCGCGGCTGGCGGCTGCCGTTACGGCGCGAGCGTGGTCACGTGGTCGTTGGTCACCGCCGTCGCCACCCTTCCCGCCCTGTTCTCTTTCTGGTCGGGCCGGCGGGTTCCACGAGCGCCCGGCAGAGACTGAGGGAGAGAGAGAAAGAGGAGGGGAGGAGGAGGAATCAGGGAGTAGGAGCTGGGGAGCCCTTCTGCGCCACAGGTAAAACAAAATAATGATGATGATGATGATGATGATCATTAAAAAGCTGAGTCTTCTGATCACCTCCGCCTTCCTCCAGTGCAGCCCCCACATGCAGTGGCTCCCGCCCCGGCCTCCCCCCTCAGCCTCAGGACGAGTCCCACCTCTGCTCCCGTCGCTGCTGCAGCTGCCGCCGCCTCACGGGAAGGCCTGAGGGTGCGGGTGCTGGTGCTACTGCCGCGGACGGGTAGTCGCACCGCCCCCGGTTGTGCGCTTCCCGGATCGGCTTGGGGGTTGGGTGGCGAGAGGGGAGGCTCCCCCAGCTCCGGGGCGGGCAGGGCGAGGAGGCTGCATACCCCAGCCTGCCTGCTTTCCCTCACTTGGCAGGTTGAGGTCCAAGCTGCAAGGCTAGCTGCAGCAAGAGGGCAGAGTCTCGTGGCTGGACTAGGGCTCAACTTCCGACTTGGTAAATTTCCCTGTTAATTTCAGCTTTAGGCAGCCAGCTTCCTTCGCAGGCCGGAAGCGAAATCGGCCCGGAATCCCAAATCTTTTAAAATGCATCGTTTAGAAGCGGTAGAAGCTTTTTCACCTTTGAGAAAAGGAACGTGACCTTGTGTTAGTTCGACTTAAGTTTATTCATCTGTAAGAACATGCAAGTGGATACCTTTCAGAATATGAGAAAAACTTTGCTGAGGGTGAAAGTTGATTCCTACCCCCTCCCTTTTCTGGAAAAGTGAACACAAAACTCTAGAACAATTTTTCGGTTCTGCAAGAGACGGGTTTTTTCGATACTAGCTATTACACAGTTTTAGTTCAGGAATATATGACATGCTTAAAGTTTACATTCTTTAGATTTTTTTCTGAACAATGACTTTCTGGAAAGTTTCATTTGTCAACTTTGGACCAAATCCCGAAATTTTAGCATGCAGGTTGCACACCTTTCGGACGGATTGCGCTGAAATTTCCAGACCCAGCCATTTTGTACTCTATGTACAACAAAATATAGTCCCAATAAAACTATATATTACTAGTGTGATGTTGCACAAAATAGTGACTCAAAGCAGGAAGCATTAAATGTAGGAATTGTTGAAAATAAACCTTTGAAGCTTTTGATATCAGTGGTAAAAAAATTCAATTATATGTTGGATATTTCTCTTAATGAACTTTTCTGATTCTACATCTTGATAATTTTTATACCATATCTCTAAATTGAAATGTAAAATTGAGCATTTTTAATTTTTACAACTATCTACAGTAGAGTCATCTAGAGCAGTGCTTCTTAAACTTTAATGTGCATAGGAATCCCTTGAGGCTCTTGTTTAAAAATGGAAATCCTGATTCAGTAGATCTGTAATGCAGCTTGATATTCTGCATTTCTTATGTGCTTCTAGGTACTTTTGGACATGGGACCATCCTTGAGTAGCAAGGATATAGATGACTTGTATGCAAAGAAATAAAATGATGTATTAATGAACAAATGCCTTGAGAGAAGGGGCAAATCGCGGAATGAACTGAGAAGCATTATGTAGAGTGAGCAGGCCGAGTCTGAGAAAGAGAAAGAGATTGCAGAACTGGGGAGCTCTCTTAACCAGAAAGAGTGCAGGTACCAGGTGTGCATGCTATGTGGTGCCTATGTCAACTGGCCTGCGAATTTTCCGTGAAGCTTGCTGTGCTTCTAGCTGAAGTATTTGTTCAGCTATGCATAGCTGGGTTTTATCAACATATAGGCTATGAATCATATTTTCTATGCACTGCTGGGTGAAAGTTTCTTTAATTGGGGCAAGTATTGAGTGTGTGCTCTTTATCTCACTCACTCAAATACAGCCTCAGTTGAGTTGTGCATTCCTGAGCCTTGGAAGCAAACTTGTAAACAATTAAGGCTCTACCTGTTGAGAGCATCCTAACTGGATTCACATTTATTCTAATGTAATTTTAAAGAAGTATATTGAAAAATTTTAAAATGTCACATAACCTTATACTTTATGTACATTAAAATGGTTATACTTTAAAAAAATCTTTATGAAAGTATAACATCAACCATTTTTACTTCTTTTTATAGTCATTAGCCATTACTTTACCATTGTTTCTTCATGTTATTAAATAATACATATGAGTACTTCTGAAGTAGTTACTAAGTGCCAGACACTGTTCCAAGCACTTTTCCACTTTTAACTTATTTAATCACAACAACCTTTAAGGCAGCTGAAACAGAGAGAAGGTAAAAGTCACATGCTCAGGTTTACACAGCTAACACTGAGCTGGGATTCTGGCTGACTGACTCTAGAGTCCATGCTTTTATCAGTCTTCTTTGTGCTGCCATTTTAGAAGATAATGATGCTCTTAAATCCCCTTTCTTAGTATTGTTGAGAATTATGAGCTTTACTTTTATTTTAAGATTCACATTTGTCATCCTTTTATTCCTCTGATTTTATCTCACTTTAAGAACTGCCTCAATGCTCGCAATCTTTTCTGAATAAGTTACTGAAATTTGCAAAGCTTCATTTTGTTTGCACTTGTTTGCTGAACCAGTGTCTTTCTATATCACAGTTAAATATAAAAATAATGTCTGCTTCCTTTTGACCTTGCAAGTTTTCAGTTCTTTATTTTCTGCCTATGCCTGTCTTCTACCTCCTCATGCATACTTGGTAGATTTATTCTGTATTTGTTACCCTAACATTTAGGATTTTGGGGGAGATTGACTGGGTTACTGTCTTTATTTGGCCAGTAAGGACAATAAAAAAACTAAGCATTGTTCATCATTATCATATTTTAACACTGAAAAAGTAAGGACTACCTCAGAATAAAAGATAATATTTAAGTTGAATAATTTGTTTTATAAAAATATTAATATATCATCTGTCCCCCACCCCCTTTTTGTCTCAGACCTCTGAAAGCTTTCTCCCGTATTAGCATCAGTCCGAGAAATGGTGTTTGTACACCTAGTCTAAGGAAGTTTATTAGAATGGTGGTAATATATAGTGTGTGTACTAGAACTTGAGAAAATGAGAGGTTGTGGCTGGGGTTGGTTGTGAGAGGAGAAAAAGGTGGGGGAAGGAAAATATTGGGACTAGGGGAGGACCTGTGAAGTTGATTCTAGCAGCATTAATTCTCTATTAACTGGGATAGTAGTGAGTTTGGGAAGGAAGTCAGTATAACAACAAATCCCTGATATAAATGTTTTCTCATAGTTCATTCTTTATTATAATGTCTATTATAATGCCATGCTGGCCAGGTAACTTCACCTCACAGTGCCTTTCTTCCATTTTTAAAATGGGGATCATAGTAACTACCTTACAATCTTGTTGTGAGTATTAAATGAGAATGTGTATATACATATGTATATACATACATTTACACACATGTATAACATATATCGACATATACAGGTACATATCCACACATACGTATATGTATAATATGTATTTTTTATATATATATATATAAATAAAATGATTAGGTAGTGTCTGGCACATAGTTAATGCTATCCTGTAAGTGTTGGATATTCTACTATGGATAATCTGCAGTGTGGTTGGTCATATCTACATAATCTGATTAAGACTGATTGATTATATTTGAATGAACTTAGTGGAAATTGTACATTCATTTGGTATAAGGCTGTATGGGCTAAGAAAATTTTTTGCATGAAAATACAAAATTAGGCTCTCATCTCTTTGGAGAATTAAATATCAATATGGTTTGGCAGTTCACATCTTTCAAAGCAAGGAAATAACCTATAGAAATAATAAAAGATGTCTTTGGCGGTGGTGTGAAAGGATCAGTTTAAATTTTTTTCCGGCGTAGTGTTGTGAAACCTAGAATAAGATAACCTTTTTTTCTGAAGGCTTCTCTGACTATATAACTTATACCTTCCTCAGTTGACACCTTTGCTCCTTGAATAATCCATCTTTTTTTTTTTTTTTGCATTCTCTAGACCTGGTCTACAGCCCCTTGTCTGAAACCCATGGTGGCATATGCATCTCAGAAGTAAAAAGTTTTTGGAATTTAGAAAATTGTATGATGGATATGCTGTATATCATGAAGCCTCCTGTGGATAGGTACAGTCACCCTGTGATCATACACATTAATTTTTCCACCAAAATTATTCATATTCACACTAAAATGAATAAAAGGCTATAAAAACCCTCATATCAGTTAGGCCATGTTTTGTTGACAACTTAGAAAATTTTTAGTTTTTAGAGTTTTTTGGATTTTTTGGGATTGACAGTAAGAAATAGGGGTCTGTGTGTGTGTGTGTGTGTGTGTGTGTGTGTGTGTAAATAATAGTTATATTCATCATAGTGCTTATGTGTGTGTGTGTGTGTGTGTGTGTATGTATGTGTAAATAATAGTTATATTCATCATAGTGCTTGTCTTTTTGACTAGACAGAACTGGAGTATAGGATTTCTATATTAGCATTTTGTGTCTTTAGCACCTAGTATAGGGCCTGGCATGCAGTAGGTGCTCATTAATGTTTGGATGAAAAACATCTAAAGATAATATCTTTTAGTCATTGTTCTGTGCTGCATGTGGTATTTAGTAAAATATTTAGTAATTGAAAATATTTAGTAATTCCAGATTTATTTTCTTAATTCAGTTGCCTAGAAAAGGTGGTTATTGGATTACTTTTTTGAAACAAAATAGATTTAAGAGATTTGAAATATGCATTATAGACAATTGCAAATTTTCGTAATTTGTTTTATAGGCCATGGAGTCTACATTTAGAAGAAGAATTTTAAAAATTCATTGGACTTAGTTTTATATGATAATTTATGACAGACTAGTTGTGATATATCTGTCTAAAGAAAATGCTGCTGTGGGTGCATATCTTAGGTTGAATAATTATAGTATGGTAGTTTAGCCTGCCACAAGAATAATTTTTTCTTCTGTTAAAGTAATGCCTATTGTGAAAATTTTGTAAAAATAAATAATCAAAATAATTACCCATATTGTTGCAGATTTCTTAAAGTTTCCTTCAGGGTTATCTTGCCTTGAGAGGCTGAACAAAAAGATTTGTATTGTAAGTACTAGTTTTGAAAGCTGAAATGTTGGTTAGAAAATGTTTTATCTCTTAATGTTACTAAACATTTTGTCCTTAAATAAGATTAAAAGGTTGAACCAAAGTAATTGGGTCTCCACTTTCAAATAGGGGATCTTCAGAATAATTAGATCAGTGAGAAGTTAGCCCCCACTTCTGGTATAACTGCCTTGGGGGAGATGTGCCTTCTTTCTGATGGAGTTGGGGTGATAACAGTGTAAGAATACTGAGCCCAAGTTACAGCCCCTGGCTGCAGAGGCATTCATTCTGTTTGCGAATAATTACTGAGGATTGGAATTAACCCCTTTCATTTCCCAGAACGGGTACCTTTGGAGTTGTCTCAGTAGCTACTTTGCAGGAATCCAAGAAGAGTTACTAACATTACATCTCTCGCTATCCTGGGATGAATTAGTGGATTGATTGTTCTGGATCTTTGGTGGGGCTTGGTGGGGTGGGGATGGGGAGGAGATGGAGTTGATAGGAGATGGGCAAGTGGTACCATTATTTCCATCTTTGTCTACTTCATTCATTAAACTAGGCTTCTTCTAGGCTTCTTGTGGAAAGAGTACTCATTTTGATAGGTAGATGTGTATGGTACAGGGAGGCTTAGGGTAAATCGCCTCCCTTCTCCAACCTTCATTTCTTTTAACTAATTTAGGGGTATTTAACTAATTTTAATTTCTTTATCCTGTGTTGTGTGTGTGTATTGTAGATATACACAGATAAATATGTGTAGGTGTAGATATACCCTTTTTTTAAAGCTAAAAGTGGATTCATGCTATTTCGATGCTTGTTTTTGTTTTTCATTTGACATTTTTATATTACTGTGTTGTTATTCTTCCATATAATTTTTAATGTGTCCATGCTATCTCATTGCATGAATGTGCTATAAGTAGTCCTCCATTCTTAGACACTTAGATTACTTTCAATCATTATGACAAGTAGTAGTACACTGAACATTATTGTAGCCGATATCCCTTTATGCCTGTGCATTATTATTTAAGAAAAATTGTTGTGAGTAGAATTATTAGGTCAAGATATGTGATTGTAATTGATACACATGGCCGGATTGCTGACCAGAATGGTCGTACTACTTTATCCTTTACTACAAAGCTGTTTGAGAGGCCTGTATTTGCCATTAATGGGTAGTCCATCTTTTCTTTATTTTTACAGTTTTATTAGGGTATAATTGACTTTATACCTCCTCTTCTCCTGCCTTCTTACAGATTCTTATGTAGTTAAATTTTGTTCTTCCTTTATATATCTTGTAGGTTTTTCTCTTATTTTTATATAGCTATTAATTTACATTTTTTCAACCATTTTCATAGTTTCAATGTTAAATTTTGGGTTTACAGTTATTCTAGAACATGTTTAGTTGTATAATGTGAAGTAGAGGATTCAAAAAAATTTTAAGCTTTTCTTTAGCCAGTTTTCTTAATATTACCTAATTAATGATCTATTCTTTCTCTGTGGGTAGTAGAAGCTTTATCATTTGGTCTTCTATTCAGTCCCACTGTATTTTATTTTTTGTTGTTGTGAATGTGAACGGAATCTCTCTCGCTCGCTTGCTCGCTCTCGCTCTGTGTTTGCACGTGTGTGTATTTTTTTACTTGACCCTCGTCGGTAAATAGAAGAGATAACTGATTTTTTTGTGTATTTATTTTGTAACTAGTCACTTTCCGAATCTATTTATTAAACAATTTTTGAGTTGATTCTTTTAACATTTTCCAGGTAGATAAGCATACCATCTGAAGCCAGCCATTTTTAGATTTTTTTTTTCATTTTCACTTATGGAAGCTGTGCGGGAATGATTTTCTTAATTTCATTTACTTGAAATATGGTGTATCGATATGGTATCACTGTGAATTGATGTACTCAGCTCTCAGAAAGATTTAAAAATATCTGGAAAACCATTCCACCAAATGACTTCTGTTATGGTTTGAATATGTCCCCCCATAATTCATAAGTTGAAATGCTGCCACCCTCCCCATATGATGGTATTATGAAATGAGACTTTTGGTAGGTAACTAGGATTAGATGAGCTCATGTATGAGATTACTGCTCTTCTAAGAGTCATGAGAGAGCTTGCTTTTTCTCTGGCATGTGAGGATATAATGAGAAGTTGGCAGTCTTCAACCTGGAAGAGGGCCTTCAACCAGGACTTGACCATGCTGGCACCCTGATCTCAGGCTAAAGCCCCTAGAACTGTGAAAAATAAATTTCTGTTGTTTATAAGTCACTCAGTCTATGGAATTTTGTTATAGCAACTGGAACTAAGACAATCTCTAAGGATTGTCTTAGCTCAGAAGTTTTGTGATTTTACCTTATGTCAAAAGACTCCTAGTAATATACAGAGCGAGGTACTTTAAGTCGAAGTGCCTGCAGCTTCCTTTGTAACTTCAGTTGTCTAGCTCTATCGCCCAAGCAATTATTCTGAGATTTTGCATTTTTTTCTTCTTAGATCTTGAAGATTTTTTCTATGTGGTTTGGCAGAAATTAAAAGAGAAGACTGATAGACTGTAGAGATCAGACTGTGCAATCTTGTGTTTTGCTTGTTTGTGATATCAAATATCATGATGTTCTTTTTCTGGCATGTCGTGTTATTTTCTTTTTCTTATGGCGAGTTTTCTTTTCAAGCTATGGTCCTGCTATGGTCAACTTAAAGGTCATCAAGCCAAATTATGTTGAGTATAATGGAAGCCATTGGGAAGTGATAAATAAATCAGAGGGCAGTAAAGGTAGGACAGAATAGCAGAGATAGGGGTTGGGAAGTGCCTGGTATGTCAGGTCTTCTTTTTCTGTTCCCCTTTCTACCTTCTGATTATTTTTCAGGACTTCTTTGACTCTGCCCTTTTAATGATTTTTTTTGGCTTCATATTTATTCTCCAGGTATTCCACATTTTCTTTGTTTCAGAGAATAGCTCTCCTCCCTGCTTCTACTTTGATCAAGAGTATCAATGCTTTCCCCTAGTCTTGGAAGGGGCCCTGATCAGTCTTCTAATTTCCTTTTTTCTTGTCACTAAAACTACCTGCAGAATACCCTGGCCAATGCCCATCATGCATCCTACCTTGCAAAGCCTGCGGCAAAACATTGATTAAACTTGGGATTCCTCATAACATAAAACTGCTTTGGAAGTGTTAATAAAATGAGAGAGTGCTTTATAAAGACAAATTGTCAGAGAATTGTAGAGTAGTAACTGAGTGGTTGAGGACTACAGAGGGGAGAGTGAGAGATTAGTGTTACAAAGACAGAAAAAGCTTCTGCAGAGTCTGTTATCTTGGTTCTCCAACCCTGATTTCTTCCTAAGCTTTAGACCTGTGTATTTGATTACCTACTAGATAACTCCACTTTTGGAGGGCTGGCAGAAAACTCAAATTCACTATGTCTGCAACTGAATTTACCGTCTTCTCTTACAAAAGCTATTTCCCCTCCCAAATTTATTATCTCAGAGGATGGCACCACCATCTCTCCAGTGGTTCAAGCTAGAAACCCAGCTAGACACGTTTTATTCCCATTTTCTAAATTTTCACTTAAAGTCGGCAAGCTCTGTGGATTGTACCTCTTGAATCCATTGTTTCTTTAGCCTCACTACTTCTACTCTAGTATATTATATCTTGATCTACCAGATTTACCATCTCTTGCCTATGTTTCTGTAAGGTGTCCCAGTTTTCTGACTGGTGTCCCTGTAGGCAGAGGATCTTTTTATGCTCTCACCTGATTCTCTTACTCATAGCTTAGAACCCCCTTCACTTCTCCGTCACCTATTTCCAGCCTTGCATCTGCTGCTTCTGACTCCCCTACACTCTGTTTTCATTATAAAAGTATTGAAATCTTTTGAGTTTTTGAAGCTGTGATTTTGCTTGTCTCAAGCCTGAAATGTTCTATTTCTTGATCTACTAGCTCTTGTGAGGTCTCAGCTTAAAAGCTTCCTTACACCACTAAGCCTGTGTTGTGTCCTTCCTATCTGGCCACATACCCCGTACTACTCCATAACATTTATTATGAATTATAATTGCCTTTTTACCCAGTAATCTGTGTCCCACTTTGACTGCTCTGTGAGTGCCAAGGCCATGCACGACATCTTAGTCATACTCCTGGTGCTGTGCCTGTTAAAAGTAGGTGTCCCATACCAGGTATCGAAAATATAGCAGCATATCTGAGTCTGTTCCAGTTATTAACTTCCGTGTGATAAACCACTCCAAAACTTGGTACAACCATAATATTTATTTAATCATCATTTTATGATTTGTATAGCATTGGTAGAGGTAGTTTATCTCTGTTTCACTTGGTGTCAGCTCATTGGAAATTTATTTTCACTTCTAAGATGGCTCTCTCACAAGGCTGGCAGTTGATGCTGGCTGCTGCCTGGGAGGTTGACTAGGGCTGTTGATCAGAGCACCTACATGAGGCCTCCTCATGTTCGCCTGGGCATAACTGGTGGGTTCTAAGAGAGAGTGTCTCAAGAACAAGCATTCTAAGAGGCAAGAGGTAGGAGCTAACAGTCCTCTTAAAGGCTATGTTTACAACTGACGAACATTACTTCTGCTATTTTCTGTTGGTTAAACAGACAGAATCAGCCCAGATTCAATGAGAGGAGACTTAAACTCCCATCTCCTGGTGGAGAAAGTGACAAAGAATTTGTGACTATGTTTAATCCACTACACAGACCTAAAAAACAAACAAAAAATAAAACTACAAAAATTTTTGGCTGAGTTACTTCCTGTCTCTATTTTCAACCTAAGAATCATATTCATAAATCATTAATTTAAAAAAAAGTACAACATATAGTGAAATTTTAAAAAGTAATTTCTATTCCCACCCTTCTTAAATGATAACTATTTTCTGTAATTCATACAGTCTCTTAATTTTTAAATTTAACTATGCATGTAACTTCTAATTTTAATCAGTTTTCTGTTCTGTTTTTAAATTTTATCTTTCGTAAACCCTCACACACTAATGTTATTACTATAAGTATATTTTTAGGAATGGGATTATCCTATCAGAGCTATGTATAATTTAGATTTCGATGCTTATTGCCTAACCGCCTAACAGATGATATTAATTTATACCCCAACGTTTAGTGCAGAATATAAATTAGATCTGCCCAAACCTTGCTACCAGAAGGTATTGTAAATCATTGTTTTTGGTTAACATATTGGCAAAATTTGAGAAATTGCTTTTATTATTTCTTTAATACGTATTTAAGCTCTCTGTACAAGTTTGGGGGAATTTTTTTCTTACTGATTTTCAAGAGCTCTTTGTATATTGTAGATTTTAACTCAGCCTATTATATATAGCCAATATTCTCAGTTTAAAAAAATTTTACTTACACATTTTAAAAGTTATTATGGAGAATTATTAAAGTTTTGTGTAGTTCCATATATTAGTCTTTTTTAACAATTTTTTTTCTTTGCAGAAACAATATTGAACTTAATTCTCCTTTGTCTTTTTTTTTTTTTTTTTTACACTCTGGCTAATCTTTCAGTAGTTTCAAAATATATATTTTTGTACACATATATTTCTGGTCACAAAAAATCAGTAGGCCAATGAATTCCATAGCAATCATACAGATATCTTTTTGGAGAATTAATTTCAGAATCTTGTCCATCTCTTAATAGTCTTATAATGGAATTGATCTGTTCTGGGATTTGTCAAAATTATATTCTAGACAGTACTAGTGAATTATGCTGAATAAAAATAAATTGTTCCTTGCTGTCATTGTTACACTTTCTCACAAAATGAAACTTTTAGTGATTGAAATATAAAAATATAAAACCTTTTAAAATTGGAAACAATAATATAGTCAGCTAGGTAATATGGACAAAGTAATTCCCTGAATAGAATTAGAAATGCTGAAAAAAAAATTATTTTAACTTACGAACTAACATGACAGTAAGAAATTATTGGGCTGAAATCTGTATGAAAGCAGGAATTTAGAGAAGTAAGCAGAATATTAAAACTGCTTTTCCTCTGTGAACATTTGCCACAGTTTAGGGAACTTGCCCTTTGGCTTTGAAAGCCTTACTGGGCATAGGGTATAGAAGTGAAAGCCCAAATAGGCCAAAGGAGGGGAGTCTAATAGGAAAGTTCTTCCCTGTGAAAGTGGGACTCCAACCAGCAAAGCCCACAGAGTCTGGCTAAACCCCAAGTAAAACACTTCTGTGTTCTTGCTCCCAGGAGGCTGCAAGAATAGTTGCCTTGAACCTGAGAAAATAGAAGTCCTTCCCTCTTCTTAATTTGTAGCTCATAGTCAGTGTCACCTGGGTGGTCCCAAAGCCTTCAAATTGTGAATTTAAAATGCTTCTAGGTACCTGGCAGTAGCAGACGAAAGTTCTCTCAGGTAGAATGCATGTTTATCTTAGATACTAGCAAATTCCCACAACTAATTTTCCAAAATATTAGTTTACAGTAAAATATAACCAAGTATGCAAGGTAACAAGTCACCATGAGTAAGAAACAGCAGAAACAATAGATAGAAATAGACCCCCAAGACTTCAGAGTTTGGAATTATCAGACAAAGATTATAAAACAACTGTTAATTTTGTTTACAAAAAGATGGAAAATAGCTGCAGAGAATAGGAAACTGAGCAGATTTTAGAGACCTGAATTAAACTTCTAGAACTAAAAAATACAGTAATTATAATGAAAAACTCAGTGGATATGGTTAATGGTAGATTAAATACGGCTGAAGAGAATTAATGAACTGTACATAGGAAAGAAGAAATTAGAATGTAGTATAGAAAGACAAGGAAATGGATAAAAATAACGAGATTAAGATATATAGAATATAGAATGAGAAGGTCTGACAGTATTTCATTAGTTTTCTAATTGTAAAAGGGAGAAATAATAGGAAAGGAGGCAATATTTGAAGAGATAATAGCTGAGAACTTTTCAGAGCTGATGAAAAACACCAGTCCATGAATATAAGAAATTCAGGGAATTACAGGCAGAATAGCTAAAAAGAAATATACATCTAGTCCCACACAGTAACAAAAAGAGCACTAGTACGAAGTGAATATCTTAAAAGTTGGCAGAAGACGAAAGACAGATTACTGGTAAAGTAGCTGTGGCAGTTTTACTGATAGCTGACAGGTCAGGAGCAGAAATGGAAGCCGAAAAACAGTGGATTGATAATCTCAGTGTGCTGGGAAAAAATTGCCAATATCGAGTTCCCTACGCAATGAAAATACATTTCACAAATAAGAGTGAAATAACATTTTCAGACAGCATTGTAAAATATTATTCTGATTGTAAAGAAAAGTTATAGTTAGATACACTATCTGATTGGTTCTAGTATTTAGAATGAAGGATTCTAAAATAACTAAGCAATTCTGAGCTCTAGTTTTTCTTAGAAAATTACCGTTTATACTTAGTAAACAGAGATACTGTTTGGCAATACTTTTACCGATATATTACTCCAACTTTTGATTTTACTCTATTCAGAATCTTCATTGTTGTAGGAAATCTTTTGTGGTGATTAATGCCTACTTTTAAGTCTTACTATATCAGTGCTGTAATTTTTAATATTTGTGTTTGAAATATTAAAAGTCAAGCCAAGAAGAATTTGGAGAAAATTGTGTCTTGATATTTGCAAAAGTAACTCCTGGAAATGACTTTATTTTCATTCCCCAGTCCCAAATACAACTTTCTGGAAAAAAAAAAATAGTGGGAGATTAAAAAAAAAACAAAACCTATGAGCAAGGTAAGGTTAGCATAAATGGGAGTTTAGAATGGTGTAAGAGCAAACAGACCTTAAAGTTGGTTAGATGGACCTGGACTAGAATCTGGCTCCATCACTTAGTAATTCAGTCTTGGTCATGTGACTTACCTTTCTGATACTTAGCTTTCTCATCACTACTCAATAAAGTAAGGATAAGACTACCTTGGAGGTGTATCGTGGGGAATAATGTTTGTAGAAGCAGTGAGTACAGTCTGTGGCTCTTCGTGGGTTTCCAGCTAATTATTACTACTGAGTAACACAGAAAAATGAATTGAATCTGGCAAGGAATTTGAAAGTGTTTACAGTACAAATAATGTAAAGGAGTTGATCATTCTTTTAAATTTGAAGAGTTATGGACACTGATAATGATAAATTTGAAGTAAAGAAATTGTCAGAATGTGGCTTTACCTGTTGATTTGGTGGTTAATTTTTCATCAGATCAGCTGTGTGTGCTGCTAGCAGGTTAGGCACCTTCACAGTCTTCATGGGAGATAAGAAGGCAAGATGAAATCAGTGACTGTCTTTTGAAAGTTAAAAAGATTGCCTACCATGACACATATACACAGTGTATATATATATATATATATATATCACTCTCCTGAGATTAAAATTCATAATGACAGTTAATTTAGGGTAAAACTAATATTTTAAGAATTCAGTCCAAAGTATGGTTACAAAGTATGTATTTAAAACTTTGTACTTCGGTTTTCAGAAGATAAAAGTATTTGTTGGCCTCCAATAATGTAGAGTAAGAGCTATCAGCTATATTGCTATTTGAATTGAGTATACTAATTTTTATAAAATATTTAGGTCTAGATTTTCCTTTCTCTGCTTTTTGTTGTTTATAGTCAAGACATGAACTAGAATCTTATGATGTGGAATTACTTGTACACCTTGCAAATTATTTTCTAGTTTGTTTTTCTTTAACATCTAGACATTTTCTCTCCAGTAGTGATAACTATGTGGAATATATTAGCTGATTGCATTTTTAAACCACACTTCTTATTATCATAGCAAAATTAAAAAATTATATAATGAAGACAATTCAGTAGTTTTTATATTTGGAACTTGACATCAATTTTAGAATATTGGTTATAGTAATATGTTGTATTTGTAGCTTTGGAGTTCATTCAGGTTACAGAGACAACTACTAAAAACAAATCAGTCATTTCTCATCTTTGAAGAAGTTCTGGGATCTCCAATCAGATACTTTGAAAATGATTTGGGTAAAAATATCTAAATACACACATGCACAAATGCTTCCTGTTAAACATCTTAAGTGTTTTAATTTTCTTGATTTACTTTAAACACTCACGTGATGCAGAAATTGAGCAGTAGCAAATTTTTGTGCAGTTAGATCATGTGCTGTTGGTGTCCATGCAGTTCTGCTTTTGATCTTGGAGATAAAACCCCTGTAATCACAAACTTTAAAGAATGTTAAGATTATACTTTCTAAGTTGATAAATTTTACATTAGTAAAAATACATAGGATTAGAAAAGGCACTGTATGAAACTCGTATAGATATTTTTTTTCTTGTTTACATTTGACTTTGCATTATATATTTTGAACTTTGGTTTATATTCCACAGGCTGGTAATTTCTTTTTAACTAGTGGTTGTATTATGTGAAAAATTATAGGTTAAATTTGAAGGAACCCGTTTTGTCTTTTATCTCTTCCAGTCTTATATTTTGAACATGAATGTTGTTTCATGACATCAAACTCTATGTGAATCAAAGTCATTCCTCATAGGAATAGAAATTACTGCTTTAGTCTGTTAGCGAGGGTTTATTTATATATCTCTTCAGTGCTTTAGTTTGACTTTATTGCAGAACCAGAGATTTTTAGATTCAGTCATATGTTCACATTCTACAATACTATCAAGAACACTGATAGGTTAAACAAAAGCAATCTAGTTTTTTCTTATTACATGTATACATGTGCTGAGTTGTGTTGTAAAATGTATTCTTCAGTAGAGTGAATATTTATAAAAAAGGAGTAGTCTATAGGTTATTGTTGAGCACATAGTGACCAGAAAGCAAACGTCAAGTTTGCACAAAGGGGCTAGGATAATAACTCAGTTACACCAGGTTTTCAGACATTAATCAGACAACTGGGAGGAATAGTTAACCAGGAAGATCTGACAAGGCTGTTCTATCAGCACACAATGATAAGTCATGTACAAGGTGAGGGGACTAGTTTGGACCGTGGCTTGGAGATGCTGATCTTTTCTTTGGTCTTTTGTTTTAGTGAGAAATATTTATTAATTGGTAATTACCAGCAAACTTTTGAGGTAGGTCCTTCTTGTAATCTGTTTATTTACAGAGCTTTATATAATAGGTGGTAAGTAAGGGTCTCTTTATATGTATACAAATATTATTTAAGTTAAAATGTGTGAAAGTTTGATAATAATAAATACTATTTAAAATACTAGCTAGAGACTATCATGTTGTTTTAGCCTTTTTTTTTTTTTTTTAATTAATTCTCTTGTTCAATTTTAGTTTGAACTCGCTCACGGGGAACATTGTTCCAGAGACAGCAAGAGCGAGCCAGACTCTAGAGCCAGACAAAACTGAACTCAAATTTCACTTCTATTGTTTGCTGGTTAGATTGGTTGCTTGGAAAAATTATGTAACCTTTTTGGGTTTCCATTTCCTCACTGAGGTTTTATGTAGAATGAAGTAATTTACATAAAATCTACAGCAGTTCATAGTTGCTCAGGAAATGCTTGTTGTTTCAATGGTAGGCTCCTCTTTATAAATATCAGTCTTCTAAAGTCTGTAATCTTAAATTGACCTTTTGCTTAATTTGGGGATCCTTGTCTAATATTATTTTTCTGTGGAGATCAAGAACAAACTAATCTAACGATTAAGAAGTATTGTTTATTCAGAAAAAAATAGATGTTTTTCTCTGCTCTGGAAGTGTTTCATTTCTTGAAATGTTTTCTACATGGCGAACGATTACTGAATTATTTTATTAGGCTAGCTCTATTTAAGGAATTTCATATAATGATTACATGAAAGGGGAGTTGAGAAGTCCTATAATAATCAGTTAACACTAAACTGTTTACAAATTGTGCCCTTGTTCCTTATATTTAAAGCAATCCTTTTCAACTTTACCATTTTATGATCTTCTAAAAAAATTATGTAATAAGATTAATGGTTAAAAGTATTCCTTTTAACTGATGAGTCTAGTTGGATTTGTCTTGAAAAAGGACTGAATTTTGTGGATTTGAATGATACGTCAGTGACAGGAAGTCTTTAACATTTTTTTTCCCTCGGAACAGAACAGATGTCTTGGCCTGCAGTGACTCCAACTCCCACAATCCTTCCAATTTTCCCCTCTACTAAATAAGTTTTTAAAAAGTGACATTTTTATTATAAGTGATTGACTTAATTCAGGCAAACATTGCAGCTGAGGAAAGACTTCATTCTAGTGAGGAACACTTTGGTATGAATAAAATGTTAGAGTCTTTATTTTTACTTTTAAGACTTTAAGGCATGGTTCCCTCTCCTTCCTTTCCTCCCTTCCCCCTCTCTATCTGTATTCAGAATAATATTTTTCTGAAATATTTGCGTAATAAGTTTTCTTCAACATTAAAAGTTTTTACATTCTAGTATACTGAGGTGTATCTGTTACATTCTCTTTTAAATGACAGTTAAAAACAGCATCAGTCGGGATCCACCCAGAAAATAGTAACCACAGTAGGTCTTTCATCAGAGGAAAGTTAATCCGGGAACTGGTTGCACAGGTAATTGCTGAGAAGCCAAACTGGACTGTGAGACAAACCAGATAGTAACAACACCTGGAAGCCTCTCCAGCACCATTAGGGCTGGGGGAAGATGAGAAAAGCTGGTGTGACTAGAGTACAAAAGCCAGGGCTGTGCCAGGGAGCTGGAGCCATGGCTGGGGCTTTCTGATGGGAGCTGGGACATCAGAGGGCAGAGCTGTCTGGAGGGAAATGGAGTTATGGAAGAGAGAAAGCTTCTGCCAAGGATGTGTCAGGAAGGAGAGTGAGGAGAAATAACTCCGGCTTCTCCCTCTTCTGCCTTCTATCATGCATAGTGCCTCCCACTGGCCAGCTTTTTCTGGAAGCCACAGGGCAAGGTTGCTTGGAAATTGCAGTCGATTATGATACAGCAGCACAGGGTAAGTCTGGAGAATGGATCTGAGAGCGTTTAGTTGACTAGTTCAACAACTGTATTGCTAGTGTATAATATTCATGAATATACCTGTGCACTTGTGTAGCAGTAGCTATAAAAAAGACTTGGCTAAAAATACCCCAAAACTAACAATCAAAAACCCTCTTGTTTTTTTTTTTTTAATGGATTATTCCTTAAAAATCAATATTAAAATCAGATTTTGGTTCAGTTGAAACATTTACTGAGTGGCACTATGTTAGGTAAATGAGCTACGAAGTTGAAAACACTTGGTTCTTGGTTTTGTGGTACAGTTGTTTTTTAAAGGCTACTTTCAGTTTATAAATTTCAACAGAATGTGTGGTAAGTTAGAGACGGTGACATGTTTTTGAAGGAACTCAAGGGAGTAGCCATTACGCAGTTTTGTAGTTCATAGAATGTTTTCAGGAGTTGGGAAACTTGAGCTGAGCTTAAAGGATTGGTAAAGAGAGGTGTAAGGGATGCTATTGGAAAAAGGAGAAGCCTGAGTAAAGGCTCGAAAGCCTGAATGAGCTTAAAGCATGTTCAAGACATTTCAAACACTGGTAACTGGAGCATCAAGCATGGCTCATAAAATGGGACCAGGTTATTTTGATTCTCAAGCTAGTGTAGTGGCCAGATTAACTTTGTTTTTGCTGTGCTTTCCCATAAGTTTGAAAGATGAGTTCAGGAAGGAGAGCGTCATCTAGAGATAGGAGACCTGTTAAGAGGACATTACACTAGTTCCAGGCAATAGAAGAGTGATAGACAAACTCTCAAATGTTTCTATGTCTTAGAGTCATTCATTTCATCTAAGTGCTTCCTAGTGCCAGGCTTTGATGCTATTACACATGCCTCTCTCTATATTGTGCTACTTGCTCTCTTTGAGAATCACTGTCCTAGGTCACAGACTGTGCTATCTAGAAGCAGGCATGGGAACAACTCATCATGGTCTAGTGTGCCCTGGAGTGCCAGGAGGGCACTTTGCTCTCCGAAAGCCAGGTGACTGCTGTGTTGCTGAAGTGTTATGGGATGGAGTATTGCCTGTAGAAATTTCCTTGAGAAAAATTTCCTGTATTCCTTAATGTAGCTTCTGATATTGAAGAGTGACAGATTTGCAGTGTGACATTTAATTTTAGTAAATATATCTTTTAAAATACCAAAATTCTGCATTTGAATAAGATCCACTTTACACATTGATTTTAATGTATATTCTCTAATTTATTCTGATAATAAACGTGAGATAGGTGTTATTATTAGTGCTATATTCTTTCCTCCCTTCCTTCCTTCCTTCCTTCCTGCCTTTCTACTGTCTCGTCTGGGTTGTCTTATTCAAACTCCAGTAGGATTTCTACTGTACCATAGATGAGCAAGACAGAATTTTTGTCCTCAAGAAGCCTGTAATCTAATGGGGTCAACAGACATTAAGTCATAATACAAGGCCTGAGAAATAAGTTAAATAGAAATACAAACACTGTATTGAGGAAATTTAGAGAAAGATATTTACTGTATTTTACTCTTAAGGCATATATTTTTTACACATTTCAATATTTCTGAAGTTGGCAGATGTCTTACAATTTGATGGCAGACTTGAGGAAGAGTATATTTTGAGAGAATAATAAAGACACATAGCTCTTGGAGGATGAGGAATTTAATTAAGTGGAGAAGTTCTAAGAGAAAGCACCTGGGTGAGAAAGCCGTGGTTTGCTAAAGGAATGATACATGCTTTTGGGAGGTTGACATTTAAGGCTCAAGAATGACATAAGAAGTGACATTAGGTAGGTGGGTTGAATCCACTTTATAGAAGAGTTTAAAGATCAGTCTGTGGAGAGATGGAATTTTGTTCTGTAGTGAGTGGGAAGCAACTAGGGTTTTGAGAAGGGGAAAGTATGATACATATTACATTGTGAATTTTTTGACCTCTGGGAATATAATGCTATATTGAAGAGAAGAGGAATTGAAGGAAGGGAAATTGTGATGTTTTAAAATAATGACTTTATTAGTTGAAAGGAAAAGAAAGACATTATGGAAGTAGAACTGACAGTAATTGGTGACTGACAATGTGGGAGATGGAGTAGGTGGTAGTGAGGGAGAGATATTAGAGTTAATAGTATAGGAGACTATAGGACCTGTTAGATGAGACAAAGTATGTTGAAGTAGGAAAACAGATTTTAACTTCATGACTGTTGTGACTCCTTCTGTCATGCATCTAGCAGGAAGTGGGGAAATTCAGGTCTGGAAGTCAGGGCTGATGACAAAGATTTAGGAGATATCAGCTAGACAAGATTATAATTGAATACATTTCAAGGGATGAGATCCATGAAGAGAGTAAAAGGGTAGAGGGAGAATATTAGTGAAGGAGAACTATCTTTATTCTTTAAACAAGCCTTTTTTTTTCTTTTTAATTTATATGCCAAATAATTCACTTATTTGAAAGTATACAATTCAACGGCTTTAAGATATTCACTGTTATATAACCATCACTATAATCAATTTTTGAACATTTTCATCATCTCCAAAATAAACTTTGTGCAGCTTAGCAATAGGCTCTACTATTTCTGCAAAAAACGGCTGTTGGAATTTTGATAGGGATTGCACTGAAGCTGTAGATCACTTTGGGTAGTATTGACATCTTAATAAAATTATTTTCCTACCCGTAAACATGGAATGTCTTTTTATTTAGGTCAACTTTAATTGCTTTCAGCAATTTTTTGTAAATTTTCGGTGTATAAGGCTTTCACTTCCTTGGCTAAATTTATTTATAGGTATTTTATTCCTTTAGATGCTGTTATAAATGGAATAGCTTTCTTAATTTCCTTTTTGGGTTGTTTATTGCAGGTATATAGGAACACAACTGATTTTTGTGTGTTGATCTTATACCCTGCAACTTTGTTGAAATCGTTTATTACCTGTAGTGGCTTTCAAGTATAGATATCACATATATATGATTATTTCATTTTTGAGTAGAGATAGTTTTACTTCTTCTCTAATTTGAATGTCTTATATTTATTTTGTCTAATTACTCTGGCTAGAACTTCCAGTACATTGTTGAAGTGCAGTAGTAAAAACAAGCATCCTATTCTTTTTTCCTGAT
>NW_006432447.1:11590532-11627748 GCF_000325575.1 Pteropus alecto | reverse complement strand
CCATTTCTATTTCTTTAATTTTTTTTTTTTTTTTTTTACCATGAAATGGTGGTTTGGGTATGGTTAAATGCATTTTTTGCATCAATTGATATGATTGTGTATCCCCCCGCCCCACCCCCATTCTCTAAATGTGTATCACATTGACTGATTTTCTTTTGTTGAATCATCCTTGAATTCATGGGATAAATCTCACTTGGTCACGGTGTATCTTCTTTTTAAAATGCTGTTGGATTTAGTTTGCTAAAACTTTGTTGAGGATTTTTGTGTTTATGTTCATGAAGGATATTGGTCTCTAGTTTTCCTTTCATGTGATGCCTTTGTCCTTGGAATTAGGATAATGCTGGCTGCATAGAATGAGTAAGTGTTTGCTCCTTTTCAATTTTTGGGGGGAAGAATTTGGAAAAATTGATGTGAATTCTTGAAATGTGTGGTATTATTCCCTGGCGAACCCATCCGGATTTTTGTGTTTATGTTCATGAAGGATATTGGTCTCTAGTTTTCCTTTCATGTGATGCCTTTGTCCTTGGAATTAGGATAATGCTGGCTGCATAGAATGAGTAAGTGTTTGCTCCTTTTCAATTTTTGGGGGGAAGAATTTGGAAAAATTGATGTGAATTCTTGAAATGTGTGGTATTATTCCGTGGCGAGCCCATCCGGTCCTGGACTTTTCTTTGTTGGGAAGTTTTTGATTACTAATTCAATCTCTTTAATAGTTTAAGTCTTTGAGATTTTTTCTATTTCTTCTTGAGTTATTTTAGGTAATTTGTGTTTCTAGGAGTTTGTTCCTTAATATAGGTTATCTAATTTGTTGGCATACAATTGTTCACGGTATTTTCTTACAACTCCTTTCATTTCTCTAAGGTCTATAGTAATGTTTCCATTTTTTATTTATGATTTTAGTATTTGTCTTCTTTTTTGTAGCCAAAGTTTTGTCAATTTTATTGATCTTCTCAAAGAACGGGTTTTGGTTTTGTTGATTCTCTAGTGTGTTTACCTTTGATCTAGATTATTTCCTTCCTTCTGATAGCTTTGCATTTAGTTTGCTCTTTTTTTCAGTCCTCACAGTGTAAAGTTAGGTTATTGATTTGAGATCTTTTTTCTTTTGAATGCAGCCATTTATAGCTATAAATATCAATCTGAGCACTGCCTTCACTGTATCACATAAATTTTGTTATGTTGTTTTGTTTCCATTCATCCCTAATCTCTGAATTCCCATGTGATTTCTACTGTTGACATTTGGTTGTTTAAGACTTTTAATTTCAACATATTTGTAAAGTTTCTTTTGTTACTGATGTAAAGCTTTATTTCATTGTGGTCAGAAAAGATAATTTGTATGATTTTAGTCTCTTTAAATTATTGAGAATGCTCCATGTGCTCCTGAGATGAATGTGTATTCTGCTATTCTGTGGAGTGTTCTCTATATGCCTGTTAGGTTTGAGCCATTTATAGTGTTGTTCACGTCCTCTATTTTCTCATCGATCTTTCTGTATGTTCTTCCCATTAAGGAAAGTAAGGAATTGAAATCTTCAACTATTATTGTAGAATTGTTTTTCCTTTAATTCCGTTGGATGTTCTCTATTTACATGTAAAGTAATTACTGATAAGGAAGCACTTCTGCCATTTCGTTATTTGTTTTCTGTATGTTTTTTACCTCTTTTGTCCCTCATTTCCTCTACTACTGTCTTTTTTTGTGTTTGATTTTTGTTGTCAGCCGTTTTGGTTACTTCCTCATTTCCTTTTGTGTATATTTTTAGATATTTTCTTTGTGGTTACCATGAGGATGACTGTTAATGTTTTAAATTTATAATAATCTAGTTGAAATTGATACCAACTCAACTGCATTAGCTTACAAATCTCCTTTCCTAAAATACCTCTGTTCTCCCTCTCTTTATGTTGTTTTTGTCAAAAATTACATCTTTCTACATTTATATATGTTAATAACAGATTTATAATTTTAAAAATGCATGTCTTTAAAATTCTTTAAGAAATTAAAAATGAGGTTACATATCAAAAGTAAAATAATAGTGGCCCGTATATATGCCCATGTGTTTCTCTTCACTGGAAATTTTTATTTCTTCATACGGCTTTGAGTTACTTTGTAGTGTTTTTTCATTTAGACTGAAGGACTCCTTTTAACATTACTTATAGGACAGGTCTAGTGGTAATGAACTTTGTTTTTAGCTTTTGTTTATCTGGGAATGCCTTAATTCTTCCTTATTTTTGAAGGACAGTTTTGCCAGTTATAGAATTCTCGGTTGACAGTTTTATTATGCAGTGTTCTCCAGAGAAGGGTGTGTGTGTGTTTAGAATGAGACTTAACAAGGAATTGGCTCACAAGGTTCTGGAGGCTGAGAAGTCCTAAGATCTGTAGCCGGCAAGCTGGAGACCCAGGAGAGCCAATGATGTAGTTCCAGTCTGAAGTCCTGAGAACCAGCAGAGTTAATGGTATAATAGGGTGAAATGTTAAGGAAAAGTAAAGGTATGATTAAGAAAAATTTTAGGATAATGATTCTCTGTGTGAGATGTAGGACAGATTAGAATTGGGGAAGAACCCACTAGGAGCTTAAAGATATTGGTAATCTACTCAGTTTCAGAGGTGAGTTTATCATTCATTTTATTATTGTGCTTAACATGTATTCTTTTACACTTATCAATTAGTTTATAATGCAAAGTTAACAACTTTTATAAATATGTTTGTTATAAAAATACTTTATTTTTTTACATAAAAATAAAATTCATGGGGAAAAAACTCAACATTTCTAAAACTGAAATAATCACTAGTGTTTTTAAATCCAGTGTTCTCTCCAGCCTTCTCTCTTTATGATGATCCTCATATAATGATCTTCTCAGGTTCAAGATCTTAGAGTTTGACTTCTTTATTCTTAGATTAATTTAATAATGTAAATGCTATGGATATTGTATAAACAAAACTTATAAGTATTTTTTGAATAAATGAACAAAGCAGTCTTCTTTACCTTATCTTTTTTCCCATCATAACATCAAGTCATTCAACAGGTTCTTTCTATTCTTATCATTACATCTGGGTTAATCCACATTTTCTGTTCTTAAGGTTTTTGTCTGAACTATTTCCCAGCTAGCTTTCCTGTCTATAATCTTTCCTCTCCTTAGTTTATCCTTCTTACTTATACTGGATTAACCTTCCTAAAACACCAGTTTCATCACTTTGCACAGTTCCTCAGAAACTTTTAATGATAAAATGTTTAGGTACATGTTCTGAGGTACATGTTCTTTAAGATGGGCACCAGGCTTTGACAATTTGGTTTTAACCAAAGGCCCACACTCACTGCTCCTTTTCTGGGGGACAAACACCTCTCTTACTGGCTGCTTGGCTTTGGGTTGTGAGGATGATGTAGCCTGCCTGGATTTTCTTACTCTTTATGCTGTTGATAGCCTTCAGAGTCTTAGTTTCAAATATCATAGCTTATTGTTCTTGGACACCACTCTCAGAGAAAGTCCTTTGTTTTGCACCAGTTGTACTAGTTTCTCCCCCCAACCCCCACTTCCTTTCTCTCTCTCTAACATCAATTAAGATTTTTTTTTCTTCCTTCTCGTATCCTTTAAGTTTCTGGTATGCCCTCTGGTTTTCTAGTCTGGTTATAGTTGGAATCATTATCCTTGGAATCATCATTTCAGTGTGCCACTGTCTTAGACAAGGTTCTTTGGGTGCCACTAACAGAAACTCATAAAAGATTGGTTAGCCCAAAGAGGAATTTATATTAAAAAGCAACAGAGGTATCTCATAGAACTGATGAGCAGGGATTACAGTTGATCTTTATAGGAGGAGGCTAGAAACCAGAAACTATGTATTCTAGATCTAATTTCTGTGGATTTTGGTATGGGAAGGGAAGGCTAGAATGTGTGTCAGTCCACCATCTTGATTCAGTCTGATTCCAGTTTTAGAATCAATTGGCTCAGTATATTCTTTTACATATAGGGGGTTTGGTAATAGATATTTCCATCACTAATATCCAGTTGTGTATCTCTAGCCTACTTTTATATTTAGAGACTACCAATTTAGAAGTATGAGTGAAACTTCTATAAATGAGATGGCATCACTGAAATATTTCAAGTGAGTTATTTAAAACTCTTTGTATGATCTTGAAAGTTTTAAGAAATGTGGACCAAGAATCATAATTTTGAAGCTTCTAGGAAAAATAAGTTTTATAAAGTTAGAATTAATTCAGTATACTAGTGTTAATATACATCTATGTCAAGAAAAAAATCACCCAGCAGAAAAATGGCAAAGTAAAATAAAGAGAAGGGAATATAATGTAGGTCACTTTCCCCATTTAAACTTCGGGTTTTAGTATTATAATTTTTTTTTTTTTTAAGTGGCACATGTGTACCTACCACTTATTCTTGAAGTTAATAGTTGCAATGGCAGTCTTTTTTTTTTTTGAAAAATTAGTAAATTGGAAAATTTTTCATTGTCACATCAAATTTTGGCAAGGATATTTGGAAACCAGAGGGTACAAACTGATACAGCTATTTGGAGAATGGTTGGGCAGTATCTATTAAAATGGAAAATATACACATAACCCAGAAATTCTACTTTCATATATATCTTAGAGCAGTATTTCACAACCAGAGCAATTTTACCTCCCAGGGGACATTTGGCAAAGCCTGGAGACAGATTGTCACACCTGAGGAGTATTATTGGCATCTAGAGGGTCGAGATCAGGAATATTGCTAAATGTTCTACAGTTCACAGGACAGACCCCTACAATAAAGAATTATCCAGTCCAAAATGTCAGTAGTGCCAAGGTTGAAAAGCCTTGCTTTAGAGAACAAAGTTTACCTGTCCTTACATGTGAACATGTGAACATAGGGATTTATTCAAGGATATTTGGTAAAGCTATGTAATAGTGCAAAATTAGAAACAACCTTAACGTCTATTATTGGAAGAGTGGATAAATAAGATGTGGTATGTATATGTGATTCAGTACTTTATAATAGTTCAAAGGAATGAAGTATATGGTATGTGTATCAATATATCTCAAAAGTAATGTTTAATGAAAAAAAGCAAATACCTTTAGTATGATACCAGTTATGAAAATTCAAAAATATATACAAAACACAACTCTTATTTAAATATGTAAAAAAAAATGTAGAAAATGAATTAGGAGGCTATATGCCAAACTCATGATACTGATTGCTAATAAGGAGATGAGAAGGAGGGGATGACACTGGGGGTGGTGAATGGTTGACTTTAACTTTGTTTCTAGTCGTTTTATAAATATATGTAAAGTAAAGCAAGTATCGTTTCATATTTATGTGAATTTGAATGCATAATGTGAATGCCATTTGTTACAAATTCTGGTTGATGAGAACACGGATATTTGTAATATTATTGTTTATTCTTTTTATAGTTGTGAGATTTCTCCAAAAAAAGCTCAGTCATGAATTCCATTTCCAGCTTTATCTCCATTCAGATTTCATAGTACTTAGTAGATTATGCACTTTCTATTTTCACTTCTTTTCTGTCCAGAAAGTTAGCTTGGCCTCCTGTGGAGAGGAGTGTAACTATTTTGACATATTTACTGTTTATTTAATGTATGTGTATAGTTGTGCAGAAGTTATATTGACTGTCGTTAACCACTTAATGTGTGCTTACTTGACAAAAGCGAAAGCCGTTATACAGAACTTCAATACCGATTTATTTTATCTTATTTTGCATATTAGAATATATAGAAATAATTGGGCCTTCAGCAGAAACGTGAAATATTTCTTCAATGTAGACACTTTGTTGCATTGATTTTTTTTTTTTATTGTTGTTGTAAAAGTATTTGATTATAGTAGTTTAATCTTTTCAGTAACTATTCAGGAAATTAAATTTAGATACCTAAGTGATTCTAGGAACTTTACTTATAAAGCATACTTTCAAGTCTTAAATAACATTTTTTGAATAAGTTATACTTAACCGTGAAAATTTTTATAAATGTTATGAAGAGAGAAAATAGATATAGTGTCATATCCAATATATTCCCTTTAGAAAAAATACAAGAATCAATTTTCATATGTGATAAAATATATTGACAGTAAAATAGAGATAGTGTACGACCTGTAATTTTTTTCAGTGATATAAAAATAAGCATCTCAAATACAGTGTAATTAAAAGTTATAATAACTATTCGTAGTTTCTTTGAATTTAAATTATGTCAAATTAACTTAGATTAAAATTGCATTTATAATTATATAGAAGTTTATAATTTTTAAACAAAAAGCATTTACCAAAAATTATCCCAAAGTCTAGAAAACCCCTAATTTAAATTTAAAAACTTAAAGTAACCTTTAGTTAATGATTTTTATTTGCTTTTGTTAAAGAGAACTTAAATGCAAAAGTAATAACTTATTATCTCTTTACATGTAAATGTCAATCCAATCAAAAGGTGACTGAAAATTAATGACTTTATTTAAAAATATACAGTTCTTAAAATTTAGATTAGATCTAATTTTTTTGTTATTTTATACAAATTATAAAAATGACTTAATTATAAAATTCATAAAGATAATTTAAATTCAGAATATTTAATTTAAGATAATTTAAGCTCAAATGTATAATTATGAATAGCTTTGACTCCTTAACTATATAGAATTTGAAATAAATCATATAACCTTTTTAGATAATTTTCATAATTAGGTGAGAACAAGGCATGAACTATCTCCATTTGATTTTCTTGCTAATATTTGCAGTTTAATACTAGAGTTAATCCTTAATTTCTGATAAAGAGTTGTGCATAACATGGTTACCAATTATTATTCTATAATACAATATATAATAAACTTTAAGGATGAACTATTCAAGAAATGGTTAAAAAGTTTTAAAATAACAGCTTTCTAGTGGGTGTGTGGGTGTGTGTGTGTGTGTGTGTGTCGGGGTGTGTGTGTGTGTAAAGGTAGAGTTGATTGTTAGTCAATTCAGTATTTATGGAAAAGAATAGATGATTAAACCTAGAAACTAGTTAGAATTAGTTTTACTTCAGTTTTAAAATATGTGCTTCTCCAATAAAGGCATGAGGTTCAGGTATGAGCAATAGAGTGAGACCCTTTAACTATACCCTTTTCAGCGCTGGATGTGTAAAGAAGTAGTGCATTCTTTTCAGGTTGGATTTTTATGAGATATTATGGAATGGGAAAAATTAACACAACTATTTTAAAATAGTACTCAACACTGAAGAAAATTGAAGATTAATTTTAGCAATTTTGGGTTCTGTATTCCCGGACCCCCATATATATGAGTTTATTATCTATTGGGGCACTTATTAGGGTTGTTTTGGTGGGAAAGCTGTGATTCACTGACTCAGGATGTTAATCTTCAGATATCAGTTTTTTTGGTTATTAGAATTTCTCTAAAGTAGTCTGGACTCCTCTTTTGATAGATACAGAGATGAACTACTAGCCTTTATATCTTTCCAATTTTAAGCCATTTGCATATGTTTATGATAAAGAATTTTGGTTTTGTGGCTTTTTTATTATAGATGCCATAAAAAAAATCTTTGCTGTTTGCTTTTATTTAGAAATATATTTTAAAAGTACATTAATTTCTGGTGTTATCTTACTTAAAACTTGTTTATTTATTCACTTTTATGTTTTAAGTTGGAATCAGGAAGTACCAGTGAATAGCTTACAATTATGGGAACATTTTCTATATATGAATGTGTATATGTATGTAAGTATCTTATTAAAGCTTGCTTTTTTCTCTCCACAAAGAAGACTTGAAGCAGTGAAGAATGCGTACAAATGTGATTATATCTTTGAGGCACCATGGGGTATTTTTTTTTTTTCTTCTTTATATTGGAATGGATTGGTTGTTAATTAATCTTGGTATGGGTTGTCAAATTTTTAAATTATAAGGCCACATATTTTCTTAGCCTGACCATGTGTCTGCTGAAATAATGCTTCCAGCCAAGCCCCCAAACTTCACCATAAATTTCCAGCTTAAATCTGTCTTTATTCTAAACCACCAAATTAAGATGTTTTGTGTTTTTTATCTGCTCAGGCATTAACTTTTAATTAACATAGCTCTGAAATAGTTTGGAGAAGAACCTTGCCCCTGAGCTTTTAAAAGTGGATTGAACTTTTGAATCTTCATGGTTAAATATGGATGACAATTTTGGCCTTGCTCAACCTTTATTTTTACCTGATGGAAGTTTTAATCGCTCAGCCCAGGTTTTTTTTTTTTTTTAAATTCTTTTTCCATGTCTTTAGAGGTAGCACCATATGAATCTTCTTAAGATTCAATAAGCATTTAAAATTTTTAAAATCTTGCTAAATTGTTTGAATTTGGTAGCACTGAAACTAATAGCTTAAAATGACCATTTCATTTAGTTTATTTGTTATTTATGCCTAAGGATTATCCTTCAATATATATGATGGGGATGGGATATGATGCTAAGAAACAGCTGTTGATTAGGTTTTGGCTATCTTTTTACACTGTTACATTCAATTTATATATCTATATATATATATACATATATTTTTTGATGCTGTTAACCATGTTCTTTCATTTTCTAACTTTTTAGCCATTATCATATTTGTTTGGACAAGCAGTGTCTCATAGGCTATTGTGATGCTTCAATTAGATGTGTGTCAAATATTTGAAAAAAGACCAAACATTTATACAGATAAGTTATGATTCTTTCTCAGATGTGATACCATAACTTCTGTTTTGCCAAGTAGGTTTGAAAATACTTATGTTTTCTGCTACATGTCTGAGCATGGTCTTTTTAATGAACTGCATTTAGAAATAAAAGAATTTGTCCTGCTTAGAGGATTTGATAGTTAAAGTATGCTGAAGTATTTAATATACAACTCCCCTCACATTGAAAAGGACAGTTAATGAAAATTGGAATCTGGTTGATTTCAATATAACTGAAAATATATCCAGCCTCTGCTTGTATAAGATATTTTTTTTTGTTTCATAAATTTATACATTAAAAAATAACTAATTTCATAAACTAAACACAGTTTTGGCTGTATGAACAAAGTGTTTTGATTTCACTGGAAGAGGAAATCATTAGCTCTTGAAACTTGGTCTCTGATAACTTTCTTCACTAATTCTACCTGTCTCTATTTTGTTTATTTAGAGTACATCAGCTCAAGTTCTTAGTTTTTTTATAAAAATGATAGGAAATGATGGTCTGAGATTGTGTGGAAGTAATTGTGGCATGTTTTCTTGCATCTTAGGCTGTCCATCTGTGTCTTCATTTACTCTGGAAAATTTTCAACCATTATCTATTGGAATATTACCTATACTAGCTTTTTTATATTCTTTTCCAATCTTGATCTATTTGTGTTTTAGATCATTCCTACTCAAAGTGTGGTCTTTAAATTAGTACTGGTCTGCAAACTTATTTTATTAGTCTGTAATGAATTAAGGACAGCAATTCAAAGTAAGTGTAAGCATTTAGAACCTTTTTGTAGCAACTTGAGATCACCGTGACATCTAATCACATGGTTCATAAAAAAGAAATTCACTTTTATTGCATTTTATAGAAGCTTTTGTCTGCAATGGGTTGGCAATTTAAAAAATGGTCCTTCATCCCAGATAGTTTCAGAAGTATTTTGTTAGACTTTCTTATTCTATTTTTTGTATCTTAACTGCCTTACGTATTTACTGTCTCTCTGAACTGCATTTTAGATAGGTTTTAAGTCTTTCCACTTACTAATTCTTTATTTGTATAGAGTCTATAGTTTAACTTTTACACTGAATTAAAAATTTTACCTGTGTTTTTTATTTCTTGATTTTATTTGATTTATACATATCTGTATATTTTAAGCCTTTCTATTGCTTGAAACATCCTAATTGTATAATCTTTCCAGTGATCGAAGAATATGTAGTCTAATTTGGCTGTCTCTTGTTTGTGTTGGCTTTCGTTCATCGTGTCTGGTATCCTTGTATGTTTTGTGATTTTTTTTTTTTTTTTTTTTAAATTTGAATTGAGTTTTTTTTGGAAAGTTTTTGGATTCTTTGAGGCCTGGATTGAAATTATTTTCTTTCACCAAGAATTCACCTATGCTTTCTTCAGATGCCTGGGGAACTAACAGTTTAAAAGCACTTTAAATTACATCTTCATATGCGATTTATTGGATTATACAAGTTATGGTTACAGTGTCAAGAGAATCGATGAAACATTCTCGAGATGACAAAATCATAGAGATGGAATACATATTCTAGGTTGCCAGGGGTTAGGGATGGTGAGGGTGAGAGGTGAGTATAACTATAGAGGGATAATTGGAGGGAGTTCTTTTTTGTGTAAACATGATGATATAGTCTTTGAAGTATTAGCTTTAAGTAGGTGTTTCTTTTTGATAGATTTTTTAGAGTTTATCTCCTAAGCCTGTTTAGCCATCAAAATGTAAACTCAGTTTCACAAGTGCTAGGCACATACTCCCAGGATGAAATCTGGTTCTGGGTTTGCTTATTCTTCTTCGTTTCGTTTATAGCTTATGTGGATACTGTACTTTCTTGCTGTGTAAGCAGTTTTTTAAAGTGAATTTTCTTACTAAATTTTAAAAGTTGTACCTAATCGTATTAAAGTATCTAGTCTGTCATACTGCTGGAAATCAGTGTTCCCATGTATTTGTACTTTAGTTTTAGCAAGTATGTTGCTATTCTGTGTCTCAGCTCTCTTATATTTTCCTTATATACTGTTTTTCTGTATCTGTTCGGTTTATCACACATCTAGTGCAGGCCCATTACAATCTACGCCCAGTTATGTTTTCTAATCTAGCTTCTTGTTCTTTCACTAGCCGTATTATGGTTTATTAAAGACATGTATTGTAGCCACATTTCTTTTACTCATGTCATTCCAACCTGCTTAAATGCTGTCTCTTCTTTTGACTTCATCTGCTCCTTCCAGCACTTTTGAAATTTTGGGCCGAATAATTCATTTTTCTTGGGGGGCTATCCTGTGCATTGTAAGGTGTTTGTGGCATCCCTGGCCTTTACTCACTAGATATAAATAGTACCTCTCACTTGTGGCAACCAAAAGTGTTTCTAGACATTGCCAGATGTCCTTTGGGGGGCAGTATCTTCCATGATTGAGAACCACTGTTCTAGCTCTATATGAACTTGGTCTCTCAGTTGAAGAGCCTTTTCTGATTATCTCTGCCAGTGACTTTTACCTTCTAGATTTTCTGTAGTGCATATTGTCTGGATTGTGCACTTGACCCTCACTACATTTGGTTGTGCATATTTTCTCTCTCTGCCGTGTGCGTGTGTGTGTGTGTGTGTGTGTGTGTGTGTGTGTGTCTGTTCGATCTCCCAAGTTCTAGGTATAGTTTACTTTGTTGTTTGTTTGCTATTTTGGTCAACTCAGAACACTTGTTAGTAGTTTTTAAATATATCAATTACTTACTTTTTCCCTTATTTTCCATTTTTTTTATGGAAAAATGGGGGTTTAGAAAATTGAATCATTCTTGAAAATGTAGAGAACTTTGAGGTGTTCTAAATTCTAATACTCTGTTAATGGTAATTGTGAGATTTGCAGACATAGAATTAATATCACTGTAACAGTGGTGTGTATACCCAATAATAACCGGAAATTTCATGACAGCATAATATAGTTATAAAGATATAAGAAAGATGTAATTTCTGTTAGGTGTAGCCACTATGTAAGTATCTACAAAAATGTGCAGTAGAGTAGAAATTAAAAAATAGACTGAGAAATATAGAAAATGGAAAGATTTGTAGAAGCATGAAGTAGAAATGATTAGTTCTACAGAGTGAGATGAGCAAAGTAATCAACATGTCGAGGTAAATTGTTAGGAATGATGGATGTAGCATCTGGTTAGGAGTGACTTGTGTAAAGCTGACAAATGTGATATGTGAATGTTAGCAAGTTGGAAACAAGTTGAGCATAGAGAGGTTAGCTTCTTAGTACCGAGTAAAGAGAAACATGTATGTTTTGCACTGGTTGGACAAGACTTGTGTAAAGCTGACAAATGTGATATGTGAATGTTAGCAAGTTGGAAACAAGTTGAGCATAGAGAGGTTAGCTTCTTAGTACCGAGTAAAGAGAAACATGTATGTTTTGCACTGGTTGGAAAAGATACAGCTCAGTTACAGATTTCTTTCTACTTAAAAGAAAATTATCAGCAAATTCCAAGTAAAATAAATTGATGCTTGAATCTTAACTACCTTTTATAAGTTGTAGGCCAAAATTTTTATGAAAAGCAATCATAAACATAATACGTGTTCATTGTAGAAAAATTAGAAAATAATGAAAAATATGGGGAAAGTGAAAGGTAGTTACAGTTCCCAAAGCCTAAAGCACTATTTTCATTTAGGTTAATTCCATTCTCTTGATTTCCATGTGGTCTCAGTCTCTCTGTCTAGATATAGACATATGATGTGCCTTTATGTTTGTATAAAAATACACTGTATGTGTAAGTATATGTTTGCATGTATATATATTTATATAAAACAGATTACTTTATATGAGATATTTTATGGCCTGTTTTTTTTATTTAGTATTATGAACATTTTTCCACATCAGTAAAATTCTTAAAAGTGATATTAAGTGACTACATAACATTCTACTTGAGATTATCCTGAAATCTTTTTAACCATCTGTTGTTAAGCATTTAGTTTTTTTTTTCATATATGTGCACACAGGTACACATAAGCACACACATGTATATACATATAACTTATAGTGAACCACTCTAATGAAACATTTTGAGTACATTTTCTATTTTTTTGGAAGAGTTGGAAGCTCCATTGCAGTCTGCCTCATATTTTACCCTGTGAAATTCATTCTACCTGTCTTTCTTAATAAAAGGAACCCCAGTTTTATTCCTGGGCATTATTACCAATGCTGGAGACTGCATTCCCTGCTCTTCCAAGTGGTAGTAAGGTGTGGCCAAAGCACTAAGTTATGGTTTATAAACTGTAGGCTGAAATAGAGAGAAGGAGCAGGATGGGGACCTTTCTTTCCCCATCCTTCTTTCTGATGCCTGTACTGTGGTTGTATTAGCTGGAGTTCCCATAGCCTTGGAGTATGAAGCAACTTTGAATAGAAACAGTATGTGGTGCAGCAAAAAAGTGGAAAGAATTTGGGTCCCTATATTGGAGCTGCCACATCAGCCTTTGTCTATTTCTGGACGTTTACGTGGGAGAAATTCTCCTCTTTGTTTCTTCCTCTCTTATTTAAGTCATTATATTATTAAAATTTTTTTGGGCTGAGGAAGGATCTGAGCTAATCCTTTCTGGTTAGGGATACCATTGTTTGATGCTCTATGTAGTGAGGTGATAGGTCAAATGTAAGTAAACATGTATTGGGTCATGGTAGATTCTAGATCCATGTTCAAACCAAAATCTACTTTGAGACTGGAAAGAGATTAATTGGTATTAAAAGAAAAACACTTAAAAGGATACATAATTTCTAGAGCTCTTTGATAATTATATTGCTGAATTTTGTTCTCAGGCGCTTTTAATAATTATCACAAATATTATTTCAGAAAACACTTGATAGCTTTTAGGAAGAATCCCCCCAACCCCAACCACTGAGGATTATGTATTATATTTTATCAGAATAATCCCTTCAAGCCCTATGAATTTTTAATATTATTAAATATCTCGGCCGGTCACTTTGACAAGGTCAGCTCATAAATATGACTTTTAATGCTTTTGTATTAACTTTATTGGAAGAATTTTGATAAATGAAAAATTTAAAAACCATTTTTTATAACTGTAGACTTTTTAGTATCAATTCTAAGAAAGTTATTCATAACTTGAAATAAGCAAAGGATATACATTTAAAAAATTATTAGACTTTTTTATGAGCAGTTTTAGGTTTACAGAAAAAATGAACAGAAAGTACAAAGAATTTCTATATACTCAGTCTCTCAAAGATACACATTTTTATCAGTATTCCACTGAATATAATGTTATACACTAAAAAAAGACTTCACATCCCTGAACAAAGTATGCATTATTTTATAGTAAGAAAACTATACACTATTAACAGTCATTTTATTCTAATTCAGGGCTTTCCTTCTTCAGCACTATTAACATTTTAGGCCAGCTAAATTTTTGCCATGGCAGGCTGTCCTGTGCATTGCAGGGTGTTGATCAGCAACCCTGATCTCTAACCACAAGGTGTCCCCAGTCATGACAACCAAAAATGTCTCCAGATACTGCCAAATAAATGTCTCTTGGGGGGCAAATCGCCCCAGTTGAGAACCATTGCTCTAATCAAGTTATGACATTTTATTGTTTGCTGTATTTTTTAGGTTGAGTTCAAATATAAGGGGTCTGTAGTTCAACAAACCTTCACATGGAATTTGTATAGACAAAGGTAGACTCTTCCTTGCTGCTTGAGGATTTTAGGCAATATGCAGTCTTACTGAGCCTCAGTTTTCTTGACCGTAAAATAAGTAAAAATTACCTAACTTGAAAGGTTGTTTTGAGAATTCATTGAGATTAAATACTTTAATCAAAGTATTTTATATAATTTAAGAGTTTATAATTTAAGAGTTTCCTTCTCTTTAAATGTTGTGCTATGTTGTTTGGCTTTATTTCTTTAAATGTGTGAAAAACCCATTTTACAAGATTCTTATTTCTGTGGAATAGGCTATCATAGTTAGGGTCTACTGTTTGTGAATTTCAAGAGTACTATATATACTGTGGGTGGTTAAAAACTTTAAATAAATGTTCAGTGAAGACTGATTTATGAGGTCAGTTGTGTTTTGACTCTTTGTGGTGCTCCAATTAGAGTGTCACTATATTCATATTATAACAGTTAAGTGATCTCATGTGTTCTTTCAAGGACTTTGAGCTTCTCAAATTGAGGCTAGTATTAGATGTCAGCCAATCACTTTGTCCTTCGAAGTTTTTGTCTTATATGTCTGAAATCCCGCCAATTTTAACAGCTTGTGTGTCAGCTCCAATAGATGAAGCTGGCCTCTGTCAGCTAGTACTTAATCCATTAAAGACTTCAAAAAAATTGATATAGTTTTCAGCTAATAATGTCTATATCCCATTGCTAATTTGTAGAATTATAAAATATTATTCACTAGTGAATGAAATGCCATCTGTAATAATTAAGGTTATTCTTACTGTTCTACCACTGCAGAAAATTTCCAAAGACTTGGTGAAGAAAGACTTTGTTAATGAAGAAGATTTTTCTGATAGGAAAAAATCAGACAGGCTGTAGCACTATTATACTGTAAGTATTATTTTGAAAAATAAGTGTAAAGAATATTTAAATGTCCAGTTGTTTGGGAGAAAATGTGTTAGGCAAAGATATTATATGTAAAATATAGAGGAGGATATGTTATAATCATGTTAATAATTTATAAGAAGTAATCTTATGCAGTCTTTCAAAAATTGAAATGTGTTTTTATGTATTGAGATGAGGATTTTACCAATAGCCTTGAAAAATATTTCTAATTCTAACAAGGATTGATCTAGTTTATATACATTTGCTTATTTAAAACTATCAGAATCCAGGAAAATCATTGTAGTGTTGTAGGTTTGTGATTTGTTTGGGTGACTTATTGTTTAGGTTATTTTGCAGAATTATTTATTTGCTGATTTATTTATGTATTTCATTATTTATTTATTTGATTATTTAGTAAATTATTTATCTGATGAATTATTAATACATCTTCATGACATGCTTTAAATTATTTATAACTTAATTTTGAGTTTATTGCTTTTAGACGCTGCATTGTTACTGACTAGTTTTGATTTTTTTTCTTTGTGGTTCTTTAAAATTAAAGTATTAGCTCTAAGGCAAAACTATATTCATTGCAATGCCCATGGATTTTTTAAAGTAATTTATGGTAGAGATAAAATTTCAGTTATGCTTTGTTTAGCTCCAGATTTACCTGTTTAGGGTTATCGATGATAGAATGTTTGTGTGTTGTGTGCATACTCATCTGAAAGTCACAAATTAATAATACAGCCTATCATCAGTAAACTGAGATTGAACATCTAAACCTCGGTCCACATTACCCTTTCTACCTCTAAAGGACAGGTCTGTATTTCTGACTTGCTTTAGAATAAATAATTGAGTCTTAGTTATTGTATTTTAGTGGCAAATCTGTTTTACTACTGGAATCTTTTTGGGAAGTTCAGAGAAATTAAGTCCAACTTATATTTGGATCTCTGAAATATAAATTTGACTGATGTCATCTTTGTTTTTTTAAATCCCCATTAATGTGTATTTGGAAAATAGCATGACGTTTATGTAGATGTTTATGCTGGTCATAGTTGACATGTTTATTCCATATCATATCTCTTATGGAATGTTTCGTACCACTTTATTTTAATGAACTAAAATGGACATGGGTCTTTATAAATGCAAGCTATAGTTTCTCTGACTTTAGCTAATAATTCTCTTAAGTAAATTTCTATTTTTAACCAAATAAGGTATATCTTCTTTCTACTGACTCTGTTTAACAAGAGAGTGTAGTTATTAGAGCTCACTCATTGAATGGGTTTAATGAATAGTTTAAAATAGTTGTTTGGTTAAAAGAGTGTCATACACAACATGGTCTTTCTTTATGTTTGTGTGCAGTAAATTACTGCATAGTTTATAGTTTTAAGATTTCAGAGAAAAGCAGCATTGTACATTTCAAGTTAGTGAAAATGACTTCTGTAGACAGGTTGTAAATTATGCCTATTTATACCCAAATTTCTTATTTTGAAATATTAACTATGTGAACATTTGATTAGAATATTGCTTTAGTATATTCATATACTTGCCTTAAAGAAAGGGGTTTTATTTGATTTTATACTTGATTTTAAAAATGTTTGTATTGTACATATCTGTGACTTTTTTGTAATGGAGATGAATAACACAGATACTGTGAGGTATGGAGTTTTATTTTAAAATGTGCTTCAGTATGCCAGTGTGGCTGTTTTAGAAGAAAAAAGCTTCCTTTTCCAGTGTCGAATAAGATCTGCTGTATTGGTTGTCACTATACTATACCCAGCCCACATTATTAACATGTATTCGTGGACTATGACCTGCATCATCGAAGTGATCTTTCATTAGAAGACACACATATGTGTGCACACACATATGCACATACATATGAAATATTATCCTATCATCAAATTTTTTAGAACTCGTAATTTTTTAGAACTCATTTTTGAAAAGAGGCATTAACGGAGACTATTGTAATAATAGCATTTATTGAGTACTTATGTGCAAACAGTGCTCATATCTTTTAATGGATTTTTATTCTTCACAGTGAGATAAGTACAGTTATTATCTTCATTTTACAAATGAGGAAACAGAGACTTAGAGATGTTAAGTAACTTGCTCATTGCGACACAGCTAGTTAGTAAATGATGACACTAGGATTAGGACTTATTTAGTCTGACTCTTAAGAGTCTTACGATTTTGTATGTGCAGTTGGTATAATGTATTTTTTCCCTAGAGCTGTTTCATTAAAAAAAATTTATTAGAGAATGTAATTATTTATCTCTGATTGGTTTAACTTGCTAACTGTTTTCACTTTGCATAACACTTGGTCATCTTTTTTAAACAGTCGGCAGGACTTGAGCTTCTTGAATTTTCTGATTTGATTCTTCTTGTAATGCTATATAGTAGACTAGAATTACATACTGAAGAAGAATTTGTGCCTCAGAGAAATTGTAGGTTTGCCTGGTAGATGTCTAATACAGATCAGATCTTTTGTCTTTTAAGCCCAAGGCTATTTCCAGGGCTCTGTTAAGTCAAATTGATTTTCTTATAAAAGTAATGATGTTTGCAGGGTTAGATATATACATATTGTTAAAAAGAGTGATTAAATATCTGATGCCTAAGGTTTTATAGATGTGATCACAAATGTACTATTAAATTAACTCTAAATATAGTGTTTAATACACAGTTAAGTGTTTTAATATGTGCATAAGAAAGGGCAAGAAAGTAACCAATTGTAATTTTAAACACTTACATGTAATTATTTAAAAGATTCTGGGGAACCTCAGAGAGTAAGGAAAAACATTGTGAATTTGGTGTGAGGCTAAGAGATAAGGATCTTTCCAGCCCCATTTTTTTACCTGCAGATAAAGGGAAGCCTCCATCCTGAGTCTGAAACACACAAAGGAATCAGAAAACAGATGAGTTAGAGTTAGACAGCAGCAAAGTTTGGATGATGTTGGTATGAGTGCTGTAAGTAACTGCATCTGTATGAGCAGCAGGGTACTATGTAAATCCCACAAAGTCTTAAGTTAGATTTTTCAAGTAAAGAATTAATATTACATTATAAAATTCTCCAAACTTGTGATTTAAGTAATATGAATACTGTAATAGCTAGATGAACATATAATTTACCGTCCAATTCAGGACAGTTTTGAGAATGAAAGGATATACTGTAATATGCCAACACAGTAGGTGCAAACTGGGACCATCTTGGGAAAATTGAGACCTATGGTCACCCTAGTAATATCTCAAATTCCTATTGTGTAATTCCTAATAGTCTTATATATTTAAGAGAAATCTGAATTTATATGCAGTATCTTCAAAATGTTTTATATTATGATAAAACTAATTTCAATCATGGCCACTATTTATGTGGTATATTAGCTGACCAAGGCAGTTTGTGGCTATGACTTTTATAAAGCATGATTCTGATGTTTAACAGATTTTGAAATCTATTTTTAAAATGAAAATAAAGAGATATTACTATTAGGAAGAGATAAGTATGGCAAAGTTGGTTATAGTATAGTGGGTAGTTCTAAAGTTTTTCTTCATATAAGATTTTTTAAGTGCTTGTTTTGCCTTGTAAATCTAATTGATGGCATATTTGACATAATACTGAAAACTAATCCTACTATACCATAATCCTACTATAACATAAAGTTATAATTTTATGTTGGATGATCCAGTGGTCTTTTTTTTTTTTCTTAAAAAAAATGTTATATGTTATAGATAATGATAAGTTGGCAGTTTCGCCAAAACATTTTGAAAACAACTGTTTTTCCTTGGTGAAATTTTGTTTGGGAAAATGAGAATCTCTAGAAGTGAGTTGCTTAAAAGTTTGGTGGTTTTTGTGTAGTTTTATTTTTTATTCCCTCTTGACACATACTTATCTAATGTGGCATATTGCATTATTAGTCATAATTAGATTATTAAATTTAATGTGCATTTGGAGTATAGATGACTTGTTAAGTTGGACCAGGAAGCCACACAGGCATATTTTTATTTGAATCTACATTAAAAAGAAAAATTCACATGCAGTCATTCTTACTTATTCACATGTGTGATATCAGAACTCCTTTTTTTTAGAAAGGCCTACCTAGTAACAAAAGTGAGAGTTTCCGCATATTCTGCCTGGAGTTTGTCACAGTGAGAAGCACTTTGTGAAATACTACTACAGTTGTAAGAGCAATAATGTACTTATGTTGGCTCTGAAAGTAGCTCCTTTATAATTATGACAAGTAAAAGTACAGCCAAAGGTCACATTAAATACAAGATTTCTTTCACACCTCATCCATTTTGTGGATAGCATGTGAAGTAATTTGGGTCCCTGCACTGATATTTTAAGAGAGCAACCCAAGGTTGTTCTCGTGGAAGTGTTTCAAATATCTTTCCTCCTGTCTCCCATGTGGTTGCAAAATTTGGCACAAATGTGTATTTGAATACTGGACTAATTAAATAGAACCTTATTAAATTTAGAGTTTGCAAAATAAAAAGGAACTTTTGTAGAGCACTAAATAATACTGACATATAAATGTCCTTAATAGTACAGAATATTATAGTGACTAAAAGCAGTATCTTAGAATTGACTACCTTAGTATTGATACTGTTTGCTGAAATGGTCAACACCAAACGACATTGCAACAATAACAAAAGCAAAATAAAATTGCACGAATGAAATTGTAAGTTATGGCATGCCTTTACATACATAATCTGTTGATCAGATTCTATTTTTGACTTCAATTTGGTTAAGTAAAAGTTGGAATATTAAAAAGGTCATGTATAGAAAAGCTTCTATTAAAAAACTAATATAAAGAGAATGTACATATGTTCCAGAGTGGTTATCAATTTCCTTTAAGTCATCCTTAGTACACAATACCAAAAAATAGAGACTGAAGAAAGTTTGGAAGAGGATAAACTCGGCAAGTTATAATTTTTAGCATAATTGATAAAGCATTTATGTTTTTCAAAATTTTATTAAATTTATTGGAGTGATATTGGTTAAAAAGATTATAAATTTTAAGTATACAATTCTATAATACGTCATCTGTATATTGCATTGTATGTTCACCACCCAAAGTCAGATCTCCTTGCATCACCATATATTTGTCCCCCTTTACTTTTTTCTACCTCCCCTCCATCCCCCTTTCCCTCGGGTAACTACCATGCTGCTGTCTATGTCTGTGAGAGTTTGTTTGTCTTGTTTGTTCATTTGTTGCTTTTGGTTTTATATCCCACATATAAGTGAAATCATTTTGTTCTTGACTTTTTCTTTCTGAGCTGTTTTGCTTAGCACGATATTCTCAAGATCTATCCATGTGTCGTATATAGCAATATTTCATCTTTCTTTGTGGCCATGTAGTATTCTACTGCATATACGTACCATGTCTTTATTCAGTCACCTATCAAAAGACACTTCGATTATTTCCATGTCTTGGCCACCGTGAATCATGGTGCAGTGAACATAGGAGTACGTATAACTTTATGAATAAATGTTTTCAAATTTTTCAGATAGATACCCAGAAGAGGGATTGCTGGGTCATATGGTAAATATACTCTTAACTCTTTGAGAAACCTCCATACACTTTTCCATAGTGGCAGTACCAAATTACAATTCTACCAACAGTGTATGAGGGTTCCTTTCCCCCCACAACCTCTCCAACGTTTGTTATTAATAATTGCCACTATAACAGGTGTGAGTTAGTATCTCATTGTAGTTTTGATTTGCCTTTCCCTAACAGCTAGTGAAATTAAGCATCTTTTCATATATCTGTTGGCCATTGAATGTCTTCTTAGGAGAAGTATCTGTTCAGGTCCTCTGTCCATTTTTAATTGGATTGTTTGTGTTTTTGTTGTTGTGTTGTATGAGTTCTTTCTATATTTTGGGTATTAGCTCCTTATCAGAGGTGTTGTTTGCAGGTGTCTCCTCCCATTCCATTGGTTGCCATTTTGTTTTGTTGATGGTTTCTTTGCTGAGCAGAAACTTTTTGATATCTTTGTTTATCCAACACTTTTTTTCGTGTTGTTTTCCTCACCATTACATGCTTCTTTTTATAAAACTTCTGATTTCTTTGATATTTTATAAATGAAAATTAACTGTATATGAAGTATGCATAATAATGGGATTGAAAGATGAGATTTTGTACATAAGGCACCGAAATGGAATGGGCGCAGTTTTTCACTTAAAATATGAAAAATAACTAACAGTGACTAATCAATTTTTGTGGGGGCCTTGAAATTAATAACTGTTATAATCATTGACAACCATTTTGAACTGTTGCTCATACCATAATCATTTTCTTGCTTCATAGAAACCATATTGTTACTTTTTTTTATTGATTTCTTAAATGAAACCTAAGTATAAAATAACCCAATTAAACTATGTCGTGACTGGAAACCTGTGTTTAAGTGTGTTTTTGCATAGATACACTGTTTTGTTTATCTTCAAAGTAACACTGTGTATAACACATGAAAGCATAACTTTAGAGGTGAATGTGTAAAAGTTTGGCAGTCATTTGATACTGGTTCACTGTAGAGACTGTCATCTGAAGACTAACAGCCATTGTAATAGGAGTTCCCTTCAATCTCACAAGCATCTTCCCCAGACAAAGAAGACTTGCTTCCAATTGCTTCCTCTGCTTTATTTTCTGTGGTTACTATTTCTCTAGCTGCTACTGCCATTTTCATTCAGTTATGCTCTATTGTGTTCATATAATCTAGAAGAAGGTCGAAGAGTTGATATCCTCAGAGGTTGGATAGTTTTGCTCTGTTCTGTATCTGTGGATCTCAACTCATTGTCTTTTTTTCTGATTTAACTTCCTCATGTGGAAATTAAACAAAAACAAAAACAAAAACTTTATTTTACACTCAGACTAGATTAGTAGTTTGTTTGGATATAGAATTCTAGGTTGCAGATCATTTTCTTTTAGAATTTTGAAGGCTTTGTTTCACAGCATTCAGCATTGCTACCAAGAAGTCCATTGCCTTTATTTTTTTCCCCCTCCACATTGTCTTCTTCTGTGCATAATATGTTTTTACCATTCTGGAAGCTTTCAGAATCTTTGTAATTTTATGATGCTGTTTCTTAGAATGGATTTTATTCATACTTATAACTGGGTCTTCGGAGGACCCTTTCATTCTGGAAGCAATTGTCCTTCAGTTTAGGGAAGTTACCTTGAATTATTTCCTTCCCTCTGCTTGTTTGTTCATTAAGTTTGTTTTTCCAGTTCTCTTAGTTGGAGATTCCCTACCAGGGTGCCGGGTGGGATGTGTGATGTGTTGCTGGACTGTGGGCAAAATGGTTTGCTTCTCCTCAGTGACTTTTATGAATAGTTCTCTTATAATTTACTTCCTTAGATATGTAATTTATCTGTTTTCCAAAAATTTGTCATCTCTTTGGGGTTTTGGGAAGGAGAGGAAGTAAGCCCATGTGGTTCATTTTTGTTGACTCAAACTTTTAGTGAGGTTCACTCCTTACCCTTTTTCCTGGCTGACTCATTCTGCAAAATGCAGCTCTTGAAAACTTTCCTTGATTTCTCAGTGATATCATCTTACCTTCTACAAATCTTTGTAGAACACTTATTGCACCATGTTGTAATTATTAGTTTATTATTTATTTTTGTGATGAAAACAGGAATTGACTGATTTTTACCAATGTCTGTTCAAAATATAGTATTTCTTGAATGAAAACATAAACAGAATACAGAAGTAAGGTACATAGTAGGTAGCAATAGTTTAGTTTTGTCAAAAGAGTTGTCATTATTTCTTCTTTTAATCCTTTTAAATTAATGTTTGATAGATAAAAAGTAAAGCCTAATGGAGATATACTTCTTTTAATAAAAAATTAATACTATGATTGTCTTATGGTCATCAAAGAAATTTCTTTATATTGAAGCTAAATTACAAAGTAGTCATGAGCATTTCAATGTAAAGGAACATCTTTCTTAATGCATTTTATTAGGAATTAAGCTACAAGATATTAAAAAAGATGACTAGTGAATAGTTTTATGTATCAAGGAGAGTACAACAAAATTCTAGAAAAGAGGCAAGAATGGAGAGAAAGTCTTGTCTTATTTGGTTAGCATAACATTCCAATAATTCCAAATAGTGAAACTGAAAATCATAAGAAAACAAGATATATTTGTTTTCTGAAAACTTGCGATATAAACAGACATAAGGAGAACATCCAAAGTAGCACAAGATTTTGTTAAAAGATCTTTGGCATTCTCTCGAGTTTGTTTCACCATCAGAATTACCTGTTGTCTATTTCTGGGAAGTTTTCCTTTGATCATTTGTCATTTTGTTTTATTAATTTTTCACTTGAATAGTAGGAAATAAAATTGTTTTAATTAAGCTATTTGACTCATGACTTATGTTTATAAAAGTCATATTTTAGGCATGATATATATATAAAGCAATACAGAGCAATAACTTGATGAACTTACTTAAGTGTTCTAATTTTATTTTTGATATTTATTTCTCATTTTAGCCCATAGACCCAGTATCTTTAGAGTCCGGTCATTTTTATCTTTGAGTTTGCTTGCTAATTAGAAATGTTCTTAAAATTACAAAGAATTAATTTTGGGATATTGCATTTTTTCTCCTATTCATAAATATATGCGTGTATGTATATATACACCGATATATACCATTATAATGTTTTTATAAAATCATTTGTTTCAAAAATTAAGGATTTTTCATCAGAAAAGTAGGTGATGATTTTTTCTGTATTGTAATATTTTGTTCATAAATTATGGTTTGAATTCTTTGTTTTATGCCCATGTAATTTTATTTAAATTCAACGTTCATATTTTTTCAGGATTTGCTTAAGGATAAAATTAGATATACTGTTTTTTTTTTCCATTCATGTTAACTTATTTTTCCCTATCTTGAGACCCTGTAATTTGCTTGCAGTTTCATTAAAATATTTTCTGGAGTATACCCAGTTCACACCTACACCATCTCTATCAACTCCATCATCCATACTTCCTCCATCTTCTTTCATTTTTGTATCCCACTGCATATATAACGTTATACTGAATCTAGTACATGCAAAAAACTTCCTAAAGAACTCAAACCAAGTGTAGAAAGGTCCTATGGAGAAAAATATAGTTAATGATATTGTATAAACTTTTAAAATATCGTCTAGCAAGCTAGAAGTGTTTAACAGATGTGATTCCTTCATTGTTTCAAATTTATGCCAATCAGAGTTGATAGGATTTGATTACACTCTAGTAGATTTATGAGATAAATTACAATATTGCATGACACGCTTCAGATAGAAAACATCAATATAAGTTGAATGTGATTTCTTGTTTAAGATAACAAGCCAGCAATTCTTTAAATCAAATGGTTTGAGAGAATATCAGTTTTTGTGAAAATTAATAAATTGATAGTTTTTTTTCATGGTGACAAAAAGTATATTAAATTTTTGTTTTAGTGTACATATGTAATTATAAATGAGAGGGACCTTGTTTTTATTTAGCTATAGATGATCTCTCAAATGTCCAAAGAAATGGGGCCGAACTTAGAAGAAACTTGACTTAAGAAAACTTTAATTAAAAAATTGTTATCGTGGTACTCAATTCTTTAGAGTAAGGTTTCATTAGATATGTCTAGAGGCTCACTAGGAATTTTTACTTTTAACAACCAGAAGTTTAAAACCTCACATGAACAAAGAAAATGAAAAAGAACGTGTTGACTAATGAAGTGACAGGTTCCCCCAGAGCAGTTAGAGCCAAAGAATGGGAGTCAGATTCTCAAGACTGTTTGTTCTAAAACAAGTGATAGAACCAGTTATATAAAAGACCCTGCTAAGAATGTTTAAACTTCATTTAGGAGGCCTACATGTTGCCATCCCTTAGTTCAATTTTGAGATAAAAGCATGAAACCTCTTGAGAACTTAATTTGAAATTGTTACCAAGTCAAATCATTTGTAGAAAGAGAGTGAAATTTCGTTTCTTAGGTTGAAATTAAAAAATTTTCAGAATATGGAGACTAGCTGAACCAATGATTTTTAAGAAGGTAGATTCTCATGTTTCAGGTAAGGATATTGTCAAATCTTTTAAATTTTTTCAGAAGAAAATTATTTAAATCATGGCTTAGATTTAAAATATTTAAGAAATTTTCAAATATTCACAAAAGTACAGAGGATAAATAGGACAGGTAACCCTGTATTTACTATGCAGAATTAGTATGTTAACATTTGTCATATATAAATATATATATGTATATATATGTGTGTGTGTGTATGTATGTATATATATAATATATATATATATGTTATATATATATTTAAATCATTTTAAATTCCTTCCTTTTCCAGAGATAACCACCGTCCTGAACATGGTTTATATCCTTCATGTCCATGTTTTTAGACTTATTATATTTATGTGTTTATTAACATTGAGTGTTCTTACTAAAATATTTTATTAGTCTTTATGCATGCAGTTGGCTTTTTTATTTTTACCTAACATTGTTTTTGAGCTGTTCCTTCTGTTTTTATATCCGGAATTGATTTTAAAACTGTTCTCTAATATTACATGAAAGGACAACATCAGTACCACAATGTGTGTATCTTTAGATGGACATTTAAGGGTCACAGACTTCTTCCACACATATTCATATGGCTTTGCTGGGCTCCTTGTTTACAGCACATGAGACGAGCTGCCCTCAACTCTTACAGTGTTGTATCCAGGTTCTGGCATTAGGTATTCTAAGGCAATTTGGTGCCCTTAGAGCTATGCATGCTTTCTTTAAACAGTTTTTCTGTCCTTAAAAGCCAATCACAAAAAAGTCTGCAGACAGCCTTGTCATGCTGCTCTTTTTTAAAAAATTCTTCCCACCTTCCCCACCCTCCCAGTGATAAAATCTCCATAAAATATTTTCTTTTTTGTGTTTGTTTGAAAAAGATGCCTCTTGTTATGTTTTACAGTCTTTTTTTTTTAATTTTATTTTAGTCTGTGGGAGGTTAGGATATTTGCTATTTGGGGGTTTATTTTGCCATAGCTACAGGTGTACTGGGTCTGTGCATATATAAGGCATTGTTTTGCTTAATGTGAACAATATGATTTAGTGCCCAGGTGGTTATATAACTGTTTCAGGAAATAACAGTGAAATATTGAGTATTGAGAATTACACACTCTTATTTGTGAACATTGGAATTTTTTCGAGATTATTTGAAAATTTTATAATCTAAATTACATTCTTTGGGTTCAAATTTATATATAACTTTTATTAGTCAGTCAGGCTTTTATTTTAATGTATTTTATATATTGGTAGAAGTCATATATTTAAAAGTACACTTAAGCATATATTATACACTTAAGATTTGGATTATGATGAACTCTCAAACCATTGAAGAGAAAGCTATCAACTTATGAAATTCCTTGACTGTGTGCCCAACAGCTTGAAGCTGCCTCACAAATTGCCAAATTTTAGAGTATTAATGTTATTAACTCTTTCTTGAAATACCCTTGGAAGTATTTATTCTTTAAACAAAAAAAGATTAAAGAAATTGGTAGGTCTGGAGCATTTCTTGTGTATCAGGAGTTTCAGAAAGCTGAAAAATGTTTATGGTGTGTAATAAACAGATGCTGCTCTAACAATGCAATACATTATGTACCAAAAATGATCTCAGTTTTAATCATAGATGCTGATTTAATGAGACAAAACTAGCTTACATCAAAAATGGATTTAAGATGTGATTTTTTACTTTCTACGTATTTTTTCTACATAATTAATAGATATACCTTTTAACATCATTGTCAAAATTTTTTGGAGTTTTTAATTCTTTGATTTTTACATACTTTTTTTTTTGAATTCCCAGGAGTATGTTACTATCTCATAAACCCATTCAAAATAATCACTAAAATATTTTAAAGACAATGCCTCATCTTGTTCTGTATTGTCTATTTTGCATGAAAAAATCCTATCTGTTCATCTTTAAAGATCCTACTTTTTATTTTATTTTATTTTATTTTACTTTACTTTATTTTATTTTATTTTATTTTTTTTTGAGAGAGGAATGTTTATTTTTTATAACTTATGGGAAAGTTTTAGGTGAGACTGTCAGTTTAGTCAATGAGTTGACCCTTGTGAGAAGGTGACGCTTGGGGCTTAGTCTCCTTCACACAGTGTGCTTAGGTTGCCCCTTAGGTTTGCGGCTGCAGTGGCCCTGGGACCTTTCCTCGTCCCCCAAGCTCTTCGCCAGGCTCTACTTTCATTTCCTCTTCACTTGATTTTATCCCCTCACACTTGACTTCAGTTGCTCACTTCAAGCCCTTAAATTCTTCTACATCTGGATCATACATCTTGATTGACACATTTGCCTTTATACATGGTCAAATAATCCTATATTTGGAAAAATATTCCTATTGTGTGCTTTATTTCACTGAACGTTGCAGTGTTAAATGTAGTTTGGATGCATAGGAAAGAATTAATGATTGGAAGATACAGAGTTGGTAAATTATTTATTCTGGCCCCGAGGAAGCTGAAAAGCTGAGTGAAAGACTAATAAATCATTTGTGGTAGTGCTGGTTGTCACTTCCAATTATTTTAGACGGGTTTGTGATAAACTGCAGCACCTGCTAGATATCCGCACACCCTCCCTTGATGCTGGTGGTGTAGCTTGTTCAGTCGATTATCAGAGGCAAGTTTGTGTAAAGTTTATTTAGGTTGGAAAGGAAATTACTCTTTTTAAGTCAATTTTGTTGCTTTTTCCTCATTGTTTTGAATGAAAGGATTTCTGTGACAAGACAGGGAATCTGGGATATACATACCACTTTAGCCAGGGGAGACGGTCTTTATCTTTGGTTAAATTAAATACTTAAAGAAATGAGCTTCTTTATTATTCCCAGACTAATTAAAAACTACTTCGACTGAGATGATTAGTATGCTAAAGATCAAATCATCTCTTTGATATGATATTACTTATGGAGAACCACTGATTTGACCAGACCTTTTTTCATTATTCTTTGTTTTTAATGACTGAGGCTTTGAAAACTGGTAGTCCTAAAAGGTAGTGAGGTCCCTCTTTGTACTGGTCCAGAATTCAGTTACTGAGATCCTTGGAGGCATTAAAGAATTTGAAATAAAGCTTAGCCTAGACTAGTCTCTTTCTAGTAGTCATAAAATAGGGCCACTTAAAACATTGCAATCTGTGAGGTCAACCAAGGGTTGCCTTGCCTAAAAAAAAAAAAGTAAAAAAAAAACTCCTTCAGTAAAAAGTACGAACATCATATAATGTGCATGTTTCATGCTTGAATGTGGTCAGTTCTTTTGTTTCCATCAGAGTTTAATAATTATTTTTGTTCAAGCCCAGAACATTGTTTATTTATACATCAGAGTAATGTGTTTTCTTTTACTGAGATTTTCAGCTTTAACACAAAAATACAGGAGATTAGAGGACTCTTACAACTATATACAAAGAAATAATTTTGATAACTGTCTTGTGTTCATTGTCACATTTTTACTCACTAACTTACTCCTCTTCAGAAACATTTATTAAGCTCATGTGTGCCTGCTCTCTGGGAACAAGAAGTACTACTATTATTAATAATAACAACTAACTCTTGTTTTTAGAACTTGGTATGTGCTGCGAACTAGTCTAAGCATTTTATGTATATCAATTCATTTTAATATAATAACTCTATAAGATATTTACCATTCTTATCCTTATTTTACAAAGGACTCTTATGCAGTGGTAAGGCCATAATGATTTCATTTTTCTTTTTTAGTTCGTATAAGGAGAGAAGTGTTTATGATAAATCTTTATTAGGTTTAGGAATTTCAATCCAAATAATATAATAATAAATATCACTTATTGAACATTTAATTTTGTGTTTGGTATTATATACATATATTATTTCATTTTTAACCCCCGAATAATTAATCATTATTATCTTATTTATTATGATGAAATTGAAGATTAACGAGGTTAAACCACTTGTCCTGGGTTAAGCCACTTGGAGGTGGAGGAGCTAGCATTTGAATCAAGATCTAACTGCCTCTCTACTCTATTTAGGGGTCACAAATCCTGGTCCCAATAGTCTGTTGCTAAGTAAGCAATAGAAAGTGGGAAGGAAAATGGGCTTGTGGGAACCCGGGCAACGGGAGAGTTTTTCCAGAAACGGGTCTAGAGTCTCTAGATCTAGGAATTTTTTTTGAAAGAAGTTAAAAATCTAGACTTTTATATACAATGTTTAAATTTTAAAATCTTGGCAATTTATTCAGGATGAATTGTTTGCCTACTGGCTGTGTGGCCTGTGAATGCCAGTTTTATAACCTTTGCAAACTGCATCGCCTGTTGTAGAATTTGTTTTGACTGAGAGATTTCCCTTCTAACTTCATCTAATTGAAAACTAGTAGGAATCAATGAAACAGTAATAATAGGATAATATCAGTAAAATTTCATCCTTTAGGGAGATTAACGGAATAAATGAAACAATTTGTTATTTTAGTAATACTATATAGTTCATGATAGACCTCAGATGAGTTGTCATTCAGCTTGGTTTTCAATCTATCATGGTATGCTACTAATTTAAATACAGTAAAGCACAGAGTGTAAAATCGAAGAATAAAAAAATTAGACTAGAATCTTGAAAAAAAATCTAAGCAGGTAGTAAAATATGTAAATGTTTATTGAAGCTCTCTCTTAATGTTGTGCCAGATCCTTTTGTTTCCTCTTTTTTATTCATGCACATTCCTTTTACTATGCTATGAATCACATGGAAATTTAAGATGCACATAGTTTTTCATAAGATACACGTAGTTTTTCATTGAAATGCCTTTATCAGGTTACACATAGAATTAAATAATATGTGGAGTGTCGTGACTTTTAATGAAATTTTGTAACTTTTAGTGGAATTTAACACAATTAGTCAAAGGTCTTTATTTATATAGAGTACTACCCAATGGCAAAGTTTTAGTGAATGGGAACTGTTTGAAATAAAAGTCACTGGTTGTTTTGGTTTTATTAAATGCTTTTATTACTTAAAAAACAAAAACAAAAACAAATAAAATATCCCTGGAGGCAACTTCAGTGTTATTTCATAAGTGTTTGAAAAAAATTCCAACTAATCAGAGGATTTTTCCACAAACTTAGATTACAGACCTAACTTCATTGTTATATTCAAATTTACTATTTCAAAATAATTTTTCTTAATGAATTTTCAAAACATTCCTTATAAGGGAAGGCATTTCATCCCAAATCAATAGTTCTTTCAAAAAGAAGGGCTTAAAAGTTATGAATTCTTTGGTGTGTCCTTTAGAACCTTTATATATTATTTAGTATATAAATGAAATACTTGTTACCGACTTAATCGTTGTGTTATAAGTTTCTTTTATAAGTTATAGCAGTTTTTTGTCTTAGAGCATTTCATTTCATATTGTTCAATTATTGGTCAAAGTATGGCTTTAAAAATTTAATAGGAAAAATTTTACTATGTCTTTTTTATTCTGTGAACAATATATGCTCATTACAGAAAAATTGAAAAATAAAAAACACATGGGATCCCACCACACAGAAATAAGCAGCAAACCCCTTTATTTTTTGAGATCCTTTTTTCTTTTTCACATGACAGCGTAGCATTTTATATTCATCTTTTCTGTGTTATTATTCATAGTTTAGTATATCGTCTTTGTTAGTAGGAAACTAAAATTTTGAGATGTAAATAATTGGCCAAGGTCGTAATAAGACTGCAGCGTACCAAATGCTCATTATAATGTGTGCTCAAATATTTTTTGAATGAGTAAACTAAATGTCTTATGTGTAGAAGTTGTTAAAAACTTTGACATATGTACTTCAGGAAGGTTAATTACCAAAAAAAAATAAATAATTACCATTAATGTATATATTAGAAAACAGAATATTTGTATTCCTTAAAAATATTTATACTTTTGAGAGAAGAACTTAGAAGACATAGTACTTTTAAAATATGGCAATATAAGTAAAGATGAAATAGAATGGGTTCTAGTACCTTTGTTTCTAGCAGCGCTTTGACTGTGTAATTGGAAGGTAGCCTTGGATAAGCTTTATGGAAACTTTTCAAGTTGGAAGAAAATTTCAGCTGGAGTGTCTAAAGGGTCACTTAAAAAAAACCCCTCTATATTAAAATAAAATGTGTCCAAGCTTTAAAGAAAAGATCTCATAGTTTGCAGATGATCCTAAAATTGGAGCTAGAGGAAATAATGAGGAACAATGCAATCAGATTCAAAAAGATTTGGATTGTTTAGGTGATTGGGCCAGCAGATGGCAAATGCAGTTCAGTGTAGACAAATGTAAAATAATTATCTTAGGAACAAAGAACCAATCATACAGCACACTGATCAGGAAAAAATTTGTGGGTTATTGTAGGAAAACCATTGAAACAGTTAACCCGGTGCACAGCTGCAGCAAAAAAGGCAAGCAAGAAACCAAATTAGCAGACGGATAGAATATAAAGCAAGAGGCAATACTTATAGTGTATTAAGAAACTTGTTAGACCCCATCTAAATTGCTCAGTCTAGTATTGGTTGATGGAACCACTTTAGAAAGAGTAAATTTTTGCCTTGGAAATAGACTTGAAATTGTAACAAGCCAATCTAATAATGTTAAAGAGGTTTGAACTAATTTTTGTGAATTTTAAATTTGTAAACTTTAGTAGATATGAGCAAGACACTGAGTCAAAGTAAAGGCGCTTCTGGTCTATCACAGCTTGCTCTTAGAGGACATGTATAGTTTCAGCTGCCTAAAGCCTTACCCAACCCTCTTTCTAGGTTAGGTAGAAGACTGCCCCCCACCTCTCTTGTCTATAGGAGCCTAACGGTTGGCATGAGGTCTTTCTGAAGCCCGAGAGCTGCACCTTGGCACCTAGATAGATCATGGGCGTGAGAAGAGCCGCCAATGAGATGCTCCTCCTTGGCCTGTGGCTCTTAATACAGGAATGTACCTCATGGGCTTCATTCTAGGCTGTGGTGGCAGGACTTTGTGATTTGCCTCTCTTGGTTCCTGGCCAAGCCTGATTCTTCATCCTTGTCTCAGTTTTTTGAGCTACCCAGTATATAGCCAACAAATTCTTTTTTGACTTAGATTAACCAGAATGTGTCTGTTGTTTATAATCAAGAGCGCTAACCAGCACAGTATTAGTGTTCTGTTATTTTAGCCTTGGCCATTGCATTGTTTTTTTTTTTTTTTTTATTCTTCAGTGTGTTTGCTTTCTTTGGAGTGGTGTCTTATAAATCTTTTTTTTTTTTGGATGAGGAGAATCAGAAGTGCAAATATCTACCTATCCTTCCCTCCCCACTTCCTCTCTCCCTCTCTGTCTTTCTTGTAGTTGGAAAAAAAAAAAAGCAACAAGTATTTGAACCAATACCATCAGTATCTATACTTCTTGTGTAAAATTTAACTTTATCCATGCAGGTGAATAGTGTCACTGTTAAAAAATGGTGTTTGGTATTTAGTCTGTTTGTAAGAAGAGTGTACACTTTTCATTATATATTACATTTTGTGTCTCTAAAAATCATTGTTTCATTTTATTTTGGATGAAACTTATTGTATGATTTTCTTAGTGTCAAATGAGTCATGAAGGGTAGAATCAGGAATTCTGTGCAAGGTGTTTTTTGCTTTCATATTGCTATTGATTAGTGAACGTTTGTTGAAATATTTTGAAATTAACACTTGTTAATTAGGAACAGTGGATTATATTTTAAATGTGTGGTAGGTTGATTGGTTAATATTTAGAATTGATTTTTTATCGTACAAGCAATGTTTTAAATAGTGGTTAGATTTTTCTTTTTATCACATATGGCATATTGACTTGTATTTTAGTTAAATTCTTAGGCCAGTATATAGCTGCTTGAGGTACAGCATATACAGAGCAAAGTGGGAAAAAAGTAATAGAAGGTTTTTTTTTGGGGGGGGAGGAGGTGTAGAGGGCTATTCCTTAGAAAAATTATGAAATAATCAAGAATTTGTCTTTGAGACTTTTCATCATCCTTAAAAGTGAAATAGAACTCTCCCAATAAAAAGATGGTGTTTAGTCTATTACTCCTACACCCCTACGTTGCCAGAACTCTTGTCCTACCCTAAGACCTACATGTATCATAGCATGTCCTGCCTTCCAGTGGAAATATTCCATGATTCAAATTTGACATCTCCCCTGCCCCAACTCTGCCCCATATTATAGATAATGGGCAGTGTTAGGAGAGAAGGTTATGTGACTGAACTATTTCAACATGTATATGAATATTTAATAGTCCTTTCTTAGAGATTAGTCTTTTATGAAGAGAATATTTAGTTCTTTGAAATTTTGGTTAGTATTGTCTCAGTGAAATGGAAAAACTTTCATCTAGTGTTCAGGGAAATATCTTTGGTCATGTTGCACTGCCTGTATCAGTAAGTCTTATAATAATAAAAATCAATATACTTAGAAAATTATTTTAAGTATGTGAATGTTAAGAGTAGTTGAAGGTTTACATTCTAACTTTTACCTTGTTCGAGATCTTTGTAAAATGGAATAGTACATAAATTTTTCTCCCTCCATTATGGGCATGTGTAGAAAGAGATGCATGGGACATGGGGCTGAACTATTTAGCCCATGATTATATATTGCAGTCCGTATGCCAGACTCCTTAAGGCTGATCTGCATGTCTGCAAGGTTGCATAGTGGTCCTTTTAGGAGTAGAATCAAGACCCTGTATCCCAACCTCCTTGCCCTCCCACCAGGAGATTGTTTATTTCATCTCCCTTGTCTGCATTGCTGGTTCCTCTCCAGCATAAGATCAGCAGCTAGCCATTTCTGTTGCCGCTTGCAGTTGAGCTGCATCGCTGCTGTTAATGCTCTCATCTCACTACCTCCCAAAGGCCCGATACCCTTGGGTTTCTGGTCAGTTCCTGGATAAAAAGGCAGGCCTTTTATTAATCATGCCTTCACTTTCACAGAGTGCACAATGGGTAGAAACGAAGCCTGTGGCTGATGCTTGCTTTATATACTACCGTTGGATGCGCAAGGACTGCTTTTTCTTTGCCAAAAATTTTTTTTCTTCAGTTACTGCTAGCTTTGGAGTCGTTTCAGAAGACCAGTGGCTCTAGATAGCTTAATAGTGGGATTTTCCTATGTTTAGCTCTGGTTGCCTGTCTGTGTGCCTGCCTCTTTCCTTCCTCACCCGCCTCTGCCTGACACGCACACCTCCGTTGCTTCTTTTTTTCTTTTTCTTTTTTTTGTGTGTGTGGGGTCAATTTTGGTTATTTCTGGCTTAAACAAAATGGTCATGTTAGAAAATTCTGTGTAAAAATGCAACTTGTTTATTTTAAAATATCTCGTTATCATTTATTAGTAAGAAGGGATTAAATGTAAACTTTTTAAATATAAAAATAAGATCTTATACATCAAGTACTTTTTTCATTTAATAGTTTATTATAGGTGAGAAATATAAATCTATGTCTCTTTTAATAGTGGCATATAAAATCTATTGTATGGCTGTGCCATAATTTATTTAACTAGTTCCCACTGATGACAATTGAGTCATTATAATTTTTCACTATTATATATAGTACTGCATTCAAAATACCTTTTTGAATGTTTTTGTATATCCCTCATTATTTCTGTAGGATAAATTCTGGAAATAGAATAATGGATAAAAGGGCAATTACATTGTTAAGTCTTCTGATATTTCGCTAAAATTTACATGTTTTACTCTCACAAGAAAATTTTGAGAATCTTGCATTTTTTCACATCAACAACAGCAGGCATTAGTATTTAAAAAGAAAATATGTTTGTTAATTTTATAGGTGAGAAGTAGTAAGTAGTATCTTGTTTTAATGTATATTTTAATGCTATTGACCATTTGTATTTATTTTATAATTTTCTTCTTAATATCATTAGCCTGTTCAGGTGTTTTTTTCCATATTTATTTAAATATTGAGTTATATAGTAACTTACTACTTAAATAAGTTATGTTGGCAGTGTTTTTCTCTGTTAAGTCGGTCGTATTTTTTTCTGTATTTCATCTATATATACATTTTTAAACTACTGAGTGGAGGTATTGCTTTTTTTGTTTGTTTTATTTTGGGCTATATAGCCACTTTAAAATTTTATTTAATCAAATATTTCTTGTTTTACATAAATTTTTCATTTTTAGTATTAAATTTTTTTAAATGAAAAATTTTAATAAATTTAGGATTTTTACATGTTAGTTTTTGGGCATATATTCTGCATTTTCTGTTTATTGGCTTCGCAGACATAGATGTATACACAAACTCACAATTAGGAATATAAAGAAAAGAACACTAAACTGCTGCCAGCTGGCCGTGACCTTGAGTCTCAGCTTCTGTATCTGTAAAATGAAAGTATTAGTCTGATACAGTGCTGTTCATTCAGTTATTTCATCCATGAACCACAGTAAGAAGTAAGATTTAAATCATAACGTAGGACTCACATACACATACTCATACAGGTATATGAGTATATATATTTTTTATATGTAGTGCCATATCATGCTATGCAAAGTCAGACTACTTAAAAAAACAACAACTGCTGTATGCAACTTAACTATATTGCTTTAATTACCCACAATGGGATGTTAACTCAGTTTGTGAAATGATGATCTAGTGAATGGGACATCAAATGCCTTGTAGGGCTGACCAGATGAGAGATGCAGATACCTTGCTATTTTAGCAAGTCATAGGGCTTGGATCCTTAAATGCATTCAAATGAAAATAAAACAAAACTCGCTAGGTCAACAGATATTTTCAAGTGGAATTCAGTCTGCTAATTTGGGATCTTGGCCTAGTCTAGAGTAAAAAAAACGAAAGACATAAACGCAAGTTTATTACTCTATCAGATTGCTATAAAGTGTCTTAAAGAAACAGTGCATATTTAGGCAATGGACCAAGGCCATACTTTGAGCAATGGGTTAGATACTGACTTTTAGATACTTTCCAGTATCTTCCTGCTGTACAATTCTATGACCCTGTGACAATTTCTAGGCATGGAAATTAGGAGATGAAATGACCTCACTCAGTTTTTCTGAGTCAATAAGAAATGATGCCTTGTAACATGAAAGAGATTATTCTGGGTATCTGAGTTACTCTGGAGGTTTATTAAAGGGGGTGATGAATTATGTCCTTTTCATGTCAAGGAAAGGTGATGACAAAGTATCCCAGCAATTGTCTAAAAACAGAAAGTGCTAGTGAATATCCAGTGAAAAATCATATAGAAAAAGTTTAGTGTCATTGAAGAAGTAAAGCAGCATTTGAATACCTATTGAATCTTGCACGTGTGTGTATGTGCACACAAAATTATTTTTATGACCTGATTTTTTAATTTTGGAGGCAGTATATATACCTATAGGAGAGATTCTGTGATGTACAACTGTTAAGGCTCACTCTGGTGACTTGAGTAATTGTAATGGAACCATGGAGCCATTAGGCTCCAGATGGAACTTTAATCTGGCTTCTGATTGAGCCAAGTGTCCTTGTAGAGTCTCTGAGCATCTGTTTTGGAAATATATGTGACATTATTCAAAATTTGTACAAATTAAGCCACCCTTGGGTTATAATTCAATTTTTCTTTATTGAGAAATGTATTGTAAACAATTTTGTGCAATCAAGTAAAACTAGCGTGTACCCATTATTTATTTACCTATTAACTCGTCATTTATATTTTTGTGATCAAACTCTCAATGGATTTAAGAAAGTTTATATTACTTCTAAAATTGTACTTTGTTTATAAAATGTGAAGAGTTTTCTTCTAGTTTTAAATAGCTTCCATATAGGTACTTATTTTTGAGAGACTACTTAAAGATACATAAAATTATGGTGATTTTACATTTGAATGACAGAAACCATCAAATAATCTGCCTTATTCCAGAATGAAATTATTTTTTCCCATAACAGAAATTCCAGAGATAGGGGAGAATCTAGAGCTTGGTCTCCAAACACTGTGTGAACAGGTACCATCTTGGTTTATCTGTCTCTCCATTGTCTTTATACTGGTTCCCTTCATGATTGTAGGATGGCTGCCATTCAACAGCTAGCGCAACAAACCTTTTAATCC
>NW_006432447.1:11550120-11590498 GCF_000325575.1 Pteropus alecto | reverse complement strand
AAGAAAGCAAACAATTTCCCCCTTATTGTAGTCTAAAAGTTCGTTCCTTCAGTTTTATTGGCCCAGTTTAGACCACATACCCATATGGCTTTTAATTAATTATTCTCCCATTTACAGAAACACAGAAATTAAAATTATATTGAAGGAAGAAATACTAGTTAGGTTTATAGTCCCTTTGGCTTTTCTTGTTAAGTAGAGGCAGAAAAAATTACTTTTTATATTGGGGGTAATAAATATTACTTGGCCCAGGTGAAGTGTAAGGAGATTACATTATTAAATAAATGTTAGTGACATTTTCTCAGGAAATTGTCATATATTATCACTGCTATTTGTCCCTTCCCTTCAAAGAAGGCAATACAATTCTCTGGCCCCCTGGTCCTCAGCATGTGTAGCTGTTTTATTTATTTATTTTTTAATCATAGTATAATTCACATACAGTGAAATGTTTAGTAATGTTTTAATAGTTGAGGATAAGTATTGGACATGAAGAGTTATAAATTCATGGCAGAAAGATCTTACCCTGTATTTAAGTTAGGAAATGCTGATATATAAGAAAAAAATTCCTAAAGGGATATTGCAGCAAATGTTAATTTTAGGTTTAGAGTGCCCATCCCTAGGTGGTAGTATTTGTATGCAGATTTTCCTGAAGGATGTAAAGCTGTATTTTTCTGCCATTTCATCTGCTGTTCTTAAATTTCTTTTGCCCCTTCAGGTGTCAAAAATACATTATTGCAAATGTCATTAATTTTGATTTTGTGATAAATGGATCAGAGGTAGTTTTAACTATAAACAATTTGGTAAACAACTAATAGAAAAATAAGAACCTATTTACCTCTTTAAGGGTTTAAAAAACAAGTCATTCTAGATGTCTTCCTTGCCTTCAGCCTGCATGTAATAGGTCTTGTTGATTTTCCCTGATGCTTCTCTGTGGAATCAATTTTCTACATTTACTTTGGACCGTATTTATCTCTTATTTGGACTTCTTAATCTCTGTGCCAGAATATTCATATGATATATATTATTCTTCAGTTTCCTTTTATAAAAACCTACTCGAATATTATAGCACCTTTCCATGTGAGCATATATGCTCTTCCACTTTATTTTTAGAACTTCATAGTATTCCAGAGTAGGTATTTGTAGTGTCTAATTTCAAAATAGTCTTCTCGATGCTAAATCTCATCACATTGTTCTTGTTAAAAGTTCCCCTCCTGTCCCCTATGATGGTTTCTCTTAGTCGAGGCAGGGAACATGATGGATAAATCTGAATCAGGCACGGGCAGTTTAGAACTCTGTCCCTAAAATTTTGATATACCTTCTTGGTTGAGGATTTCTTGTATAGTAGGAGCTATAATCATTTCAGATATCAGAAGTGACAAAAAGTCCATAATAATTTGACCTTCTTGTCCCCTACGATCTAACAATTTTGAACAGCTTGCCTTTTCCTTGGCTGGAGATCTATTTTCTCTTTTCTTTCACTTCTTTGCACTGACATGTGTTTTTCACTCTGTTTAATATCCTTCTCCTCTTGTCTTGTTCACCTGAAGCTTTATTGCAAATGTTTTCCTTCTGAATTACTACATTGGTATCAAGCCGTTCACTAAAGAGCCCTTGTAATTTCTTCTAAATTTAACTTCCCTCTATTAGATTTTTAGCTACTTGAGGACAGAGTGGTGTTATGATCTTTATAGTTTTAACAGGTAGATATCATGTGTAGTAGCACACTTTGTAGGAAATGAAATATCTGATTATGTGAATGAAATTTAGTGGAATTATTTTAGAAATCGAAGTATATTTATGTTTTTGCATAAAATAGCTGAACTTTTCATAGTGAAAGTTGCTGAATATGTTTTTTTTTGTTATTAATAACTAGGAGTTACAGAAAGACTTTACTCAAGCTCCTGGTAATAAGGGGATAAAAATAGGTTATGAGAGTTAAACTTTCAAATTTCCACAGGGACAAGCAGAGATGCAAAGTCTCTGAAGAGGCAGAATGACTGATGGGCTTGTAAACTTGGCCACTGCCTGATTGTACTGATGCAGCTAAAGAAAGAATAGACCCATCAAGGGTGGAGAGTGGATTGGTCTGCCATTATTGTAAAAGGAGAGGCCCAAAGATCGTAAGTTGGTAGTACAGATCCCAACATTAGCTGGAAAACTTTTAATACTCTGGTTTCTACTTCTCCGTAAAGAAATACATGCAGCGAGTTGCAGATGGCTACTCCAGATTTTCTTTGCAGGGGGAATAGTGATTAAGAGAGACACTTGAGTAGACAGTTGAAAGTTTGGCTTTGTTACTGGCTACCTGTGTATTGTTGGGCAAGTTTCTCATCTTCGTGCAACAATTTATTCATCTGTAAAATGGTGATAATAATAGTACTTACATCATAGGGTTGATGAGATTTAAATGAGATGGTATATCTAAAATTCTTAGAACGGTTTCTGTTGTAAGTACTATATATTAGCTGTTGTTATGTACTTCATACTTGGGTCTCCTGTTTATCTCTTCTTGTCCTTAAAAATCCATACTTGTTTAGGTTTGCCTGCAAGGGGAGAATGTGCTAGTTGTGTCCTTACAGCGATTCCAGTCCTGTGACATAAATATTCCCAGTCCTTTGACATTTATTTCTCATAATATGATAAATAAGAGATAAGAGTTAGATCTGTTTCTTGACTGTGATTAATATATGTTTACCCTAAGACATGATTCTATTCTTGAATTTTCTATCAGAATCTACTTTCTGGCCAACATGGCTGAAAGCCAGACCTAGAGCCCCTTAAGTCCTTTGAGTAATGACTACCCTCATGTGCCTCTTTTTGGCAGCCAGCGTTGTGTTGCCTCTTGACAAGTCCACACCTCATCCCAGCAGCACTGTGGGCCCAGGTGCTTGAACATGTATTTCTGTATGTTTGACAGTAGCTGAAATATCCCATTCATCCTTTTGTAATGAAAAAATATATGTAAGTATATGAAATATATTCAGTACACAAAATATGCTCATATATATTTGAAATAATATTTAACATGTAATCGAATGAACTCCTTGAGAGTAGGGTCTGGATTTGGGTCTTTTTTATTTGTTTTACTTTGGATTGTGTTTGCAAGCCGTGTCTGAAATTAGTTCAAGTTTAAAAGATATTTGTGTAACAGTAAGGGCTCTCATAGGAGCAGGGTTTGGTTTTAAGATTATAGGAAATGGTTTTGGTTTTAATACAACATAACAAAACCAACCTTTAGCTTTACTCTGTATGCCATCTTTCTGTCTGGCTACCAACAGAGGTTTCTCTTTCCATGTCATTTTATCTTGTATTGTTACTTTTCCTGCTGCAGCAGCCAAGGTAGAAGGCAGATTTCTTCAGAAATTTTTAGTTCAAATCGTTTGAGAGGCATAGAGAATCTGAAGCTGCCCATCCTTTTAAACCATGTATTGAAGGCCCCAGTTTTCTGCTGAGCTTGATTGTGGTACCAACACAAGGTCCATTTCATTGTTACTGGTCTCATATAGAACAGGGCAGCCATGCCACAGAGGCTGGGTTCAAGGCAGCTTCTTTTAGCGAGTGATTATGACTGCCATATTCAGTAAAGTATACTAGTCTGTAGGGGCCAAAAGAATGGCTATCTTTAATCTGAATGCTCTTCCAAGTGAAGGCTGTCATGTGAATACAGAAGTACACTATATTATTTGCTGCATGGTAACTGTATCCATTTCCATATATGACATGGATATATGGAACAAAATACCACAAACTGGATGGCTTAAATAACAGACATTTATTTATACTTCAAGTTTCTGGAGGCTAGGAATCTGAAATCAAGCTGTCAGCATGGTTGGTTCCTTCTGAGAGATATAAGAGTGTGTGGTTCTTAAATCTTGATTATTTATTTAAATGTCTCTTTCTTTTTGGTAATTAGATTGAGTGAAGATGATTGTCTTATCATATTAGTGTGGTAATAATGTAGTTATGTACAGTATTTGGATGCCAGGATGTTAAATTAATTAATGAAATTGAGAATGTTTACAGAATTTATGTTTTTGGGATTCATTAAAAAAATTGATCCTTTTGGTCAGTGTATACAGTTTCAAGAGGATTATTTTTAATAGGAAGTTGCCTCCTATATAATGGCACACAACTAAAAGTTTTTTTTCCAGACAAAAACTGATTTAAGTTAATTATATATCACAATCTCTTTTTAATCTTTTGTATTATAAAGTATATAAAGAGAGGGTTAACAGATTTAAAGTAAAATTAAATCTGATTAAATTATTAAATGTCTTTACGTTAGTGTTATTCTGATCATTCTGCTAAATATATTATTTTAATATATGAAATTTAAAATGCATTTGTAATCTATAGGAATTATAACAATTTAAAAAAAATTTTTTTCCTTTTAACTTTGGGTGTTTTAATTTTGAATTCTTATGTTGTAAGTGTCAGTATTTGTTTAAATTTTACTTAGTCTTATTTCTAAGATTTGATTATTATGATGACTGTTTGAAGTCCTCAGAATGAATGTATATCTGTTAAACAGTTACAAATGTTATGAATTAAGTCTTGCCATTAGAAAAACCCCTCAGTAGGCCTCTTTCTTCCTTCCCTCCCTCTTTTTTCTTTCTTCCTTTCTTCCTTTTCCTTTTTATTTTGAAATATTTTAGACTTGTAGAAGTTACGAAAATAGTACTCTTCAGCCAACTTCCCTAAATGTTAATACTTTGTGTAACTGTAGTATAGTTTCCAAAACTTAAGAAATTAATGTTGATATAGTTACTATTAATTAAATTACTGATTTTAATGCAGATTTCACCAATTTTTTCTACTATTTTTTTTTTTTCTGCTTCAGGATTCATCCTTGGAACCCACGTGACATTTAGATGTCATGTCTCTTTAGACTCCCCCAGCGTGTGGTAGTTCTTTAGCCTTTCTTTGTCATTCATGACCTTGAGAATTGGCAAGAGTACTGGTTGGTTATGTTGTAGAATAGCCCTAAATGTGGGCTTGTCTTATGTTTTCTTATGAGGTTATCATATTGAGGTTATGCATTGTTGGGAAGGAGACTACAGAGGTGATGTCTTCTGATGTACTCAGTGTATCATGTCAGTGGTACATGAGATTTTATTACTGGTAATGTGGTGCTTTATTACTTATTTAGTTTTAAACATTCATGTGAGATTAACCATTTTAAGATGAACAGTGGCATTTGGTATACTGACGCAATTGTGCAGCCTAATACCTCTATCGAATTCTAAAACATTTTCATTACCTCTATCGAATTCTAAAACATTTTCATTTCCCTGAAAGGAAACGTATACCCATTAATCAGTTACTCCTGATTTCTCCCATCTCTGTTTCTTCTCTCCATTATCTATCTCTATGGATTTCCTTATTCTGGATATTTCATATAAATGGAATCATACAAATGAGTACCATTTTGTTTCTGGCTTCTTCCACTTAGTATAATGTTTTCAGGGTTCATCCACATTTGGACGTTTATCCATACTTTTTATTTCTTTGTTTTTCTCTTTTTAATGGCCAAATAATATTTAATTGTATGTATTTACCACAGTTTGTTTACCCATCCATGGATGGACATTTGGGCTGTTTCTATCTTTTGGCTGTTGTGACTAGTGCTGCTATGAGCATGCATATACATGTATTTGTTGAATTGCTGGATCATGTAGTAATTCTAACAAACTTTATGATTCAGGTATTCTTTAATTCTTTTGGTTTTCATTTGTATGAATAAATCTAATTTTTTAACAGAATAATGGTACCACAAAATTCAGAGAAAAAAATATTATTTGTAGATTTTACATGTCGGAATGAGTTATATTTTAAAACCTGGAAGTATTTGTCATTCTGATTAAGCTATTTTTTTCTGGCCTTGATTGTTGACAGACTTTACTTATTTTTCCCATTATAATGATAAAAAGATATACTGCTAGAGTCCATGAATTTGTTGTATTTTATATATTATCAGTTGATATTGTATTGCTTTGTCCTTATTTTAGACAGTTTATCTCACAACATTCAGGACATTTACTAGTTTAAAGAAACATTCATAATAAATACCACGAAGAACAGTTTAAGGAAGCTTTTTATACTTTAAAAATATTTTTCATTTCAGATGTACTATTTTTATATAGTTTCAAACTTTCCTTTGTAATGATTTGTTTTCACGTGAAAGGTAAATATAATATGGTATTGATTTTTAAATATGCTTTATAATTTTCCATATAGAGAAAGGAGGGATGATACTTCTACTAGAAACCTGTGATAAGATGGCAAATGAGAAAGTCCTCTACTTAAGAACAGTTTAGATTTATAAAGGCTATTCTTTTGTTTAATTTTCCTTAATCCTGAGTGACTGAGAAGATTGTGTGTAGTCCCTGAACATATTTCCACCATATAGGAGAATAAATCAGCTCCTCAATGGCTTAAAAGAAAATCTTTGGTCTTTAGGTCATCCTGTTCCAAAAAGACCAGTCTTTTATGCTGAAACTGTTGACCCAGGAAATCTCCCTTTTCCATGTGGTAGGACGCTCTAGCAGATCTGAGGTTTTCAAGCAGAGTCAAAAGGGGCCTCGAACTTTTGGTTTTGGTGAGAGTTTCAGCTCTTACATTTTCACGCTGCTTGGGCTTTGAACTCTAGAATAAAACTTATGGCCTACTGCAGATCATTGACAGCAAAACTGTAGCCCAATGGTCTTCATTGGAGTGGGAAGGAGAATTTAGAATTTTTATGGAAAAGGAGTAATTAATGGATAAAGTATTTGAGAACAGTTTGAAGGTACAGAAACTTTTTGATTCTGTTAGCAGTTCTTAAAAATGAAGCATTACCATAAGTATCTAGACATAGGTCTAGTGATGGAACTAATGCTAAGAGGGATAACCTCTGAAGAATAAATGGTAGCATTATATCTCAGACTAATGTTACTCCATTTCCAGTATGTAGACTAGAGGAGCAGATTTAAGTTTCTTACTACTTTTGTTCCTTGCAATTCAGTTCTTTTCTCTCCTCTCTCCCTCACTTCTAGGTCTCCTGGTAGATAATTCTCTAGTGGTTTGCAGTGTTATTTAATTGTGAAACTGCCTCAGACCGTTGCTGAGATTTGGGCAGCTGGGGTGATGAATTCACACACTGGGCTTCATGTTCAAGACTTAGAAGCTCTATCTTCTGGGATGCTTATTGATAATGAAGCCATATACTTATAAACATCTTCTTTTCTCTTTGTGGAAACTCAATTTTGATTCTTTAGAGTTGGAAATGTGCTAATTTTTAAATGTTCAATTTTAAATAAGTGTATATGAATTTTAGAGATATAAAGAGATTTAAATGGTATTTAAGAATTCTTTAGGCACAGCATGGTGACCGTAGTTTATGATACTGTATTGTACATTTGAAAGTTACTAAGAGAGTAGATCTTAAAAGTTATTACAAGAAAAACAATTTGTAACTATATGTGCTGATGGATGTTAACTATTAACTAGACTTACTGTGGTGATCATTTTACAACATATACAAATGTCGAATCATTATGTTGATACTTGAAAGTAATATAATGTTATATGTCAATTATATTACAATAAAAAAGTAAAAAACATTCTTTTGATTCAGATGAATCAGAAAACTCACTCTTACTTTTTAAAATAATTGAATAAGAACATCAAAGTAATTTTTGAAAAAGGGAAGATAAAAATTTCTTGATTTTTATTATCAAGGAAAATTATATGCTGCGATTGCAATAATAGTAACATTGCCATTCTTTTTATTATTGAGTGATTGATCTGATAGTATCCGGAGTACTCTAATAAAATGAAATTTTTGTACATGAACATAGTATAAAATTAGACTTTGTTTCTTTAGTCAAAAAATGGGATTGAATTGTTTAAATGAAGTTTAAAGGAATATGATAATCAGAGATGCTGTACCCAAAATCACTGTTATCGCAAATTCAACATTTCGTGCATTAGGTCACCAACTAAGTCTTCAGAATTACGTCAATGGGTAGCATGCATTACAGGTGAGCCCTCTGAGAAAAGGAAATAATATTCCTTCAGTAACTTTAAACCAGGTGTAAAGAGGGGAGTACTTTCCTAAAAGAGCCACTGTGTGAAAGCTCTGCCTTAGGACTAATTCAAAAGTGTGACATCGTTTTCTAGGAAATCCATTGACTTGTCTAGAGTGTTCTCTCTTTCTTTTTCGCCTCAGTCCCTTCTTTCTGGTGAATTTTTTCTTATGAGTGAGAAGTAAAAAACATTTTTACTCATTTGAAATTATTCCTTTGTTATATGTATTATTAAAATTTATTAAGGCAATAAATTAAAATGTCTTATTAAATCATATGCATATCCATATGCATATGTTCATCATAATTACCAGAATCCAGCTGTTTCTATGACCTCTACCCATTCCAAACCACTGTCTCTCATTTGGACTTTGTGGAAGCCTCTTAGCTTTCTCTTTGTACTAGCCTCCCTCCCCACCAAGGTTTTTCTTTACATAGCACCAAAGTGATTCTTTTATAATGTGTACTGGATCAGGCAACTCAACATTCCACTTTTGTACTCATTAACTTCTAAACTCTTACAATGAGCTTCAGGCTATACATCATTCGCTTTCTCTAAACCCTCATCATACTTCCTTTCCCCTACTCAGTCCCAATGGCCTCAGTGATGTTTTTCAAACATTATGAATCTGCCCCACCTTAGGGTCTTTGCACTTGCTCTTCCCTTTGTCTGGGAAGCCCTTCCCTTAGATATACACAGGGCTTTTCCTTCACTCTCTTCAGGTCTCCTCTTAAATATCACCCTGTTAGAGTTCTTTGATCACCTTATATAAAATCATAACCCTGCTTCTTTCTCTATTCCCAATTTCCCTTATTCCCTTTACCTTGCTTTACTTTTCTCTGAAGCACTTAATAACATCTGAGGTAGTGTTTATTTTTGTTTAAGATCTGTTTCCCACTCTCTTTAGAATATAAATTTTATCAGGGCAGGAGCTTTGTTTTATTTTCTGTGGAATATCTATCTAGCTCTTGGAACTAAAGTCAGCACATGGTAGGCACTCACTGTTTATTATGAGTGAGTGAATGAACGAATGATTAAATCAGGGGTAGAGAGTTTTAGGCAGATGTGAAAGTGTTGATGCGTTTGAGGAACGGAGAGTACTTCCCTGTGCATTTGAGGGTAGGCGCGGTCAGCAATGATCTCTTTCTCTTAGTCTTAGAGGCCATTACCTGTAATTTTGTCAGCCAGGCTAAAGAAATTAGACTTAGACTTTGTCCTTAATTATCATGGATGCCACTAATTATGGGATCAACACTGATACACTAAAAGTATGATCAGATCAGCATTTTGGAAAGTCTGGTTGCTAAAGATGATGAAAGAAGAACAAGAATGTAGGCATGGTGACTATTTGACAGACAGTTGTGCGGGGGCATGATGATGGTGATGACCTACACTGGACTAGTGATACAGAGATAGAAAAATGGACAGATTAAAGCAGGCCTCAGTAATTGATTGAATGTGAAGCAAGAATGATGCATAGGAAACAGTTATGGCCATCTAGGTGGGATAGGATACTGTTCAGAGATCAGGTGCAGATTTCGGGGTACAGGGTTATAGGTAATTGAGTCCAAATTGTGTTTGAGGTGTTATTGGTTTCCCAGGGCTGTAGTAACAAAGTATCCAAAACTGGAAGGCTTAAAACAACAGAATTTATCATCTCAGTTCTAGAAGCTACAAGAGCAAAATCAAGGTGTTGGCAGGGCCATGTTCTCTGACTGCTTTAGGGGAGAATTCTTTATTGCCTCTTCTAGCTTCCGGTGGTTGCCAGCAATCCCTGGCATTCTTTGGCTTGTGGATACATCACCTCCATCAGATGGCCATCTTTCCCATGTGTTTTCATATAGTCTTCCCTCTGTGTCTCTTTGTCCAAATTTCCTCTTTTTATCAAGAGACCTGTCATATTGGATTAGGGCCCACCCTGATGACCTAATTTTAACTTGATTACTTCTGTAAAAATCCTATTTCCAAATAAAGTCACATTCTGCTTTTTAAATATTAAATATTAAAAAGTAGGACTTATCTTTCATTGATAAATGATAGAATTTTACTGCAACATTAATAGGATTTGATTAATTGAATTAATATAAAGTAGGTCAGGAAGGAAAAAGAGCAAAGGTAAATCTTGAGTTTTCATGCTATATTGAGAGAAAGCTGGTGCCGTTAGAGGGAATAGGAAAGTAGGAGAGAAAGGGACAGACATTTTCCAGACAAGGTGAGGGCAGAGGGAAATTAGTTTTGTTGTAAGCCTGTTAAATTTGGAATTGTATGAGATAGTCAGATTGGTTCATGATCTAGTCAGCATTCAGGGAAGAGGTTTACATCTAGATAGTAGCTTTGCTATGAGAATCTTTTGGTTCTCTTGAGACTGATAGACAGAGGAGAGCTAAGTCTAAAAAGAAAGCTAAAGAGAGAGTGAGTTACTTTGTTGAAATGGATACCTGCATCCATTAAAGAAAAAAAAGTCTCATGAGAAGATCTATCTCTTTACTCTAAATGTCAGTTCTGGTAACAGTCTAGATAGTGGATTTAGTAGCCGAAGTGGTCGCTGCATGAACAGAAGTAGAGTTACCAGTTCCTGACAGCTGCGAGTCAGCCTCTGGGCATCTTGCTAAATTTTCAAATATAATTATACAGTAGACTTCCTTTAACAAATTCCGTGTTCCCAGCTATAATTATAACTGCTTTTCTTGCCTGTAGCCTGTTCTTTGTCTTACTACTCTCCTCCTTATCTCCCCCTGCTGGTTAGAATTATCCTCTGGTCATTTGGGATCTGAGAAAAAATGAAGCTGTTTACTACAGTTTCCTTTCTTAAGCATAGATTTACCAGTGCGCACCAATTTCCTTCTTTCCACTCTAGTCTAAAATTCATTTCCAGTAATAAGAAGTAATGTTTTAAAGCGCAAGCTAGTAATAGTCTATATTAAAGTAATTTGTATTTTCAAAGAATATGAAAATACAGATTAGGTACATTGTAGGCTTTCTATGCAATTGTCAGGAAAAGACCACCACAGCTTATCAGTGCTTCATGTAATAGTTAAGACTCTAAAATCTTGCTTATGGCCATGCTTTAGACCAAGACCTTTTTTTTTTTTTTTAAATAGATTAAGGTTTGCAACCAACAATGAAATCATCATAAATCCAACAACCATAATTCTGCAGTAGTTTTCAGGACTCATCATGACAGTAATTTGTAAGATCAGAAATATGAGTGGGATTTCCTATTTTCTCATCTATTTTTATCACCCAAATAACCATTATGAAAATACATCATTTTAAAAAATGACTTGATGTCCTTTCTAAATATATTGTAGTTTGGGGGTGATAAACTTCAGGAATGTATTTCTGTGTCATTTAGATTATATTCTAAGTCATTTTAATGTCTTCTTAAGAAATAACTAAAATGTATAGATTTATGAATGTGCAGAAGAAAAGGTATGCTTGAACTTTTAGCCTGCTAAGGAAGTAGTCCAGAAGGAGTTATGGATCTGTGTCAATAACACATTGTATATATATTTTTCATCACTAATTTATTCATCAAAAAAATACTTAAGAGTATTTGTTATGTGCCAGGCACTGTGCTAGTTGCTGGTTTACTGAGGTTTTAGTTTGAAAAACCAGATTAAAAAGGTATGCTTTTTTAATGGTTGAAATATACTTGGGAATAAACGGTAGTATGTTCAGTTGTCTATTAAAATAATTCTGTGTATTCCAGGTAGCTTTAAATATTAAAAAGTAGGACTTATCTTACACAATAATTGGTTGACACTTTTTGACTCCAGTGTAAGACTGCAGAATTTAATGAACAAATAAAGAGATTTAAGTTTTGATAAATAAGGCATTTTTTTGAAATGTTTAGAAGCTTTGAAGCCTTTTAGCATTAGATTGACAGGTTTTTCTTTTTTGAAAGATTAAGTGAATAAGGTTATATTTCATGTTTTTCAGGTCCTCATTTTGTCATAGGAATAAGAATAATAGAGTCTTGAAAAAGCAGAGCTGTGGAATTCACTGTTATAAGAGATCTCTCCTTACCAGTATAATTTTATGTTCATGTGGCGGGGTTTCAGGTTGAGGAATGAGATTAGATTTGCAGGGGCAGAATATTTGCTGTCCTTGTTGTTTTGGTTCCCAAGGAATGCTTAGCCTCAAATGTGCTGTGGTATTAGCTACTTTAAAATAGATTTTCAAGACTCTTTATTTGGAAAACCTTAAATATGCATCGTGATGCATTACTTGCAATAAAAAATGAGGCTACAATTATATAAAACAAAACACTACAGCTGCTGACAGATGTCATTAACAACTTACTCAAACACAGATCCTTCAAAAAGGAACTGCTAGACATCTGATTCAGGGAACTAAGGTCATTAGAGCTCAAGGTGAAATACTATTGTCCGGTACACTGTTTGTTTGTTTGTTTTTTTGTGGCTCTAGTCCTTTGATAACTTATTGGGACCTTGGTATTTGATTTAGCTTAAAAACTATTCTCATGAAATACAGTTCATAAATGTAGAAGGAATGAGAGAAATAACAAATCACCATGAGGCAAGTGCTACATTAATAGTTGTAGGCAAGATCCATTGATGGATGCCAAAAATAGGGTGAAAGTTTGAGGAGAAACAGAAAATTTGCATAGTCTAAAAGTATCTCCCCAAGATGTTTAATAGTTACAAAGGGAAAAATAGTAACTTTACAGATGTAAAAGCTGGCAGACACCAAGTGATCTAAGAAGATACATTAATATCTGTCATGTGATCTGTGAAGAGAGCACATCACTTATGTGATATTGTTGCCAAAAATGTATAACCTCAGTATAATCATGAGAAAACATTAGAAAAACTCAGACTGAGGCACATTTTACAAAATAACTGTTCAAAAAGATCAGGGTCATGGACAAGGAATGTCACAAGCTGGAGAAGACTAAAGAGAGATGATAACTAGAGGCAATCTGGGATACGGGATAGGATCTTGGAACAGAAAAAGTGGAGAAAATAGAAAAAAAATAAAAAATAGCATCAGTGGACAACTGGAAAAAAATGAGTTAAGGTGGATAATTGATAATATTGAACCAATCTTAATTTTATGATTTTGCTAACTGTAGTATAGGTACATATGACATTAGCATTAGGGGAACCTTGGTGAACAGTATGTGGGAACTCTACTATTTTGCAACTTTTCTATAGACATAAAATCATTTCAGAGTTGTTTTAAAAAGCTTGTTCTTCTGGAAATCTGATAATAGCACTCTCATGCTTACTTCAGAGACTGTAAAGGTGCTTCTCTATTATAATGAAGTGTCTTTGGTTTTAGAAATAAATATTTAGGGAAATTCTAAGATAGAATCACGTTATAACAAATTTTGCTCAGTACTATGTTGCTGGGCATCATTTTTTATCTCATTTCCCCTAATCATCTTTTAATAACAATTGTGGAGATACTCAAGTTATATAAGTTGTGCAGAGATGCTACTAGGCCTTTGCTGTAGCCAGTGGACTGGTATACGGAAGTATTTGAAGATTAGAAATAGATGATATCCAAAAGTGACATCAAAAATGAATAAATAGGTCTCTGGGGGATGTGTTCCATCATGATTTTAGAAACAAAACATGGCCATATTTCCAAGATGTAAAATATAAATTATACGGTGTTCCAAAAGTTTGTCCTATTTCATACCTATATTTTTAGCTGGGTTTCAGTTATGAAGGAAACAATCTCTGGGAGGCAGTGGGCCACAGAATGAACTTCTTGTTTTATATTGTTAAATATACAGGAGATCACCTGTCATCCATTTGAGATTAGAGCCACATAATAGCCTTTGTAAATAAAAATATATAATAATAGTCAAATCAAAAATAATTATAAAAACCTATAAAATCCGTAGTCTGTACTTGGAAAACCATTAGTTATACTTACACAGAGAAGGTTTATGTCTACTGTTGCAAGTACCACTACCAAAGTAAATGCGGTCAGTGGCTCTGTTACTTTTTTTAAAAAAATTCCATCTAGAATAGTGCTGGTGATAAATCAATATTTCATGAATGTATGTATGAATGAATGAACACTGAAGACTGTGGAAGGTGGATTTCTATAATAAACGTAAAATTCAGATGTCTACAATAATGTGACTTTAGGGTTGAATGTTTAGAATCCAAGTCATTAAAGTGGAGGTTTTCTGGAGAACTAACTTCTTTCTATAAGTCTACACTTGTTATTAAGGGTATCTCAGATTTCATATTTAGCAATTTAATGATAGCATGAATATTTCTGTACCTGGGTTTGGTTTCATCATGTTTCGGCAGCAGTGTGGATTCTGATGGCGACAGGGCACACTTAGGCCCTGGAAAGGTCCTTAGAGAGTTGACAATTGTGTTTTGCCTAAGAAGTTGAAATTAGGGGATAGAGAAAGTGAATAAAGAATTCTCCTGTTTCTGGGATATATTAACAGTCTTGTGAAACTTAATCTCGTCAGAAAATATTTCCAAAATATAGTTTACATCATAAGAGAATTTAATGGCATAGTCAGTTTGTATCATTAGACAACTTAAAACTTACTCTTTGGAGTATTACATATGAATATATTTATTGGAATACACTTGCTGAAATTAATAGCTTCTGCTTTGTTAAGAATTTTCTAATTTTACATTGTTACAGTTATTTGTTTTTGTAGACCTCATCAACCCTCTTTGACACAAACGTATACTTTTAAAATGTCATTTTTTGGGGGGTACTGGTTTAATAACTGTCAATGCTTGTTTTCAAAGTCATTTATAAAAGATAATGAGTCTCCTTTATAGCGTAGATTTGGTTAGCCTACTTTAAACTTTTTGGAGAAGTAACCATGTGCAGTTGGCTGAGGGGAGAAGGGAGGGTTAATTTTTTCCGCATTTAAATACTGCACAATATCCATAGGAAACTGAAATTGCTTAAAGACTCATTGAATCTTTTGCGGTTTTTATTGTGTCTAACCATTAATACTGGGTGGAAGAAAGTATTTCTAATTTTTATTTTCTATGAGGAATATAGGCTTTATTTTAAAAATATATAGTTTTAATATTACAATATACAGACATTCAGTTGGGTTTAAAACTTAGGGCAGATTGGAAAGTTGATGGGGGTTTTGGGTCTTAGCACCACCAGATACTCTGCGATCTTGAGCAAGTCAGTTTGTCTTTCTGTATCTTTTTTCTCCTCATCTGTAAAGTATTGAAGTTAAGAATAACTGTCTACCTTATGTGGTTTGTGAAGGTTACCTTACCTAAACATGATAGTACATATGAGAGCACTAGGGCAGGTTGCCTGACTCCTTTAAATCTGCTGTGAACAGTCACTCCTGAGGTGTGCTGAGCACTGTGCCTGGAACACAGTGGTCACACTCAGTTAATTGGCTCTGATGAGAAAATGCTCGTGAAAGGTGTTGTGTGTTGTAGTATTGGAAGAATAGAAATATAAAAGATATTTAAGTGTTTAAGCATTGTTAACCAACTTGATGCATTTTTATAGGATTTTTATATCATAGACCTCAAATCTGTGCAGAATACTTACTCAAAGTCTTACTAAATAATTAATAACACCTGATTTTGAACCAATAAAAAAAGCAATACTACATAATACTATTTTCAAGCAACAGATTTTGGGCTATTTCAAATCATTTCTTTTTACTCTTTTTTGAAGGGGGAAAAAAGTCATTAGTCTGCATTTATAATCAGGACTAGCTTCCTGTAAAATTATTTATTTTAACTTTTTATTTATAGATTTTGAAATTTACAATTCTAAATACAGCCATAGTAAGGCGCTGCATTTTTGCAGGAAACAAAAAGCACAATTAACATAAAGTCAGAGCCAGCCACAAATAAAATATTCCAGCAAAATGCGTAAGGAAAAAAAAAATGCTCTGGGAAGCAGATGCCAAGAAATGTTGCAAAGGTGGCCTTATTACATTGTAAAGAAAAGAATACAGAAGGATTAGTAGTAATAGTAGTTAGTAGTAGTAGTAGTAGTAGTAGTAGTAGTAGTAGCAGCAGCAGCAGCAGCAGTAAAAAGAGGAGGAAGAGAGAGATGAGGAAGGTAGGTAGCAAATAACACTGAAGGAGCACTTACTGTTAGGCGCTGTTTTAAGCACTTTATACAGATTATCTCATTCAATGCTTCTAATTACTTTATGAACTAGGCCCCCACTTTACAGATGAAGTAGCTGAAGCCTAGAGAATGTTAAGTCATTTTTCCTAAAACCTTATAGTCAAGATTCAAACCCAGGCTCTTTTGGCTCTAGAACTCATGCACTTAACCACCATACATTCTACATAGCCACCATTTACACAGAATGTAGATGATCCACAGAGTGTTTATTTTGGGGTAATAATTTTTTAATGGTATCGTGGGATTCTCTTGGACCAAGGGTATTGATGTGGCCCTTAAAAACAATAATTGGTTAACAGATAGGGCCCCTGGTGTTCTCAAAAATAACCCACTCAAGAACACCTCAGTGGTAAAATAAGATCTTAACTGTCTTCCTAGATGGAGTGTTTTTAAACATTCCTTCCATGTCTGCATGAAGGATATTATTACATAAGATAATTTTATTAGCATGCTTCTAACTTTTAATAATTGTAAAGACAAGTAAATAGATGAAGGGAAAACAGGAATGGTAAAGTGCGGGCGTGGGATTATATCACTGATCTGTTAGGTGCGGATTGTTTTTGAATTTTTGTATTTCCTAGCAGACTACCCTGTGCCTAATGGCAGTATTTGATTAGACTCTCACATAGTATGGGCTTAATATCGAATTGATAGCATTATTCTAGCTATAGAAATAATAAAACTCCCATAGTTACTTTATTGTGAAAAAATTTTCTTTAACAATATTTCTGTTCTGACAGATTTTTACTTTCAAGAGAAACTTGTGATTTTTTGTTTTATTTTTTCCTAGCTTGGCTTGTGACAGGATCAAATGAAGAATAAGACCTGATGATAATACCTGTGTGTGTGTGTGTGTGTATGTATGTGTGTGTGTGTGTATGTATGTATATATATACACACATTTATATATTTACTGCTGCGAAACCCTTAAAATGGTATAACAAATAAATTATTTTATTCTTAGGCATTATTTTATTCTTTCCTTTTGTCTTCTCTGGTATGGCGTTATTTTTCATAGCATTGCCCTTCTCAGACCTAACTTTCACATTAGCCAAATTTTAAAAGAGGTTCACTTTTAAGAGGAAATTTTGGGTGGAAGGTTTTGGCCAGATCTGAGATTCCCTATCATAATTTAAAAAGATCTTTGAAACAATTTTAATTAGTTACCTTAATTCAGATAACTAATTCTAGCTTACTTTCTCTTAAATTGAGTTTTGAAAAATGATAGGTTATCTGCTTTACCTGCACCAAATGGCACCTGATTTAATAAGAAAGTTTTTACTATATAACATTCAGGAGGTCAGGAAGTACATGCTTGTGAAATTGCGGAGTTTGGCATTTATTGTTATTGTGGTAGACTCAACCTTCTCCCCTCACCCCTGTACCTTGTATCTCCAATGTTATACTTCTTTGTACCTACTTCACCTTGGTCAAGAAGAGGGTTATTTATGTAACAGTGTTCTCAGTAGCGAGTAGAATAGGGTAAAGCTAGGAAGGCGAATATGTAGCTTACATGCATCCCCTTTCCTATGCTTATTGCAGACATCAGGTTATGGTATTCTTTCTTGCTTAGCCATAAGGTGGTTGCATAATTTTCTCAACTTCAGGGAACCATTGGTCAACCAGAGTTTCCAAGTGAGAAAACGTTTCTCTGTTGCTGGAGTAGAGTGTTTGAGATGATTACCACAAGTTCTGCACCTTTTTCCTTCATGTCTTGTATTTGATGTAGCCCATGATAAAAATAAATAAGTGTTTAGCAGTTTAGTAACCTTCTAAGGTTAAACGTACTTGAATTTAGCAGAACACAATGATCCTACCTCCTTTAATGAAATATTGTTAGGAAACCTTTAGACATCACCGCAGTTCATTTTTGGACAACTCTCCTGGAAGTTTACGCTCAAAAAGTTATCTTTGGTTAGGTATGAGGAATAGATTATCTTAGTATCCAATTCCAATTCATTGATAAGGGTGATATATTAGTCAGCTTCAGAGAAACATACCAGTAAGGTGTGTGTGTGTGTGTGTATGTGTGTGTCTCACAGGATTGTGGAGGCTGGCAAGGTCTGAAATCTGCAGGATAGGTCAGCAGGCAAGAGCTGATGTTGTAGTTCAAGTCCAGCGTCAGTCTGCTGGCAGAATGCCCTTTTCTTCTGGGGAGATCACTTTTTCAAATGTACAATTCATTGATTTTTTTTTTTTAAGAAACTTACCAAGTTGTGCAACTGTCATCGTGAATCAGTTGTGGAACATTTTCATCACCCCATTATGATCTCTCTTGGACATTAACTGTTAATCCTCATTCTCCTGCCTTAGGCAACCATTAATCTATTTTCTGTCTCTATAGCATCGCCTTTTCTGGCTATTTTATGTAAATTAAATAATACAATATTTGATCTCTTATGTATGGCTTTTTTTTTCAGTAAGCATAATGTTTTTGAGGTTTGTCTATTTTGTAATATGTATCCATAGTTTGTTTCTTTTTTTATGGGTGAATGTTATTACATTATGTCAATACATTTACTGTTTGTCATCCTATTCCATGAGCATTTAGGCTATTTTCAGTTTTTGGCTTTGCGAAGATATGTTTCATTTTCTTAAGAACACACCTAAGAGTGGAATTGCTGAATCACGCAATATACTTAAGTTTAACTTTTTAAGAAACTCATGCTGAACTATTTTCCAAAGAGGCTCCACCTTTAGGTACTCTCATCAGCAATGTATGGAGAGTTCCCATTTCTCTACGTCCTCACCAACATTTTTTATTATCTGGTTTTATTATTATACATATCCTTTTATAACTTAAATTTTTCTCTTAATATTTTTCTTTTGAGGTTTACCCATGTTAATTCATGTAGCTCTTATGTATTGCCTTCCACTGCTACATTGTATGAATATATAGTAAAAATTCAACCATAACTTGTAAAATGGCTTTCCAAAATTCAATTGAATAAAATATAGGGTTGTGTTATTACGAGATTATTGAAAAGCAGTACTTTTAGTAATCTGTATTGTCACAAAAAGCGTGAAAGTAAAGATGGTGAAATATATATTTAACACCATTGCCTGCATACTGATCTGAGAAATTCTTAAATGAACAAGGCAATCATTGCCTAAGTCCATCCCACCCGCTTCCACAGAAAATAAGGATTTTAGCTTTATTTGAGAAATGGGCAGAGGATGGCCTCTGTTATCATGGGAAAATATTATCATGGAGTTTTATCATGAGAAGTATTGTTATAGAGTTTTACTGACATAATTTGGTATTTCTCCCTTATTTGATAAACATTTAGGTTGCTTCTAAATTTTCACTGTTGACAAACTCCTAGCAGACTACATTTATATACATATTGTCTCCTTTATGTGTACACTTCCTCTAAAAAGTGAAATTTCATATATCCAGCTTCACTAGATATTGTCAAAATTGTTCTCCAAACCTTTTCTTTTCCCCAATCTGGCTTTTCTCCCTTAGTAATATCGTATGCACGTAGACACATAGGAATGATTGGGTATATGTCTCACGATTGAAAAAAAAAGATTAGTTTTGTCTAAGTTTTATGTTAATAAGTGCTGTAACCGAAGATATATATGTACAAATATAATTATATATATAATTACATATACACATATAGTGTTTTATACAAGTGTGGTGTGTATATATATTTATATATAAAGCTAGAAATGGAGCCTTTGTATCAGAATACTTTTTAACTTCATTCATCATATAATTCTGATCTGTATTAATATTTTTTATTTACTTGAGAAATTGACTTGCTATAAAAAGATGTACTTATGGTATATAAGTCTTGATATCAGCCTGGGAAATTTTTTGGTTGTTTTTAATTCACTTGGATGAGAAAATGCAGTAACTAGTTGTAGGTGATTTTAAGTTAAAGATTAATCTCAATTTCTTTACTAACCATAGAATTATCAGAGATTTCTGTTGCTTGATGTTTACGTGAATATTAAGATCGTTGGAAAAGATTTCGTTAAATATGGTTTGTGTTTTTTATGTTTAGGCTAATAAAAAATCATTATAGAATGTTTGCTTATGTTCATTTTTAACTGGGAAAATTAGAGAATTGATAGTTTCATTACATTTTTATTTCTAAAATGGAAATGGCTTTAAAAATTATACATGGAAACCAATCGGAAAAAGACCACAAATTGTATGATTCCCTTTGTATGAAATCTCTAGAATGGGAAAAGCTGTAGAGATAGAAAGAGGTAGGGGTTGCCTAGAGCAAGGGCTCTAGGGAAAAGATGAAGAGTGACTGCTAATGGGGTATGAGTTAGTTTTGGGTGTGGGATAAAAATGTTCTAAAATAGATTGTGGTGATGCTTGCACAGCTTTGTGTATATATTAAAAACCTTCAATTGTACACTTTAAATAGATGAATTGTATGATATATGCATCATATCTCAATAAAGCTATTAAAAAACATGATAGATGATACATGACCTTTTTGTAGAAAATACCAGTAGTATAAAAAGGAAAAAGAGAAATGAAGAACAACTCTAAATCCCAACTGTTCTGTCAATATAGAGGAATAATATCATTTTATTATTTTGTTTTTTTAAATTTTTGATTACTTTTATTTTTAAATTGTAGTTGGCATACAATAGTTTATTAATTTCAGGTATACAACAGTGATTAGACATTTATATAACTTATGAAGTGTTCACCCAATAAATCCAGTACTCATATGACACCGTACATAGTCATTACGATACTACTGACAATATTCCCTATGGTGTACTTTACATCTTCATGACTATTTTCTAACTGCCAATTTGTACCTCTTAATCCCCTCCCCTGTTCACCCATCCTCCCATTCCCCCAATGGGGCAGCTATCAAAATGCTCTCTGTATCTATGAGCTGGTTTTTGTTTGTTTATCCTATTCTCTAAATTTCACATATAAATGAAGTCATATGATATTTGTCTTTCTTTGTGTGACTTACTCTTCTCAGCATAGTACCCTCTAGATCCATCCATGTTTTTGCAGATGGCAAGGTTTCGTTCTTTTTTCTTATGGTTGAGTAATAATTCCGTTGTATATACGTACTACCTCTTTGTCCACTGATCCACTGATGGACACCCAGTTTGCCTCCATATGTTGGCTATTGTAAATAATGTTACAATGAACATATGGATTCACATGTTTCTTCAAAGTATGTTTTGTATTTCTTTGGATAAATACCCAGAGGTGGGATTACTGGGTCTTTCTTTATCTCTTATTATAGCCTTTGTTTTAAACTCTGTTTTGTCTGGTATTAGTATTGCTATTGCAGCTATTTTTCTGTTTGTTTCCATCTTCATAGAGTACCTTTTCCATCCCTTTGCTTTCAGTCTATATATGTCTTTTGATCTGAAGTGAGCTTCTTGGAGGCAGCATATGTAAGGGTTTTGTTTTTTATCCTTTCAGCCACCCTGTCTTTTGATCAGAGCATTTAATCCATTTACATTTAAACTGATCGTTGCTAGATATGTGGTTATTTCCATTTTATTCATATTTTTGATTTTTTTTTCTTCTTCTTAAAGAAATCTCTTTAACATTTCTTGTGATACTGGTTTGGTGGTGACAAACTCCTTTAGCTTTTTCATATCTGGAAAGCTCTTTATTCTTCAATTTTGAATGATAGCTTTTCTGGGTAGAGTGTTCTTGGTTGTAGGTCCTTGCTCTGAATATTTTGTGCCAGTCCCTTATGGCCTACAAAGTTTTTGTTGAGAAATCATCTGACAGCCTTATGGGACCTCCCATATAGGTAACAAACTGTATTCTCTTGCTGCTTTTAAGATTCTCTCTTTGTCTTTAACCTTCGGCATTATAATTATGTGTCTGAGTAGGCCTCTTGGGATTGGTTCATCTTGTTTGGGACTCTGTGCTTCTAGGGCTTGGATGTCTATTTCCTTCACCAGGTTAGGGAAGTTTTCTGTCACAATTTCTTCAAATAGATTTTCAATTCCTTGCTTTCTCTCTTCTCTTCTGGTGCTCCTTTGATGTGAATGTTGGTATACTTGATGCTGTCCCAGAGGCCCCTTAAACTATGTTCATTTTTTAAATTCTCTTTTTCTGTTGCTGTTCTGATTGGGTGTTTTGTTCTCACAGAGTGTTCTCTGCTACCTTCTCTTCCAAATTGCTGATTTGATCTTCTGCTTTATCTAACCTACTATTGATTCCCTCTAACATATTCTTTATTTCAGTTATTGTATTCTTCATTTCTGACTGGTTCTTTTTTATTTTTTCTATCTCCATTTTTATGTTTCCTATCTTTTCGTTGACGTTCTCACTGAGATCACTGAGCATCCTTATAACCAGTGTTTTGAACTCTGCATCTGGTAGATTGCTTGTCTCCATTTTGTTTCATTCTTTTTCTGGAGCTTTGTTCTTTTCTTTCATTTGGGATATGTTTCTTTTCTCCCCATTCTGGCTGCCTCTCTGGGTTTGTTTCTATGTATTAGGTAGAGCTACTGTGTCTCTCAGTATTAGTGGAGTATCCTTAATGTAGTAGATGTCTTATGGGGCCCAGTGGCACAGTCTCCCTGGTCACCTGAGCTGTGTGCTTCAGGTAGTCTGGTCCTCATGTGGGTTGTGTGTGCCTTCCTGTTGTAATTGAGCCTCGGTTGCTGTTTGCATGCCAGTGGGAGGGATTAACCCACTGATTCCTTGTGAGGACTGGCCGTGACTATAGTGGAAGTGTTGCTGTGCAGGGGCTGACTTTACAGAGTGGGATTTGCTTTAACAAGGCTCTGGTGTCTGCTCAGTGTGCCTTTTGGGTGTGTCATTTGCAGAGGTGACCAGGTGATGCTTAGCCTCAGTCTGAAGTGGTTACCAGGTTTGTGGGCCCTGAAGCCTCCTGGGAGGGGCCACAAAGTGATGCACAGATGTATTCCAGCCGTGCTGGGCTTGGAGGTACCTGGGAGAGAGGCTAAGCTGTGAACCAAGGCCAGCGACTGCTAGTGCCGGGCTTGGGGCTGCTCAACAAGAGGTCTGGGGCACATCGAGGCCAGATGCTGCTTGTTTTGGGGTTTGTGAATCTTTGAGAGCTTTTGAGAAAGTTTGCAGCATGAGCCAAGATAGGCCATTTGTATGAAAAAGCCACTGGAAGTGGCTGTGTGGGTCTGCAAGTTTGGTATGTTGGGGTCTCACGAAATCACCAGAGCAGGATGACTACCGTTAGCCAGATTGATGGAGGCTCAGATATGGTGACCACCTGGGTTTGAACACTGGGATGGAGGAGGGGGACGTAGGAGGACATGACTAAGGAACAGTTCCCTCAGCCAGCACTACTGTTTGGGAGAAAGCTGCCCCTCCAGCCCTCACCCTGAAGCCAGACAATTCAGTTTGTCTCTGTGTCCTTCAGCTACTGCCCCAGAGCTGGAGCCTAGAGTAAGTGAGTCCCTCAGCAAGTAAGTCCATGTAGGTGCCCTTTAAGAAGACTGCCTGGGACTCTAGCATTCATTTGTCACAAACTCTACTGGTCTTCACAGCCAGAAGTTGTGGGGAGTTTTCTTCCTGGAACTGATGCTTTGGGCTGGGCTGGACTCCCTCGCTCCTCTGGAGGGACCTACCTCCTGATTCTCAATTGCCACATGTGAGTGTGGAGCCAGTCTGTTTTGAGTCTCCACCCTTCCTACCAGTCTCAAGGTGGCTTCTTCTGCATAACATCAGGTATAGGACTTCTGTTCAGCTAGACTTCAGGAGATACTCATTGATGGTTATTTTGTAGGTTAGTTGCAGTTTTGATGTGGTTGTGAGAGGAAGCCAGCATGCTGTTTGATATTTCAGGAAGGTATGTCAAGACTTTTGCTATATTTTTTAAAATTGTTATCAGAGATGGTGAAAAATTTTATTAGGAGAAAAAGAATGTAAAGATATGATATAATACTGAATGAAAGAAATAAGCATGCATTAACACTTGGGATGTAGTATTAATTATTGTAAGAAATAAAAATGCACACTGACTACTTTCAACTTCTGGTGGGGTTTAAGTCATTTCTGGAAATTAGTTAAATGTTAACTAAAAATGTCTTGGATTAAAACTTTCCACTGTTAAGGTAAGCGTTTGAATTCTGTATTGGATAAAATGATTCAGTGTGAGAAACATGTATGGAGTTGTACATGTGGGTGCTAGTTCTGAGTAGGGTGATCATAAGCCCAATTTGCTTGGGGCAGTGTCTTTATATGCTTGTTATCCTACCTTAATTATTTCTAGCATCCCCTATATTAGTATTTTATTGTTCCCATGTAACTTACTGCAAACTTAGTGGTTTAAAACAACACTTTTTTTTTTTCTTCACCTTATAGGTCTGTAGGTCTAAAATCTAGTATGGATCTCACCAGGCTAAAATCAAAGGTGTCAGAGAATTCATTTCCTATTCATTCAGTTTCTTGGCTAAATTCAATTCTTTGTAGTTGTAGTTGTAGGATCTAGGTCTCCAAAATTTGTTGTTGTTGTTGCCTGTAAACTGAGAGCTTTTTTCAGCTTTATAGAGAGCTGCATCTTGGCTCATGACACCCTTCTTCCATTTTCAAAGCCAGCAACTGCAAATTGAATCCTCATTTGCATCTTATCTGGCTCTTCTCCTCTCATAGCACCTTTCTTTCTGACTCATTTGATTAGACTGAGCACACCAGGATCATCTCTCTATCTCAAGGTCCATAACCATAATCACATCTTCAAAGTCCTTTTTGTCATGTGAGGTAACATATTCACAGCTTCTAGGGATTCAGACATGGACATCTTTGGGGGAGTTGGTGCATTTTTCTGCCTTCCACAGCTCTTTTTCACTCTTAGGAGTGTCTCAATTTGGACACTAAGTTTTATGGTTATCCAGTTTCTGAGTAGGCAGTTGAATTATTTAAATACAAATAAAAATCAAAACTCAGGTTTCTATCTCCCTCTCTTTTAGATTTATGTTTCAGCTCTTTTCTGTTTCCTTTCCTACTTCCCTTTGGCAGTTTTGGAAAGGTCATGAATAGTTTTCACTTGATAGGCTCACTTGATAGACTCCAGCAAGGAAAGAGTATATGTTTATGGATAAAGGAGCCATGTTTATGGATAAAGGAGCCATGTTTTTATAGTATGAGGGCTTACATCATTCTTTTCATTCTTTGCCCTTGAAGCTTGCCTTTCTCATGTTCCTCAGTGTTTAGTGACAAAGTAACAGGTGAATCCTGAGGTTGTAGCATCTGAATTCATGCTGCTGCTTGTGCTTGACACTATCCTTAGACTGTTACATGGGAAGAGATGGCATTAGGGCAGGCTTTTTTGCCCCCTCTACCTTTAGACTTTATCTTATACTAAGGAAATAGCTGGGCGTTATATACTGGGCATAGCTGCTGATTTTTTTTTTTTTCTGAGGGATGTTATTATATTATAGAAACAATTTTATTAATGCAACTGTCTTTTAATAAAGTAAGTACTCGAATGTTTTTATTTAATATTTTTGAAAACTTTTATTTATTACATTAACCTACATTAATTGAAGAAAGCAATTATGTATTTTATGTGTATCTAAAGACCAAATTGCTATTTATGTCTACTCTTCAACTTAAAATTTGTGGTCTGGAATTTTTCCCAAAGCACAAAATATAATTTGTATTCAAATGGATTAATTTGTTCCATGGACGGTCAAAAAAGAACCAGTTTATGGTTTTTAATCATATGTCTTATTTTAATAAGTGGATATTTGATACTTGCTAATTTGTATATACTTGTATCCTTGATTTAATAGTGAATCCATCAGAGTTTAAATTTAGTAATACCTCTAAACATACCTCTAAAGTTGATTTCTTTTCAGTTTACAATACTGGTTTTACACTGCATTTGCTGTCAGTGAAAATGTAGGTAGCAGACACACCACATATTTATCATCATTGAGTATACTATATCATACAGGAAAAGTACATTAATATGCCATACAGAAAATCTAACACACATAAACAACCACTTAGTATTTTTAAGAACATATCTGACTTATTGATTAGCTTAAATATCTTTTAGTAGCGTGAGACACCCACATAGAGTGCATACATTCACTTATCAGAACAAGTGCTACTTGTGTTGATGAATGAGCATATCTCCTATTTATGTATCATGATGAAGATCAAACTGTAGAAAGCTTTCTCCTTTCTACTGGGATCCCTAAATCTTGACACAATTAATTATTCCCAGGGTTCTTCAAATAAAGTACACTCTGGAAAACAACTTTTTAAAACCTTATTATACATTTACATTTATGTTTGCTATGTTCTCAGTTTCTTTTTCAGAAGTTTGTGCTGTTATTCTTCGTGTTAGGCCCATTGGTGGATGGGTGTGTGTGGGAGGGGCTTTTCAAATTTTCTGTTTTCCCTATGGGCTCTGTGTTATTCTGTAGGCTCTGCCTTGTAAATTAGTCTCAAATTGGGTTGCACGCATGTTTTAAAAAAAATACCTGTTAAGTTTTTTTCTCATTTGGATATTTTCTTGAAATTAGGAAATATCAAAACATAATATCTGACCTAAGCCTGAGTAAATAGTGATAAGTAATAATATATAAATAAATGGGGAGAGTAATGTCATTTATACAAAGCAAAAAGAGCAGATGATTCTATTTTTCTTTTCATCTTTTATAGATGTTCACATTCATTATAGAGTTTGTTTTTTTTTTTTCTTTTAATGAAACAATATAATAGGAAATTATATGTTTAAAAGTTTTATAGTTTCCTCAGATACTTAGTTTTCCCCTCTGGTCTGTATTCTCATATTTTCAAAATAAAACAAAAACAGAATATTTAAAAATGATGCTTTCTTGTAGTATCTCCCAAGACCCTACATTTTTAACAACCTTGGGTAAGTTTTTTGTGAGTGCACCCTCTGTGGACATTGTGGTTTTTTTCCTTAAGTCATTCTTCCTTGCCTGGAACTATGTAATAGAGCCAATCATTCCATTTAATTTTATGTTAGTTAATTTCTACAGATATATTTATTGAATTTGTTAAATAGTATAGTATAATCTTTAGTCTCTGCTCTTTACTCTTCCTTTCCCTTCCTTTTAAAGATTTTAAAATATTACATCTTCAGAGACAACTCTAAAATCCATAGCTCTACATTTGACCTAATTCTCATGTTTCTATCTCTTTATTTTCTACTATCTTGAATACTTTGCTTCCCACCACAGCAAAGATCTGGAACAGAGAGCATCATTTTGCTCCTGGCCTTTTCTTTCCAAATTCAGCCATCTTAGCTTACCTCCCATTATTCCTTAGCATCGTCATCGTCATCGTAGACCTAGGAATTCACTGTCTCCTCCCTTATCCATTGTATCTAATTAGTGTATAGCCTTAGTATTTTTGCTCTTACCATTCCCCAAAGCCAGCATAATTCAGTTCTCTATAGCCTTATTTCTGGAATACTTCAGAAGTTTTTGCTATTCTCCAATCTGTCTGATTGTTGTTAATCTTCCTAAAGCATTTCTTTTACTTTTTCACTTTCCTGCTTAGGGACCTCGTAGTCTCACTTTGTCTAAAGGTTGAAATTTGGAATCTCAAGCCTGATATTCAAGGTTCCCTCATAAGGTTGTACTATTTATCATTTAACCTTATCCCCTGATGGTCAGTAACAGACATTCTCCCATGTTAATGTTATATTGTCCCAGCATACTGAGAACGTTTCTACATTTGCATATCCTTTCTCATTTCGCAGTATTTGATATTTCTTCTCCATTTTTTCCTACGAAGTCTCTGTTTTCTTTTTGGTCATTAAAATTTATATGCCTTTTTCCTTCTTGCAGCTCATGTCCTGTCCTCTCTGAAATTTTCCCAGCCAATGTGGTCTACTCACAAGGCACTTTCTGGTTAGTGTTTTTCACTATTACTTTTTAGTTGAGTGTAGGTCCTGTATTGCTAACTGGATTTTAAGTATCAAGAGAGTAGGGACCATGTTATATATTTTTTTTGTGTTTTTCTAATGGGCTAAGTACAATTCATTACATGTCACAGATGATAAGTTGATATTTGTTCACCCATTATTTCCATAAATACTAATTGATTATCTACACTCAAGCACTGCTGATGAAGAATTAAACAAAAGAGCCATGGATGCTACTTTCATGGAATTTACATTCTAGAATGGAGAGATAAATATTTTATAGCTAATTTAACAATCCCTATTATATACAATTGAAGAATGTGGTTTTCTACTTTTTTTGACAAGTGGAAAAACCAGAGAATTGCCTCCTTTTTTTTTTCTCTGCTGTTATTGGTATGTATAATTTTTCTTACTTTAAAAATAAATTTTAATAGGGTAAATTACTCTTGAAATTACAGGTTTTCAAATGGTGAAGCTTAATTGTTTTCTTCTAAATGTGATACTGATATGCTCTATGGGTGAATTCAGTAGACAAAATAATGGAAAGAATGATTTATACATTTTTGACATTAAAACAGTTGTAGCAAATGTATATCAGTCAGTGATGTGTAAACCAATATAAAATAATCGAAAGGTAATGAAAATATTTTTAAAAGGAAGATTTCCCTAAACTCAAAACTATTAGAACTTCGTAGTTAATATACTAAAGCTCTCTTTTATGTGACAGTAAGGTTAGATTAAAATTAAATACATTATTAGACACATTATTATTTCAGCTTTAAGTGTTTTTTTTCAGTGGCTTAAACAACATCATGTATTTCATTAAAAAAAAATTTAGCTGAGTAAATTTGAAGATCTAATTGGCAGCATCCCATCTAGCAACTAGAAAGGAACTCCAAAGAGCTGCAGAAAAGAAAGGTTTTTAAAGACAGAAAGGGGCCAGAACAAGGAAGTCATAAACAAAAGAAAGTATTATTTTAGGCAAAGTCACTTTTCTGTAGGGGAAGGCAGGAGTCTTATCAGGTGGATTACCTTCTACTGCTGGCCAGGAAATTCCAGACTGACTGGCTGAGATTACCATCCTGGGAGAGGAAACTGCAGTTAGGTCAGGTATTAAGTCTTGGTTTGCTGACTTGGGGCTTAATGCAAGTGACTCCATTTGGGGCCTGTTGTTTCTTTTTAATAATAAGCATGATTCTTTTTTTTTGAGATTGTAATAACCATGAGAAGTTAATGTTGAAAGAATAGCAAAGTATGCAGTGAAACAAAAAATTCTTGTATTTGCAAATGTAAAATCATAATTTACATCAATGTTATATTTAGGAATATTATGAATGCAAATATGCCTTCTCTATTCTCAGTCCTGTAATGCCATTCTTTGTCCAGTGGGAGATGAAGAGTGATGTTGAGACTGCTGTTAACCTATTATAACAGCTTTAAAAAAAATTAAATAGCATTGATGTAAATATGAGGAGAGAAAAGAGTATTTATTTTCATTAAGTGACATAAAAAGCCATGGGAAGAATAACAGGCCGGTGGGTGTGCATTAAGCATTGAAATCCCTAAATTCAGATGCTAATTATAAGCACAAGGACAATTGCCTCCCATGTACTTAAAACTGTTGTATATTTTCTTTAGTCAAAGTGTAATTTAGAGTCTTAAAGTGCTGAATATGGTTTTATTTTTTCACTTCCTTTTAGCATATGTATTAAAAAAATACTGCTGGACTGTGATTTTGATAGGTATAGGTAGAATATTAAAGCAAATGCTTTAATATTTAATTCACATGATTGCTCTTGGATGGTTTTTATTGACTGCTTACCTGCTTCCTACTATTTAAAAATTGTTTAGTAGTAAAGTTAAAATTATTTAAACATATGTGAGCACAATTTACTTGCTGTGGTGTACCAAGGATTTTAAAGCTTAGATTGTGAAAGGATGTATTACTTCCAGCATTAGGAATATATTTGTTTAGATTATTATAGATTTTAAAACTTATTTTGGTTATGGTCTGTGGTATCTTGTCTTAAAAGTGATATATTGCCTCTTCATTATCAATTTTGACATTTTTAAGTATCTAAGAAAAAGAAATTTCCTCTGAATTTTCTTTCGCACCTTTCAATGATGGTTTTGTAATGTGTTCTTCAGTTGTTAAAAGGTATACAGTACAGAAACTCTGTTCTTAGAAGGTAGCTGGCTTTTAGTGTAGAATATCAGGGAAAGTGTTATAGACTTAAATTATTTTTAAAACTTTGTTTTTAGAAATGGAAGTACAAAAATACCCCTTTGTGATCTTACCACTTTTTTTCTGTAGGTATGCTTTTTATTTAGCTTTTAGTAACTTGTAATTTAAGATCACAGTTATTAGGTGTATTTCTGCATTTTATATATTGCTCCCAGATGCTACAGTATTAGTTTTTATCACTGCATATTTTATGAAATGTCAGCCTTCTGTTGGCTGTTCACACAGCATTGTTAGTGATCAAAGACACAACATAAAGGAGAGGAATCTAAACAGTTGGCTTATCTTTGTCCTTCACTGTGACAAAAATACTATAAAATTACTTTATTATAAAAAGTCAAATAAATACATCATCTAATATGCAACAAAAAGATAAATATCTTTGTTTTTCAGTGAAATAAAATCTTACAATATTTACTATCAAGAAACCTAGTTATAAAGAAAAACATATATTTTTTAATTTTACAAAGTTTTCCTTGGTAAGTAATGACAGTGATAGTTGTATATAATGTTATAGTAATACTTTGCTGAATGACAATGCTATGCCTAGGAAAAACCACACAATTTTTGACAACACAAGAGGTTACTCACTTGAAACTCTTAATTTTGTTATTTGAAATACATAAGTGGTTGTTAGTTTTAGTATTTGCATTGTTTAAGTTGTATATGATCTAGGTTATTATTTTCTTGAATTGACTTACTTTGTAGTTTAAAAGTTTATTCCATAGACTTAAAAATCCTTTATTTTTAGTTGAGTAGTTTTAATATCAACATAAAGGTATAGAATGGGAAAAAATTCTTAAAGCCTGAAAGAAAACCTGTAAAAATAAAAATCTTGAATGATTTTGATCAGCTTTTGTGTATGCCGACCACAGCAGTTGGTTCAATCAAATTTATGTTTGGGAATGGTTTTATTAAAATGAGCTGCTGCTTTCAGTAAATCATTGAGAAAGATGTTGGCTTTATATATGTCTTTTTTGGGTGGAGGCAGGGCAATAATAGTTTCTCTTTGCAGCTTTGTAAAGTCAGTAAAGTTGGAGGAGGTCCCTGACCACTGTAGAAATCAGCGTGTTTCTGTGTCATTGTTATGGGTATTTGGAAATAGGAGTAGAATGAGGATTTAGACAAAAATATTGATTTTGTACATGTTCTTTTATTGTTCTCTGAAGAAAACTTCTATTTCTACAGAAAAATAACTGTCAACAGATAATGATTTTAGTATCTTCTTTTTTATCGTCCACAGTTTCTGTTTTATGAATGAATGAAAGCTTGTTTCCCTATGGGAGAATTAGACCTTTGAAAAGCAGTTTTAAAGATATACACATTGGATACTTATAACTTAATGAACCCCCACCTTTTTTCCTGTGGTTCCGAAACTCAACCCAAGTGTGGTCTGTAGTTCAACATCCGTGTTACCTGAGAGCTTGCTATAAATACAGACGATTGGTCTCAAACCCATACCTACTAAATCAGAATCTGTATTTTAACCCATTTCTCATTTGCCCTGAGAATACTCGCTGGTGGCATTTGTGGCTGCAGTGTTTACCCCGAGATAACTTGCGGATTACAGTCCTAACCTTACCCTCAAAGTTTGCCACAAAATATCTTGCTTTTATTATTATTTTTGTATGGCTCTAATATAGCAATAATCTTTGGAAACGAATGACATCATTCTATTTATAGCATTCTGTTTTTAGTAGTGGTATTTCCATTTATAAAATATAGTAAGTCTCGATTGCTGAAAATGTCAAATATTAGATATTCTGCTTTGTGTTGTTCCATTAAATGCTGATCATCATATACATTTCTGTTACATTAGGACTAGAGACGAGTTCTATTTAGAAATAACTCCAAGAACAGTTTTTATATTTTATTTTCACATTGAAAACCAGTCAGATTTGCTTCAGCCTCAAAGAGCGTGTTTATGTAAAATTACATTAATGCTGGCAGCGAGCTGCACTTTTTTTCTAAATGGGAAATGGGTTAATAAAAATTCCCAGGTAATTTATATGAACATTAAAATTTGAGAAGCCCCTGTGGCTTCTCAGTCAAAACCTCTCATTTGCTCTTTGTATGTTTTAATTATGGGAAGGTGATATTAGAGTTGGTCATCTGCAGTTCGAGAATGGGAGGAGGCAATGGAAGCTCACGTCAGAATTTTAGTGAGACCTTGAAGTAGGCAGGTTTTTAACCTAGAACTCAAAAGGCTTTGGTCTGTAAGTAATTGAAGTAGAATCAGTAGCTACTTGGTATTATTACATGTGGGAAGCTTCACTTGGCCCTGCTGATGTCAAGCAGGTAGTTTCTTTTAGCTTTGAAGTGTCTTATCACATTCCAGGTATTCAGATGACTTCTCCAGTAATAGCATTTCCAGAGTATGTTCTATGGTGTATTTTTCCCAGGAGATGCTCTGAGTAAATAGATCCCATGGTCAAATAGGTTTGGAAAGCACTGTATACTTTGTTCCTCCTTAGGAGAATCACAAGATACATTGATTTATATTAAAAGATTTAACAATCTGGTGTAGCTTAATTCAGTTTTGGATTTTTCAAACTTATTTGACCATAGTATCCTTTTTTTTTTTTTTTAAAGACCATTATTATCTTTTAACATATGCACATACTGGCTTTTTTCCAGTATTTATTTTTCTTAATCAAAATAGATGAGGATAACTTTTGAAATTGTCATAATGTTATGCCACATAAAACATATTCTCCAATATTGTTATTTAAGTGCAAAGGTATTGGTAGAGCCCTTGTGTGTACCAATAGGTTGAACTTGGCAGTCATTTTTAGGGGGGAAATAACTGAGAAAGCATTTTTTGGAAAGAAAACATTGAATAGATCTCAGTCAGATTTGGTAGGTAAATAGAAGGTAAGGGAATTTAGCATTTCTAATATTTACTGGAGTAAGGAAAACGATGAGCAATGGAAGAAGTTAAACATTTCAATTCAATGAATGTTTACTGAAATCCCTGATACAGAATAGGCTCTGTACTTGGCCTTGGGCGTACAATAGGGAGAAAGATTAATTTCTGCCCTTTAGTTGCTTGTTGGAGTGAATACAATACATCCTGATAAATGTATGAGATTTAGAATCCAGAACGTAGTATTTTCCCAGGGGATTTGTAAAAAATAAAGTTGGCTAGAGTACTGTATGCTGGAGAACCAGAGACAGGATGCAATTGTAGTGATAGGGGCTTGCAGTTAGGGGAAACAGAGGAAAGACAATTAGGAGGGAAATTTTCAAAAGATAAGCTAGGGAGGATCAAACAACCTTGGAAATCTTAGAGCTAAGAGTGTGGCTAAATCTAACACCTAAAATGCAATATATTGTGATAGTTAAGACCAATGCTAGATTCTAGAGTAAGTCAGTCAGGCTTGGCTCACCTCCTGATTACTTCTTATCACGAGGCCTCACTCTCTTCAATTGTAATGTGAGAATAGAATGGTAGGGAAAATATTAAAACAAAACAAAACAAAAAAATACTTCTATCTAGGAATAATTTCGAACTGATGGAAGAGTTGTAAGAATAGTATACTCTTTACTGAGTTCTTCCGCCGTTAACATTTTATCCCCTTTATTTTATCTTTTGGGCACTTCCTCCCGCCCTCCGTCCCTCAACACACACACACACACACACACACCCACACACCCACACACACACACACACACACACACACACACACACACACACACACACAGTTTTCTGAGCCGTTTGAACAGAGATTGCATTTATCCCTAATACTACATTAGTGTATATTTCTGAAAAATAAGGATATTCTTTCATAACTATAGTACAAAGATCAGCTTCAGTAAACTTAACATTGATATAACATTTATATGTAATCTGTCATCCATATCCTGAATTTATCGGATGACCCAGTAATATTCTTTATAGCATTTTTCCCATTTCAGTAAGAATCTAATCTAGGATTAGGTATTGCATTTATTTGTCATTATCTCTTTAGTATTCTTTGATTTAAAATAGTTCTATGCCTTTCTTGGTCTTTGATGGCACTGACATTTTTGATTAATATAGTCCTTCATTTTTCTGTTTATCTGTCTGTCACTCCTCATTTGGGATTGTCTTCTGTTTCTTCATGACTACGTTTTGTATTCCAACCAGAATACTACATAAATGACCCTTCTCAGGGTATCATATCTGGAGGCACATTGGTGATGTTAATTTTTATCATTTGGTCAGAGTGTATTTAGAGTTCCCCACTGTAGTGTTATAGTTTTTTTCTCTTGAAACTAATAAGCAGTCTTTGGGGAAATACTTTAAGATCATGCACTATCTTGCTCCTTATCAAAATTTCCACCTAGATTTTGCATATATTTATGATTCTTGCCTGTACAGTTTTTTCTATAGTGGTTGCAAACTGCTGATTTTCCAATTCCAGCCTTCCAGTCAATGTCAGCATTCTACTGTAAGTAAAAGCCATTCTAATGGACTGATTGGTTTATTTGCTTGTTCACTCAGTCATTTATCATTGGTATGAGCTTATGGATATTTGTTCTTTTCAATGGTTTATATTTCATTACTGTGCTTAGTTATTTTGGTACCCAAATTGGCCAGGTTTGGTTATTAGTAGTACATAGGTTTCCCCATCATGTTTTTTAGGCTCTTTTTTTTCTTTATCTTTTTGGCAAAACAAGTTGTTACAGGCTTATCTTTGATCTATTCTGCTCAGCTTAGGGCAGGCATTTCTCTGAAGAGCTCTGATTGGTTCATTATACCATTACAACAGACAGGTCTACCAAAAAAATTTAAGATTTATTCAAAGTTCTCCTTCCTCACCCCACTCAATTCTGTGAGTATATATAATCAAATATTGTACTAATAATTATGTGGATTACTTCTTTCTTTTTTATCCGTTAAGTGGAGATGTGGTATTAATTTGAAATACAGTTGAATTCATTCATTGTAGTTTTCTTTCAGCTCTTGCATTTTGCTCCTTTTTCACATCTTTGTTAATTTAATTTCTTTGAACATATAGAAAATGATGATTTATTTTCCCAAAAAGTAAAATTCGTGAAGAGATATACTCAGAAAAGTGTCACTCCATCGCCCCCATTTCATCTTTTAAAGGCAACAGACTTTATTGTTTTTAGTTCATTCTTCCTTTTATAAAGATAATCAGATCAATTTTCTTACATTTTTTCTTATTTCCTCTGTTTTATGAAAAGTAGCATACTATATATGTTCTTTTGCAATTTACTTTTTTAATTTATCAATATCTCTTGGAAATCACTATCAATAAATAGAAATATTTCTCATTTGTTTTTATAGATGCATAGTACTTTATTGTGTGTATGTATCATAGTTATTCAACTAATCTCTTATGCTTGGGCATTTTAGTAGTTTCTAATATTTTGCAGTTGCAAATATTGCTGTGATGAATAACCTCGTGCATATGTATTTTCGTATTGTTGCAGATTTTATCTTCAGGGTAAATTCCTGGAAGTTGCATTGCTGGTTTAGAGGGTAAATGCTTATGTACTTTCATTAAATATTGCTCAGTTCCCCTGCATGGAGTTGAATGATTTTGCATTTCCACTAGTAATGTGTGGGAGTACCTGTTTCTCTATCACCTTGCCAACAGTATACTGTGAAACTTTTGAGTTTTTTCCAATTTAATAGATGAGCAAAGGTATCTCCGTGAACGTTTAATTTGCATTCATCTCATAAATGGAGTTTAATGTCTTCTTTTATATTTAAGAGCAACTTTCTCTAGGATATTTGGTCTTTATTTTCTTAGTTTTGAAGGTTGTCTGTAGTGTTATTAGCCATTTATCAGTGATACGTTTGGCAGATGTTTTCCCTGAGGTTGTCATCTGCCTTTTGATTTGCTTGTGGTGTTTTCTGTCATGTAAAAGTTTTGTATTTGGATTTTGGTTCTAGTTAGAAAGCCTTTTCTTTTATAAATTCTCACATTATAGGAGAGATTCTTTTATCATATCTGAATCTGTTTCTGGACTTTCTGTTCTGTTTCATTGGTCTGTCTATTCATGCAGCAACATCATACTATTTTAATTAAAGTGGCTTTGTAGTATGTTTTAATATCTATAGTATGTTTTAATGAGATCCCCCTACCCCATTATCTGTCTCTTTTCATTGTTCCCTAGCTTTTCCTGAATTTTTCTTTTCCACTTGAACTTTGGCATCAAATTATCTAGCTCCACAAAAAGTTCAGTAATATTTTGATGGGGAGTACATTAAATTTGTAAATTTATGACATATTGATGTTGAGTTGTCCTGACCAAGGATAAGATATTTCTTTTTAGTTGTTAGGCCCTTGTGTCTTTATGTCTTTGTGTCTTTTAAGAGTGTTTATTTTTTATCATGTAGATTTTGAACATTTCTATTTATTCCAAAATATTTAATCTTTTTTCAAATTATTTTTAAATAGAACTTTCTCATCCATTATATATTCTATCTGGTTTTATTTGTGTATGTGAGCGCTAACTATTTTTGCATGTTCATTTATATCTTACTACCTTGCTGGATTCTTTTATTTCTTGAGTTTTATCGTTTGTTTTCTAGGATTTTCCAGCTGTTTCAGCATATCAACTGCTGATAGTATTATTTCTTCTTTTCTAGTCCATTGGCCTACAATTTTTCCTCTAATAATTTTGTTTCTTTTCCAACTCTTATTTTTGATATTTCCAGTGGTTTTCTCTAGTCTATTTTGTTGATTAATATGTCCAAAAAAGTAGGTATTCTTGCATAATTCCTGACCTTTGTGGGAATGAGCAATCTTACACTGCGAGCTATCAGTGGGAGAAAAAATGTAGAGAACTGCATGAGGTAACACACTGTTTGAAGTGCTTTACAGGCATTACATGTATCATCATAGTAATTCTCTATAATATCTCTCTTCCCTTTCATAGCCGATATTTTTGAAGGAGTTGTTTTTACCTGTCACTTTTCCACCTTTATTTCCTCACCTCCCATTCTAATTCCTCGAACAGCTCTATTCCAGTTTCTCCATTGTCAAAACTTAGGCCAACATTGAGAGCTCTATGTTATTAATCTAATGGGCTTCCCGCCCTTCCTCCCCCATCTTTACCTTACTTTCTTATTTTGCTCTCAGTAGCATTCAACATTGTAGGCCATGACTTCTTCTAAATGTATTTTTCCCTCTTAGCTTCTAAAAAAACCACATTCTTCTGGTTGTTCCTTTTCAATTTTCTAGTTCTTCTTTTTCTACTTGGCTTCTACCAGCATATTCTAGGCCTCTTTCTTAAAAACTCTGTTCTATCTTCTTTTTGAACTGTTTAGCTTTCTAAACAAACCAGTGGGTTAAATTATCATCTATACTGCAGTTATTCTGAAAGTAGCATCTTTAGTCTGCACTTGTCTTCTGAGATCAAGATCTACATGTCTACCTGCCTATCTGGTATCTAACTTTGAAATGTCAAAGTTACTTCACAATATAAGTAAGTTCTAACCCTTGCTCTCAAATGCTTCCAGTTTTATTTAAGTGACTAGTATCATATATCTCATCATATATGCCAGTAATCTGAACACCATTGTTGATTATTCTCTTTCATTCACCACCTTTATCCACTGCATTATCAGGTCTTGTTGAATTTCTCTCTCCATACCTTCCAGTTTTCTCTAGTCTGAAGGAAAGAGAGACCCTGTAAGCAGAAGAAAACATTTTGAGTAAAGAATAGAGATGTTATATTTAGTAGAATATATAAAGTAGAGGCATACAAGTAAGATTAGAAGTAACTTTACAGCTCCTTTGCCGAGGATACTGATAGCGAGAACAAGGAATTTGGGTAGTCATTGGGTGCCATAGGTAAATGAGATGATCAGATTCCTTTGCAGCACTTAGTAAGACTGAAAAAAAAAAATGAGGAAGGGGCAGCAGATGGGAGACTAGTTAGGAAGCTAGCAATTTTAGCAGTTTTATTAAGAGGTATTAAGTGCTTATATTAGTGTATGACTTTGGAGACTGAAAAGAGACAAATTTGATAGATACCACAATGTTATTCAGTAAGATATGGCAACAGTGTGAATCTGAAGGTACAGAGGAGAGAAATGAAGATTCCAAAATTTCTTTGCAAAGTGATGCAGGTGAAGTAGAAAGTTTTGGGGAAAAATAATGAGTTCTGTGTTTGATATATTGCCTATAAGGTGCTGATAGACTATCAGGTAGAGACATTTAGGGAATGATTGGAGATGCTGAGTGGGTTTCTTCTTCAGTGCCAGCTCTATCTGATAGTATCATGATTCTATAGAGCACTGTTGAGAAGTCATTAGAAGCAACATCCAACCAATTGGCAATGCCTACTTTGGGTTCATGCCAGCCGTGGTGTAGTTCTTAGGATCCAAGTAGGACTAGAGAGGTGAGGACAGACAATGATGGTTGAAGGCATGAAATTTGAATGAGACTGCTAAGCCCTCCCCTCCGCCCGTCACCCCCTAAAGGTCATGGTGGTGGAATAAATTGAGAAAGGAATCAGAGAAAGATAGATCTTGGAGAACTTCTATATGTTAATAAGGTGGCTGCATCAGAAAAAGGGTCAAAACTGATGGGTCTATTGTTGAAAAAAAAACAGAAACAAGGGAAAGAAAATTTTAGAAAGGAGATCCTGGTTATTGAGGCTACAGAAAAGTCAAGAAGTATAAAGACTTGGGAAAGGACATTACATTTGGATTATGGAGAGAACAATTTCACTAATTCAAAAAAAGGCGAGGGTTATATAAAGAGGGATTTATACTTTTGTAAAGGTAATGTTGAATAAAAACGTTCCATAAGAAAATGGAGTTTTTGAAAAATTATAAATAGGCAAATAATGCTAATATTTTGCTAGACTTTGAAAAAGTTTTTAAAATATGAAATAAGTAAGTGAAAATTTAAAAAATTCATCATGGATTAGAAACCGAATTGGAACTAGGGAATTGAAAGAATGGTGAGGAGGCCCTTTTAAATGGAGTGTTCTGTATAACAGTGGGAACCTTCTGGAACCAGGTAGTAAACATTCTAGATTTTCGCAGAATACTCAGGTCTAGGCAGCAAAGTGCTTGTAAAGCAAATGGTGAAGCATAAGTGCAGAAATCCCGCTGAAGGTTGCATTGCTGGGCAGGAAGCTGGCAAAGTGATCTTATTTTCGGCAACTGCAAAGTGGTACTTTAAGTAAATTGGGCTTTGTTTTACAAAGAATAGTGAGTTGTGACTTGCTTCATCTGATACAGGGAAGAAATAGGATATATTGGAGAGATTTTAGAGTATACCCACAGATAGTGGCCCACTCTGATTATCTGGCCAAAAACTGACAACTAAACGGATATTTTAATTACAGGAGCAATTTGGTATAAGAATGGAATGCATTGAAAATGCAAACCTTACGACTTAATACATGTGTAGTTCTGGTTGATGACTTATTGAAGACTTAAACCAACTGTAAAAGACACAAAAAAGAAAAGAGATAAACATGGATCAGGGAAAGTAAACTTATATATTTGTATATATCCAGCAAACTTTCTGAATTCTTTTATTAAATTTATTAAAGTATCTATAGGTCCTCTTGGGTGTCTTAAGTTGGCTATCTTAAGTTGACGTATCTGAAAAAATGACAACTTTGTTTCTTTTTTCCTCATTATGCATCTTATTCTATCTTATCTTGCTGTACTGTCTTGAAGTTTTAGTAGAATGTCCAGTAAAAGTGATAGCAGGCATTACTTATTCTTTTTCAAAGGGTAGTGCTTCTGATGTGTTACCATTATGTATTATGTTTGGTATAGATTTTTGGAAAAGTTCATTTCTTTCCCTTCATCTCTTTACGATAGTTTTCTCTTTATAGTTAAAGTTTATTTTTAATTTGAAAAATGGTGTTAAATATTATCAAAATGTTTTCTTTCTGAATTGAAATGATGCTATAGTTTTGCTCCTAATGAGTTACATAATATGCAGTATTTTAATGACATGAAACCTCCAGTAAGCTTCATAAACAAAAGGTTGTTAATCTGTTCTCCAAGATGTGAGCCGTCATTTTTTTCCTTGATTGCTGCAGGTCCTGTTCTGAATCCTGTGGGCTGTGATACTGATTGCAGCTCTTCAGGAGTCAG